>NC_089838.1:191502859-191832359 GCF_035609145.1 Eleutherodactylus coqui | reverse complement strand
CCGGCGCAGCGACAGCCCCCCCCATCGCAGCGACAGCCCCCCCGGCCTAGCGCTAGCTCCCCCGGCGCAGCGACAGCCCCCCCGGCCTAGCGCTAGCTCCCCCGGCCTAGCGACAGCCCCCCCGGCCTAGCGCTAGCTCCCCCGGCCTAGCGACAGCCCCCCCGGCCTAGCGACAGCCCCCCCGGCCTAGCGCTAGCTCCCCCGGCGCAGCGACAGCCCCCCCGGCCTAGCGCTAGCTCCCCCGGCGCAGCGACAGCCCCCCCGGCCTAGCGACAGCCCCCCCGGCCTAGCGACAGCCCCCCCGGCCTAGCGCTAGCTCCCCCGGCGCAGCGACAGCCCCCCCGGCCTAGCGCTAGCTCCCCCGGCGCAGCGACAGCCCCCCCGGCCTAGCGCTAGCTCCCCCCGCGCAGCGACAGCCCCCCCGGCCTAGCGACAGCCCCCCCCATCGCAGCGACAGCCCCCCCGGCCTAGCGCTAGCTCCCCCGGCGCAGCGGCAGCCCCCCCGGCCTAGCGACAGCCCCCCCCATCGCAGCGACAGCCCCCCCGGCCTAGCGGCAGCCCCCCCCCCCCCGACCCATCACTTACCTGGGAGGCTTCTCGGGGCTGCTGGGCTGGGCTGGTCTTCTCCGCTGGGCAGCTCCAGTTTCTGCACCTTCCTCTAACAGAGGATGGTGCAGAATGGCCGCTTCAGCGCGCTCCCGAGCAGTGACAGCTCGTCTGCGCATGCGCAGAAGAGCTGTAGCGGGGAGCACACTGAAGCGGCTCGTGCTGAATGGAGAAGACCGGACTGCGCAAGCGCGTCTAAAAAAGCAAGCTGCCAGCGAATTTAGACGGAACCATGGAGACGAGGACGCTAGCAACGGAGCAGGTAAGTGGAATAACTTCTGTATGGCTCATATTTAATGCACAATGTACATTACAAAGTGCATTAATATGGCCATACGGAAGTGTATAACCCCACTTGGTTTCGCGAGACCACCCCTTTAAGTGGAAATCTACCTACCTGATGTCAATTCTAAACGAACCAAAAGATGAAGATTTTTCTGGGAGCTTCTTTATAATCTGCATCTAACACAGGTGGATTTTAGTCAACATCAAAGTCTACAACAAGAAATGCTGCACTTGTTATAATCCACCAGGACTCCGTGTCCACAGAGTTTGACTGTGAATGGTGATGATTATCTATTTTCCCTTTCTCCAAGCCAATTACTAGCATTATTTATGGAGCGTAGTACAGTAGTAGTAGAGTGCAGTAGTAAACTCCATGCAGATGCCATCAGTCATTCAAACCCAAGACAATGGCAGTGAAAAAAATATTTTATGTAGAAAAAGTAAAAAAAAAAAGGTCTCCGGAATGTAATTGGGGGATAAGCTTGTATACAGGCTTTATTACAGCTTCATGTAAGAGATGTAAAGTACAAGATCACATAATAGGGAAAGTTTTCCCTGGGCATCCCATACTGCACAATTACCTGTAGCCCTACTGCTGGAACCTCAACCCCCAGCATGCTCTGCGAGCCACTGCAATACTGTTTATGTAAGCTAAAAGCGCAGGTCCCACAGGAAGCTATAATGTTACTAAGCTTACAGTAGATACATGTTTGCAGGTCACTGATACACAAGTTCATTAAATATCCTAAAACACAGTCTTAAAAAAATCATTAGTGAAATAATCCTCCTGTACTATATACTTGCCGCCTCTCTGCCTCTTATTTTGACCCTCCCTGGTACTGATTTTAACCAAACATCTCGTACTGTATGTGTGAGGAACGAAGGAAGACAAATTCTCTAGAGATTCTTCTATATTTTATTAATGCATGAAAGAGGTTCTTATCATACAGTGAAGAGACAGGAGCCGATGATGGTGATCCCGCTCTTCAGGCCTTGGCTTCACTTGCGGTGTTTTTGGAAATCAGGTCTGGTGTTACACATACAAAAAAAACAGTCAAAATCCGCACCATTTGTGCAGATTTTAATTGGAAATAAGCCACACGTCCACAGCTGATGTCATACTCCAAAGGCTTCCCACAGTCAGCGCTCACCAGTGTCTGGTTCCCAGTGGCCTGGTCAGGTGTGGCACCGCGGGTCAGGTGATGCCACTACAGACCACTGGGAACCAGAAGCCATGGAGCGCTGCCAACGCAGGTGATTTCAAGTAAAAACTTGTACCAATGCTATGGACTTTGATTGTTTTTTGGATGTGGAAATGCTGTGGAATTTGCTTCAGAATTTTTAACTGCAGACATTTTGCAACTTTTCAGCCACGTGTAAACATACCTTTATATAGACTTTTATTTGCCATTGCAGATTAAGTGAGTGTTTTATTCAAGAGACTATACTGTGCCATGATGTGAATGTGCTATGGGAATCCAAATTCAGCGCACAGTTGCAAGCCCAACTTCCATTCATAGAAAGGGCCAGAACAGACAGTGACAGTGATCTTCATTATGTAACGTGCGGGTTATGATTTTCAGTTGCACATAATGGCAAGGGAGACATTGCCAAACATCTTTCTACAGCTCGTCATAAAGATATGGTCGGTGCGAAAGAGTCTTCAAAAAGAATGATCACGTTTTTCTCAAGGTCTCAATTTGGAGAGGCGGAAGCAAAATGAGCCGCAGTGGAAGGTGCATTAGTGTACCCCACAGTTTGTCACAAGCATAGCTTTAGTTCTGTGGACTGCATGTCCAGACTGATACAAAAACTCTTTGATTCTCAATTCACATGTGCAAGGACAAAATGTGAAGCGATCATGACTAATGTATTGTGCCCTTTTTTGATGGATCACCTGAAGGGAAAGTTAGACAATGCCAATTATTTGACAGTTTGTACTGATGCATCTAACTACACAGATATCAGACTGTTCCCACTATTGGTCAAATATTTAGCTCTACTTTCGGGACTTGAAATCAAAATCTTAGAAGTTCAATCGCTTCCTGGTGAAGCAGTAAATACAATTTGTGATTTCACTGCTGTGTTGCAGAAACATAACTTGAATGATAAGCCCGTAATATTTTGTGCTGACAATGCTAATACCAATTTTGGGAACCTCAAAAGAAAACAACGAAATAACATATTTGAAAAATTGCAAGAGCATGTTGAGAAAAAATTGGTTGGAATTGGCTGCGCTGCTCATATAGTTCATAATGCCATACAAACAGCAAGTGATTGCATACCAATTGATGTAAAAGCAATCGTTATGAAAACCTACTATTATTTCTACGTCTATACTGTTTGCCGGAGTGCTGTGAATTTGCCAGTGTAAAGTGTCAGTGGATTTTGGAATGTGGGAAGACTAGATGGCTTTCTCTTATGAATGCAATTGAAAAAAAATTGAAAACTATTTGCTGGATTGAAATCTTATTTTTTATTACAAGAAAAGCGCCCTACAATAATTTGCACATTTTTGAAGATCCTTGCACTGAATTGTGGCTATTCTTCGTTCACAACATTGCAGCAATATTTCATAGCACAATTCTGACTGTGACTTGAGGTATCGTTGAAAGTAGTGCCTTCATGGGACAGCATTGAGAAAAGCCTTCAGTTACTAGGATCAAAATTTGAAAACATTACACTCAACGATAGTGAATTATTTCCCGTCCGTATGACCAATGCAGCTTCTGCCAGTCCAACAAAGCAGAGACATAGAATGGATCCACAGAAGGAGCAGTCCAATGAAGGGGGGAGTGATTTACCTGCTACTAATGCTGCAGCATCCATTAGCTACATTTTGTATACTATTCCCATTAATACCGTAGTATCTCAGTCACTGCACTTCCTTGAAAGCAATACTAAGAGCACTACAACTTTCATTACAGTCTAACTTTACACAACTTTTTCAACCCCTTAAATCAGCCTGGAGACAGAACTTGACCGACACAAAGGCAAAGTGGAGGACCTGAAAGACAGGTCTCACCACAATAATGTCAAGTTTTGAGGGATTCCAGAAACAGTATCAGCCTCTGAACTGATGCCATATTTACAAGATCTGTTGAAACCACTGCTACCAGACTGCCTTCTGCAGGACTTTATAATAGACAGGGTATACAGACTTTCCCATCCTAAACATTTGGCAGAATATGTTCCTAGTGATGCTCTAGCACGCATCCACTTCTTTCACGTAAAAGAAGTATTATTGGAGTTGGCCAGAAAACTGAACCCACTACCAACATCATATCAAACACTATCTCTATTCATAGGCACAGAGATGACAACTGCTCCCTATGACCTCAACACTTCGAAACAATAAAATTGCATAGAAATGGGGATTTCCTGTGTGCGTCCTGATCACTCATAACAGCAACAGTTTTGTTGCAAATCGTTGGATGATGGGATTAGCCTTCTGCGTCAGTGGAATTTAAATATCACGTTACCTACTAAAGATCCTAAACAACCTATCAGACAACTGACAAATGAATGGCAAGTGGTGAAATCTCGCAAGCAACCTCATCGCTAAATGACAAAATCAGCCCATTGTTGTGAATCACAGGATCATAATGACATTTTGGAGCTACATAAGAACATTTACCTCCACATTACCTATTCATCCCCACTACCCTATAATATTCCAATCTCATTTTATTTCTAAATCAAGTGGAGTCCTAATCACGATAAAAAAGTTCTGTGGCATTTCAACTTATCCATAAAAACAATTGATCCACAAGGCAGATACGTTATAATAGTATAAACAATTTCATATATACCATAGTCTCAATTTAAGCTCGTAACAAGAGTCAAAGGAGCTTTACCTATAAAATTTGTAATTTACATTCCAATGTAAGCAAGGTAAACTGTTTATTCGTGGTGATTAGAGATGAGCGAGTATACTCGCTAAGCCACATTACTCGAGCGAGTAGTGCCTTAGCCGAGTATCTCACCGCTCATCTATAAAGATTCAGGGGCCGGCGGGGGAGAGCGGGGAGGAAAGGAGGGGAGATCTCTCTCTCCCTCTTTATCACTCCCGCTCCCCACCGCAACTCACCTGTCACCCGCGCCGGCCCCCGAATCTTTACAGACGAGCGGGGAGATACTCAGCTAAGGCACTACTCGCTCGCGTAATGTGCCTTAGCGAGTATACTCGCTCATCTCTAGTGGTGATCTCAAGGCTGTTTCAGATTCAAGCATGGATACTATCTCAAGCTTGCATAGTCAAGTCCAATCCCTCAATGATATATGGTGGAAAGAAGAGCTATTTGATGTATGGCGAGCAATGCACAGCTCTGAGAGATATTATTCCTACTACTCAAACATACACAATAGTTACTCATGAATACATATGTTCATATTAGACAGAAACACATTACTACTCTCTCAAGAATTAAAGGTCGATATGATCACCTGGTCTAATCATGCTGCAATTTCCCTGACTTTAACAGAACAATACAATCAAATACCAACTTACATATGAAGAAGTAAAGACTTTTTACTATCACAAACAGACTTGGAAAGAGACTTAAAACAGTACTTTGCATATAATGCTTCTCCTAGTATAAATCCTAATGTTATATAGAATACTCATAAAGCATATCTATGAGGATCAATTATCAGAAAAGGACACTGTGTGAAAAAGAGCAAACACAAATTTGAAACAAATTACTTGATAGACTTTAGTGTCAGGACAGGGTCCGGGATAATGGAAGTCCCTGAGAAAACCTGCAACCCCTGTCCCTGCCTACTTGCCCCCCTGGGGCGGGGAGCCTGACAGCAGCAAGGCCCAATCAAGGAGACACTGAGAACACAGTCCCCAGCCTTGCTGAACAGACAGATGCCAAGGAAGCACGCCCGGTAGTCATGGAAATGGGGACGCGGCGCATGGGCAGCACCCGCTGCATCCCTAGCAACCCGGCGGCGACCAGATTTACAGCAGCCAGGGGAGATCACTAGAACCTGGGCTCCCCTGCGCCGCACTCCTGCAACCCGGGTGGTAGGACTGGTAGTGCGGGCACAGAGGCCCCGAGAGTCGCCAGTTCTGACATTTAGATTTTTTCTGCATCTTTATGTTCCAAAGTACAAAATTATAGACCCAAAGGTTTTGTACAACCTACCTATTATTTCAAAACTTAATGCCCCAGTTACAACAACAGAAATTCTCAAAAACATTATCTCTCTACCATCCAACAAATCACCGGGCGTGGACAGTCTTACAAACTCTTACTACTACATTTTTTAGATGTTTTGTCCCTGCATATGTGCAAAACGTTAGCCTTAATGGAAGGTAATTTCCCCAAAGAATACCAACAACCATTAATTGTCACACTTCCTAAGCTGGGGATGTCCTCCAAAACTTTAGCGTAGATTTTAATATCAGTGTTTAGTAACAATATTGGTCTAAAGTATTAACTTCCAGATTGGCAACTATTTTACTAGATTTGATTAGGACCTCTTTCGCACAGGCAACAGTGATATTGCCGCGAGAAAATCGCAGTGATATTTCAGCTGTGTTCTGTGCGATATTGCTGCGTTCTCACAGCTATAAAGCGATTTTGTGTTGCTAAAAAGTTATGTGACTTTATAGCGCTCTTTCACCTGGATTTTTGGGGGGGCTTGAAATGTAAGCACGACCCCAAAAATAAGCCCTAGCTTTATTTTTTTTACAAAACTAAGACAATACATTACTTTACAGGCGCTGTCCGCTCAATCGCACTTCTCCTCCCGCAGTACCGCAGCATTTGTTTGTAATCTTCAGCTAGCACTTCCTGGTCAGGGGGTTCAAAAATACCTCCTCCAGGAAGCTCTGACTCTGATTGGTTCTCGAGTGCTGTGGCTCGGCCAATCACTGCAGCACTCGATGAACCAATGCAAATGGAACTGCCAGAGGAGAAGTGTGGCGGAGCGTGCAGAACCTGTTAGGTAATGCATTGTTTTTTTTTTTTTTAATGGTCTTATTTTAGGGACAAACAGTAGGACTTCCTACTGTAAAAGTTGCATCGCACTGCACGAAAACAGCGATTTTGTGGGATGCAACATAAAGGAAGACTCCATAGAGAAACATGGGCAAATCATGGCTGTATGCAGCACGCTGCAATTTTTTTTTCTCACAATGTAGCAGCCTACAAAATATCGCCAATGTGAAGGAACCCATTGGAAAGTATGGGCTTCACATACATGCGATTTGCAGCAGTGTCACATCATGAAAAAATTGCACAATTGTGCCGCCCATGTGAAAGCAACCTAAAGAAGACAAGGTGGATTTTGCGAAGGGAAGACAGGCTTTGGATAGCACTAGAAGAATCTTAAACCTTTCACATTACGTTGAATCAACAAAACCCCCATCAGTTTTCCTTGTCCTGGATGCTGAAAAAGCATTTGATTGCATAAATTGAACATAGGCCTTCACAGTCCTGGGGAAAAAAAGGGTTTTAATGGCTATTTCTTAAAAGCCATGTCTGATCTATAATCAAATCCTTCGGCGTGAATCTTTACAAATAGGGCTCAGGCGATAAGAGAAAATAATTTGATCAAGCGAATACAGATAGGAGACCACTCCCACCTAATATTGCTGACACTAACAGACCCTATGTCCTCCTTAGAAAAGGCATTAGAGGTCATAAAAGAGTTTAGGAAAATCTTCTATTAGAAAATAGACACACGAAAAATCACAAATCCTACTGATAAACTTTCACAATGACGCTTTGCACTATTTGCAAAACAAACACCCATTTGTCTGGCAAGGAGACTACATAATATATCAAGGTACAACCATAACCGCCTCGCAGAAAAGACTATATCAGCACAACCTTGAACCCATGCTAAAAGTATTACAGGTAGAATCCCAAAGATGATCTAATTTTGAGATCTCTAGGCAGAATAGCTTTGATTATTAAATTATACTTATTCCATACACTTTCTATCGAACTGCCACAGCGCTTTTTCAAAGAAATAAAAAATATCATGTCTCAATTTGTTTGGGCACATCACAAACCATGAGTAACACAATACTCACCAAAGGTAGGCCCCCTGCACATAGGCAGAAATTCCACGGCGGGATTTCCCACAGAATTTCTGCCTGTGCACGCTGCCATGGGATTGCATTAGATAATACAATCCTATGTAGACAGACGCGATTTGACCGCATGAAAACTAACGCGGTAAACAAATTGCGGCATGTCCTATTTCTGTGCGAGCCTCGCTGTGCACCAGCTGGAACATCGCAGTGCAGAGAGAGAAGACGCCGGGCGGGTGAGTATAAGCTCAGCAGCAGGATCCGACCTGGCCGTGTGCAGGCGGCCATAGATGGATGGGAGGCTTAGGCCTTTCGGGGATCAAAGATTATTACTTAGCCACACAGGTCTCTAAAGTATTCCCATTGTGGAAGCTGGAGACCCAGAAACTAGCAACAACTAGCCTTTCCTGTATCAACCAAGACCCTGCTTATACTTCCTTTGTAGTCTCTGTCCCTGCCTTCCTAACTTTCTCCATTGACTCTCACATCTTTAAAAGAGTGGGAAAGATTTCACAGGTGAGCAAAGCTCCAAAGCATACTACCCAGGAACTATATATTCCTGGAAGTACTTCAATATGCTATTTTTTACTTAAATATTTCAAAATGGTATTTGATGGGAATTACAATCGCCACACATTTGACAAAAGAGGACTCTCTCATTCCTTCCGAACAACTATGATGTTATTATCCTTTACCTTGAGGAGATAAATTATAAACATTTACAAATACAACATTTTTTATATATGCATAAGTCTTCACTACTCAGAGGTAACCCAAATATTTTTAACATTTTTTCTAAACACATTAAGGTCAGGCTAACACGGCTGTATGCGGAATCCAGTTGTGACCCCGATTACGGGCGCGTAATGTACTGCGTATGACCATGTACTCATGCAGGCAGTAATGCACAGTACACTTTTTTTTAATTTGTTGGTTCATATTGTTTACACACATTACATTGCGTATGGGCTGTGGGTAGGGATGAGCGAGCATACTCGCTAAGGCACTACTCGCTCGAGTAATGTGCCTTAGACGAGTATCTCCCTGCTCGTCCCTGAAGATTCGGGAGCCGCCACAGCTGACAGGTGAGTCGCAGCGGGGAGCGGGGGGAAGTGGGCGGGAGAGAGGGAGAGAGCGATCTCCCCTCCGTTCCTGCCCGCTCTCCCCCGCAGCTCCCTGCCCCGCGCCGGCCCCCGAATCTTCAGGGACGAGCAGGGAGATACTCGGCTAAAGCACATTACTCGAGCGAGTAATGCTTTAGCGAGTATACTCGCTCATCCCTAGCTGTGGGTATATTCATGACCATAGAGAACAGGGGGCTCTATTTCGCAGATTCCGCGGTAAAAAAAGAACATGCTGCTTTCTATTGTCCGTGAGCGGATTACCCAATTTCGATCTGCTAATGTAAGTGGAATCATGTACTCCAATATATTTGATTGATCCGCGTTTTGCCACGTATCAAATGCTCGTGGAATACGCAATTCCTATCCTGATATGTGTAAACAGAGTAAAGGTTTAAAACTAGAGATGAGCGAACACCAAAATGTTCGGGTGTTCGTTATTCGGAACGAACTTCCCGCGATGCTCGAGGGTTCGTTTCGAACAACGAACCCCATTGAAGTCAATGGGCGACCAGAGCATTTTTGTATTTCGCCGATGCTCGCTAAGGTTTTCATGTGTGAAAATCTGGGCAATTCAACAAAGTGATGGGAATGACACAGAAACGGATAGGGCAGGCGAGGGGCTACATGTTGGGCTGCATCTCAAGTTCACAGGTCCCACTATTAAGCCACAATACCGGCAAGAGTGCCCCCCCCCCCCTCCCAACAACTTTTACTTCTGAAAAGCCCTCATTAGCATGGCATACCTTTGCCAAGCACCACACTAGCTACAACAAAGCACAATCACTGCCTGGATGACACTCCGCTGCCACTTCTCCTGGGTTACATGCTGCCCAACCGCCCCCCCTCCCCCCCACAGCGCACACCAAAGTGTCCCTGCGCAGCCTTCAGCTGCCCTCATGCCACGCCACACTCATGTCTATTTAGAAGTGCGTCTGCCATGAGGAGAAACCGCAGGCACACACTGCAGAGGGTTGGCACGGCTAGGCAGCGACCCTCTTTAATAGGGGCGGGGCGATAGCCCACAATGCTGTACAGAAGCAATGAGAAATAGAATCCTGTGCCACCGCCATCAGGAGCTGCACACGTGGGCATAGCAATGGGGAAGCTATGTGCCACACACTATTCATTCTGTCAAGGTGTCTGCATGCCCCAGTCAGACTGGTTATATGCACCTTAACAGTAACCGCGTTGGTGGTAATGTGGTGGTGACTGCGGACCTAGTAGCACGGTTGTATTTTGTTGGTTTTCGGAATGTGGCCAGGATTAAGTGGGCCGTGGCGGGGGGATGGTGTGGGGGCTCTCTTGTTGTGTCGGTAAAGGTGAAATTCTTGGACTGCCACCAGACGAACCAATGCAAAGGCATTTGCCAACAATGTTTTCCCTGTTGGAGGGGGATGTTTTTGAGGCACTACGTGTCCTCTCCACGTGTCCGTGGTTATATGCACCTTAACAGTAACCGCGTTGGTGGTAATGTGGTGGTGACTGCGGACCTAGTAGCACGGTTGTATTTTGTTGGTTTTCGGAATGTGGCCAGGATTAAGTGGGCCGTGGCGGGGGGATGGTGTGGGGGCTCTCTTGTTGTGTCGGTAAAGGTGAAATTCTTGGACTGCCACCAGACGAACCAATGCAAAGGCATTTGCCAACAATGTTTTCCCTGTTGGAGGGGGATGTTTTTGAGGCACTACGTGTCCTCTCCACGTGTCCGTGGTTATATGCACCTTAACAGTAACCGCGTTGGTGGTAATGTGGTGGTGACTGCGGACCTAGTAGCACGGTTGTATTTTGTTGGTTTTCGGAATGTGGCCAGGATTAAGTGGGCCGTGGCGGGGGGATGGTGTGGGGGCTCTCTTGTTGTGTCGGTAAAGGTGAAATTCTTGGACTGCCACCAGACGAACCAATGCAAAGGCATTTGCCAACAATGTTTTCCCTGTTGGAGGGGGATGTTTTTGAGGCACTACGTGTCCTCTCCACGTGTCCGTTCCATGTCAGCAATAGTAGCACTCAGGACAGGCCCCATTAACAATTCTGAAGCAGCAGTATAGCGGGAGCGCAGTCTTCGTTCCATGTAAGCAATAGTAGCACTCAGGACAGGCCCCATTAACAATTCTGAAGCAGCAGTATAGCGGGAGCGCAGTCTTCGTTCCATGTAAGCAATAGTAGCACTCAGGACAGGCCCCATTAACAATTCTGAAGCAGCAGTATAGCGGGAGCGCAGTCTTCGTTCCATGTAAGCAATAGTAGCACTCAGGACAGGCCCCATTAACAATTCTGAAGCAGCAGTATAGCGGGAGCGCAGTCTTCGTTCCATTTCAGTAGCCTTAGTATAGCCAAGGCACAAGTTACATTTATGTAGCTAAACTGTAGGCCAACCCCACACACCTTTCTGTACCATGAGTGCAGGCGAAGAACATAGAAATTACTATGATTACACTGTAGGTGAGGGCCCCAAAAAATTGGTGTACCAACAGTACTAATGTACCTCAGTAAAAATTGGCCATGCCCAACCAAGATGGCAGGTGAATCGCTTTGGTTAATGTGGCTTAAGTGGTAACTAGGCCTGGAGGCAGCCCAGTGTAACGAAAAATTGGTTCAAGTTAAAGTTCCAACGCTTTTAAGCGCATTGAAACTTATAAAAATTGTTCTGAAAAATTATTTGAGTGAGCCTTGTGGCCCTAAGAAAAATTGCCCGTTCAGCGTGATTACGTGAGGTTTCAGGAGGAGGAGCAGGAGGAGGAGGAATATTAGACACAGATTGATGAAACAGAAATGTCCCCGTTTTGGATGGTGAGAGAGAACGTAGCTTCCATCCGCGGGTGCAGCCTACGTATTGCTTACGTATCGCTGCTGTCCGCTGGTGGAGAACAGAAGTCTGGGGAAATCCAGCCTTTGTTCATCTTAATGAGTGTTAGCCTGTCGGCACTGTCGGTTGACAAGCGGCTACGCTTATCTGTGATGATTCCCCCAGCCGCACTAAACACCCTCTCCGACAAGACGCTAGCCGCAGGACAAGCAAGCACCTCCAGGGCATACAGCGCTAGTTCAGGCCACGTGTCCAGCTTCGACACCCAGTAGTTGTAGGGGGCAGAGGCGTCACCAAGGATGGTCGTGCGATCCGCTACGTACTCCCTCACCATCCTTTTACAGTGCTCCCGCCGACTCAGCCTTGACTGGGGAGCGGTGACACAGTCTTGGTGGGGAGCCATAAAGCTGGCCAGGCCCTTAAAGACTGTTGCACTGCCTGGGATGTACATGCTGCTCGATCTACGCACATCCCCTGCTACCTTGCCCTCGGTACTGCGCCTTCTGCCACTAGCGCTGTTGGCTGGGAATTTTACCATCAGCTTGTCCGCAAGGGTCCTGTGGTATAGCAACACTCTCGAACCCCTTTCCTCTTCGGGAATCAGAGTGGGCAGGTTTTCCTTATACCGTGGATCGAGCAGTGTGTACACCCAGTAATCCGTCGTGGCCAGAATGCGTGCAACGCGAGGGTCACGAGAAAGGCATCCTAACATGAAGTCAGCCATGTGTGCCAGGGTACCTGTACGCAACACATGGCTGTCGTCACTAGGAAGATCACTTTCAGGATCCTCCTCCTCCTCCTCCTCCTCCTCCTCAGGCCATACACGCTGAAAGGATGACAGGCAATCAGCCGGTGTACCGTCAGCAGCGGCCCAAGCTGTCTCTTCCCCCTCCTCCTCATCCTCCTCATGCTCCTCCTCCTCCTCCTGTACGCGCTGAGAAATAGACAGGAGGGTGCCCTGACTATCCAGCGGCATACTGTCTTCCCCCGCCCCCGTTTCCGAGCGCAAAGCAGCTGCCTTTATGGTTTGCAGGGAATTTCTCAAGATGCATAGCAGAGGAATGGTGACGCTAATGATTGTAGCATCGCCGCTCACCACCTGGGTAGACTCCTCAAAATTACCAAGGACATGGCAGATGTCTGCCAACCAGGCCCACTCTTCTGAAGGGAATTGAGGAGGCTGACTCCCACTGCGCCGCCCATGTTGGAGTTGGTATTCGACTATAGCTCTACGTTGTTCATAGAGCCTGGCCAACATGTGGAGCGTAGAGTTCCACCGTGTGGGCACGTCGCACAGCAGTCGGTGCACTGGCAGCTTAAAGTGATGTTGCAGGGTGCGCAGGGTGGCAGCGTCCGTGTGGGACTTGCGGAAATGTGCGCAGAGCCGGCGCGTCTTTACGAGCAGGTCTGACAAGCGTGGGTAGCTTTTCAGAAACCGCTGAACCACCAAATTAAAGACGTGGGCCAGGCATGGCACGTGCGTGAGGCTGCCGAGCTGCAGAGCCGCCACCAGGTTACGCCCGTTGTCACACACGACCATGCCCGGTTGGAGGCTCAGCGGCACAAGCCAGCGGTCGGTCTGCTGTGTCAGACCCTGCAGCAGTTCGTGGGCCGTGTGCCTCTTATCGCCTAAGCTGAGTAGTTTCAGCACGGCTTGCTGACGCTTGCCCACCGCTGTGCTGCCACACCGCGCGACACCGACTGCTGGCGACATGCTGCTGCTAACACATCTTGATTGCGAGACAGAGGAGGAGGAGGAGGAGGAGGGTGCTTTAGTGGAGGAAGCATACACCTCCGCAGATACCAGCACCGAGCTGGGGCCCGCAATTCTGGGGGTGGGTAGGACGTGAGCGGTCCCAGGCTCTGACTCTGTCCCAGCCTCCACTAAATTCACCCAATGTGCCGTCAGGGAGATGTAGTGGCCCTGCCCGCCTGTGCTTGTCCACGTGTCCGTAGTTAAGTGGACCGTGGCAGTAACCGCGTTGGTGAGGGCGCGCACAATGTTGCGGGAGATGTGGTCGTGCAGGGCTGGGACGGCACATCGGGAAAAGTAGTGGCGACTGGGAACTGAGTAGCGCGGGGCCGCCGCCTCCATGATACTTTTGAAGGACTCCGTTTCCACAACCCTATACGGCAGCATCTCAAGGCTGATGAATTTTGCTATGCGGACGGTTAACGTTTGAGCGTGCGGGTGCGTGGCGGCGTACTTGCGCTTGCGCTCCAACAGTTGCGCAAGCGACGGCTGGACGGTGCGCTGAACTACACTGCTGGATGGGGCCGAGGACAGCGGAGGTGAGGGTGTGGGTGCAGGCCAGGAGACGGTAGTGCCTGTGTCCTGAGAGGGGGGTTGCATCTCAGTGGCAGGTTGGGGCACAGGGGGAGAGGCAGGGGTGCAAACCGGAGGCGCTGAACGGCCTTCGTCCCACCTTGCGGGGTGCTTGGCCATCATATGTCTGCGCATGGTGGTGGTGGTGAGGCTGTTGGTGTTGGCTCCCCGGCTGAGCTTTGCGCGACAAAGGTTGCACACCACTGTTCGTCGGTCGTCAGGCGTCTCTGTGAAAAACTGCCAGACCTTAGAGCACCTCGGCCTCTGCAGGGTGGCATGGCGCGAGGGGGCGCTTTGGGAAACACTTGGTGGATTATTCGGTCTGGCCCTGCCTCTACCCCTGGCCACCGCACTGCCTCTTGCAACCTGCCCTGCTGATGCCCTTGACTCCCCCTCTGAAGACCTGTCCTCCTGAGTAAGCGTTGCACACCAGGTGGGGTCAGTCACCTCATCGTCCTGCTGCTCTTCCTCCGAATCCTCTGTGCACTGCTCCCTCGGACTTACTGCCCTTACTACTACCTCACTGCAAGACAACTGTGTCTGATCGTCATCGTCCTCCTCACCCACAGAAAGTTGTTGAGACAGTTGGCGGAAGTCCCCAGCCTCTTCCCCCGGACCCCGGGAACTTTCGAATGGTTGGGCATCAGTGACGATAAACTCCTCTGGTGGGAGAGGAACCGCTGCTGCCCAATCTAAGCAGGGGCCCGAGAACAGTTCCTGGGAGTGTTCCCGCTCCTGAGCAGGTGTTATTGTAGTGGAGTGAGGAGGCTGGGAGGAAGGAGGAGCAGCAGACAGAGGATTCGGATTGGCAGCAGTGGACGGCGCAGAACTGCGGGTAGACGATAGGTTGCTCGAAGCACTTTCTGCCATCCAGGACAGGACCTGCTCACACTGCTCATTTTCTAATAACCGTCTCCCGCGTGGACCCATTAATTGGGCGATGAATGTGGGGACGCCAGAAACGTGCCTCTCTCCTAATCGCGCAGCAGTCGGCTGCGACACACCGGGATCAGGAGCTCGGGCTGTGCCCACACCCTGACTTGGCCCTCCGCGTCCTCGGCCGCGTCCACGTCCTCTAGGCCTACCCCTACCCCTCAGCATGCTGTATTACCAGTGATTTGATTTCACAGGCAGGAAATAAATTGGCGCAAGACTGCAGGCCAAATATAATTTTTGCCCTTTTTGGAAAACGAAAGGCCCCACTGCCTCTAGTGAATGAATTATCTAAGTTTAATAACTGTGCTGTGTCCCTGCTAATGTGTCACAGAACGTGAAGGTAGCAGAGTTATTATAACTCTTGGAGAGCAGGTATTTTTTTCCCAATTAAGGAAAGCAAATGGCGACGCCAGCAGTAAAGCGTAGCTGGGTGCGTCTGATTTAGCAATGTTGTTCACGCAGCTCACACGTGTCCACCGCCCTTAGGACGGACAGAGGCTGGACAAATAGATTTGTTTTCAGTTTTTTTCCACCAAAAGGCAGCACTGCGTATATTCAATGAACATGAGAAGTTTAATAACTGTGCTGTGTCCCTGCTTATGTGTCACAGAACGTGAGGGTAGCAGAGTTATTATAACTCTTGGAGAGCAGGTATTTTTTTCCCAATTAAGGAAAGCAAATGGCGAAGCCAGCAGTAAAGCGTAGCTGGGTGCGTCTGATTTAGCAATGTTGTTCACGCAGCTCACACGTCTCCACCGCCCTTAGGACGGACAGAGGCTGGACAAATAGATTTGTTTTCAGTTTTTTTCCACCAAAAGGCAGCACTGCGTATATTCAATGAACATGAGAAGTTTAATAACTGTGCTGTGTCCCTGCTAATGTGTCACAGAACGTGAGGGTAGCAGAGTTATTATAACTCTTGGAGAGCAGGTATTTTTTTCCCAATTAAGGAAAGCAAATGGCGAAGCCAGCAGTAAAGCGTAGCTGGGTGCGTCTGATTTAGCAATGTTGTTCACGCAGCTCACACGTGTCCACAGCCCTTAGGACGGACAGAGGCTGGACAAATAGATTTGTTTTCAGTTTTTTGGCACCAAAAGGCAGCACTGCGTATATTCAATGAATAAGAACTGTGTTGTCGCCCTGCCTATACAATTCTTTCCCTGCAGTATCAATGGAGGGTGCAATGGTCTGCAGAGGCGATTTTGAGAAGCAAAAAAAAATGCAGCACAGCTAACAGCAGCCTGGACAGTACTGCACACGGATAAATATGGCCCTAGAAAGGACCGTTGAGGTTCTTGAAGGCTACACTCACTCCTAACACTCTCCCTGCCTATGCAGCACTTCTGTCCCTAATGCCAGGTGCAACGGTCTGCAGAGGCGATTTTGAGAAAAAAAAATTTGCCACTGCTAACAGCAGCCAACACACAGCTATCAGTGGCCCTAATAAGGACCTTTGGGGGGTCTTGAAGCCTACACTAACTACCAATTCTTTCCCTACAGCAGCTCCGGTACAAACAGCACTGTCCCTCATCTAACTCACACCGCATCTGAGGCGAACCGCGGGAGGGGCCGACTTTTATGTTCGGGTGACACCTGATCTTCCCAGCCACTCACAGCAGGGGGGTGGTATAGGGCTTGAACGTCACAGGGGGAAGTTGTAATGCCTTCCCTGTCTTTCAATTGGCCAGAAAAGCGCGCTAACGTCTCAGGGAAGGAAGTGAAAATAACCAGAACACCGCATGGTGTTCGTTACGAATAACGAACATCCCGAACACCCTAATATTCGCACGAATATCAAGCTCGGAAGAACACGTTCGCTCATCTCTATTTAAAACCTATATGTATTCTAAATCGGGAAGGAATTTTTCTTTCACAAAAGAAAGAAGAAAATTGTCTTCTTCCTCGCTGTTTTTTTTTTGCCTTTCTCTGGATCAACATTGGGAGGTAATAGGCTGAACTGGATGGGCATATGTCTTTTTTTGGCCTTACATACTATGCTACTATGGTGCATAGTCGAGCTTGCTTCCGAAACACATACTCGCTGAAAGAGTGGGAAAATAAATTAGCGCAACAATTCACCGACAAAGAATAGAGACAAGCCCTGACTTTGACTAGGGGTAATTGTGTTTATAAACATAAAAGTATGGCCTGAAAGCCATGACACAGGCTAGAAAACCTCGGGTAACCTAGTACTCTTGTCTAATACTAATTGTGCTTTCCACGGTATGTGAACACTTTTGGGAACCAGAGTGTCAAAGCAGATGTTACAGGTATAAGCCTGACCTTTAAAGGGGTTGTCCCGCGGCAGCAAGTGGGTCTATACACTTCTGTATGGCCATATTAATGCACTTTGTAATATACATTGTGCATTAATTATGAGCCATACAGAAGTTATAAAAAGTTTTTTACTTACCTGCTCCGTTGCTGGCGTCCTCGTCTCCATGGTGCCGACTAATTTTCGCCCTCCGATGGCCAAATTAGCCGCGCTTGCGCAGTCCTGGTCTTCTGCTCTCTTCAATGGAGCCGCTCGTGCAGAATGCAGGCTCCGTGTAGCTCCGCCCCGTCACGTGCCGATTCCAGCCAATCAGGAGGCTGGAATCGGCAATGGACCGCACAGGAGAGCTGCGGTCCACGGAGGAAGAGGATTCCGGCGGCCATCTTCACAGGTAAGTATAGAAGTCACCGGAGCGCGGGGATTAAGGTAAGCGCTCCGGTAAGCTTTCTGTACGTCCCTGCATCGGGGTTGTCTCGCGCCGAACGGGGGGGGGGGGGGGGGTTGAAAAAAAAAAAACCCGTTTCGGCGCGGGACAACCCCTTTAACTACAAATACTTTCCTGAATTAGAGGTTGGCATGATGATGACCTTCTTCAATCAGACTGTACTCTCAAGCTCCCCCATCATTTTGCATAGTCTCAGTAATCCTGAAAATATAAGTGACTATTCTTTTACAAAGTCTTCACTACAAGGAATAGTAGCTGTTTTATCTCAAGGGATTCCCAAACTTGATTTCATAGTTGTAAAATCTTTGGAAAGAACAATGATGTCTTGAATCTCAGAATTATAACTTCCTTCTTCTGTATTTCGTTTAGCCCTTATTCTTCAACCTGCCACAGAAAAATACATTTTTAAAGGGGTTCCGTGACAAGCAGAGAAGATGCTGCAGCTTCAGAAGCAGCTGACTCATCACACCACGGATCTCTCCATATGGCTAGTGGAGCACAGAGAGAAGCAAGACTGGGCATGTGTGACCACCTGGGAACAATTACTGAGGCGGACACACAATAAAAAGAGCAGGTGGCACTATTCTAACATTAGTCCTGGAATATCTGGGGATGCAAACATTTTTTAATAAGTGCATTTACAAAAAAATGATTGTAATTATAGGCTGGATTTAACTAGAAGCCATCATTTTCACAGGACACACACTTAAAAGGTTAGAGGAACATAAATTATCTGTTTTTCAACCATACTTTCAATCATACTGTAGTAAGTATACTTATGTGTAAAAAAAAAAAAGCTAACCGGAATTGCATTTCTTTAGCTCTTAAGCAGCAGCATCACAATCCCCTGAACTCCATAGTCCAGAATTATTATATACTGAGGAAAATATACCCAAATCACCCACATTCACAAAAAGAATAATGACTCAACAAGGTAGGATAAACCCCTATAAACAAGTACTGTGCAGAAATTACAAAAGGGGAAATGATCAGAGAGCGCTCCCAAGAAATAAATGGGGTGGAACAAAGTTGTGTGTAATGAGGTTGACACAGACGACCGAGGACAGCCGCTACACCCCACAGCCACCATAGCCCTGTAATGTTAACCGTCAATGAAGAGGGAGGACTCCCTGTTTGCCAACAGCATCCAGGTTTGGAGAGTACCAATCACAGGTCCGATACCAAGATCCGGGAAATTAGCATAGATTTAGGAAAGAAAAAAAGATGGATTGTACTCAGAGTGACCTCCAACCCAAACAGTTGATGATACCATATTTCCCTGAAATTAGGACCCTGTCTTATATTAATTTTTGTCCAAAAAAAGCCACTAGGTCTTATTTTACTTGCCTAGCATGCTTGGTCCTCATCCTCCTGCTGCTTTCCGGAGCATTGCCACACATCCTGCAGTCCTCATTTGCCCACAGAAGATCACTTTCTGGTTGCGGGATTCATAAAGCCCACCTCCAGGAAGCAATAGCTCTGATTGGTTCTCAAGTGCTGCTCAGCCAATCAATGCAGTGCTCGATGAACCAGTGCAATGTCTGTAATTGGTTCATCCAGCGCTGCATTGATTGGCTGAGTAGAGCCTATTGAACCAATGCGATGGCTGTGATTGGTTTATCCAGCACTGCATTCTCAGCCAATCACAGCCGTTGTGTTGTGGAGGTAGGATTTATGAATTGACCAATCAATGTTGCAGTTGCAGTTCAGCCAATTCATAAATCCTGTCTCCACAACATGACGGCTATGATTTGTTTATCGAGAATTGTATTTATTGGCGGAGCAGCGCTTGAGAACCAATTACAGCCATAGCTTCCTGGAAGCGGGCTATATGAATCCTGTAACCAGGAAGTGATCTTCTGTGGGTGAACGAGGACTGCAGGACATGTGGCGAAGCTTGGGAAAGCAGGTGGAGGATGTGTTCCTTTTCTTTTTAATGTAATGCAGCTAGGGCTTATTTTCAGAGTATGGCTTATATTTCAAGCGTCCTTGAAAATCCTGAAAAATCAGGGAAACAGAATATAGAGAATAAAATAAACCTTCCACCTACTTCACCAGAGTGGTGTGAGAGATCCGACAAAGTCACCACAACCCCTTGTATCCACAAGAACTGGTAGAGCCAGCAAACAGGTTTGCATGCTGGTAGTACAGATGTCTCATCGATGGTGATGTCTTATCAAAGAGGAGTTTTATTGCCAAAGAATAAAACATATACAGCTGTACAATGTATTTCATGGAGAACAAGTCAAGAAAATACCCCTTTATCAAGCAGTTACAAAAAAAGAAAAGGATATTATAAATATAATGTGAACATCAAAGTTCTTTGGGCATCCATGTGGTAAATAAGGTTCAATGTGGATAAATGTAACGTTACACATTTGGGTACTAATACTAATACTCTGCATGCACCTTATGTGCTAGGTGGAGTAAAACTTGGATGGTCACTTCTAGAGAAATATCTGGGTGTATATGTTACATCATAGACTAGATAACTGCAATGTCAATCTTCCAAAGGCCCGTTTACACGCAAAGGCAATCTTTCAAATGATTGAAAGATTGACAGTTCAGGTGATTGTTTTGCATAAAGTGTTAATGGACACTACTATCTATTAACCCTTTATGAGCTTCATTTGTGTGTAAAGGGGCCTCCGTGAGCTGTTTGCAGAACACAGCATGTGTGCTGGGCTCTGAGTGCATCTGCATTGTTCTCGCATGGGCTGTCAGCAGAATACAATGTAATCTCTGACCTCCATGCAGCACACAGCGTGCGGTCCCTGTTAGCTCTCTCCGGCTGAATGATGGATTTTAAGCTCACCTTAAGATCATCATTCAGACGAAGAGTGAATGATGGTAACGTTTACACGCAATGATAATCGCTCATATGCCATTGTTTGAACGAATTTTGATCGATAATCGTTGCGTGTAAATGGGCCTTAAACCCAACAGGGTACTGTTGTGGATTAAAATATATATTGGTTTGTTGCAGCCTAATCTGCAGTTCAGTTGTTGGCACTAGTTGATAAAAAGTATGCCGAGAAGTTAAAAAAGGTACAAAGAAGAGCAACTGAATTAAATATATGTCTGGAAAGGTATAATTAACTTGTATAAGTATATGAATGGCTGTTCTATGTAAAATTCTCTCAGAAGACAAGGGGACAGTCTAATATCTGAAGAGAAAAAGGTTCAATCTCCAGAGGTATCAAGGTTGCTTTACCATAAGAACGAAGTCTGTGGAATAGTCACTTCAAATTTTGGGTAGATTGGCACATGCTTTATGAGAGGAAACAGTTTTAAAGATTGGCCACAGCACTTCCTTTCATTTCATTCTCCATCTTTAGCTTGAATGTGATGGACATAATGTCTGTTTTAAACGTTACGAACTATGCAACTACATTTTAATTATATTGCTTATCTTTATTTATCTGTCACTAATTACCACTCTTTTTGGTTGCATAACATTTCTAGGCTAGGAATGGGCTAAAATAAAAATACCAATTAAATATCCTCCCCCCCCCCCCCCCTATACCAGCATAGAAGCCCCAATCCCAACCCTTCAGCTAGTCACTGGCCTCAATCGTGATATATCCATAAATGGCGCTTAACCACTGAAGCCAGTGATTGGCTGTAGTGATCACCTAAACCAATAAACAGCACACAACCACTATGGCAGCTTCTCGGACCAGAGTAGTGGGGACTGGTTCCTGCACTGGATCTGGGAGGACAATGAGAGTTGCTTATTTTATTTTATTTTAGCCTATTGCATGCTAAAATGCCTCTGACAACCTCTCTGCTTAGATCTCTTTGATTCTTTTTAGAGGGACACTATCTTCTGCTTCATCTTGTTTTATATTGCAAGCAAAACTAGATGTGTCTCAGGATCTCAACCATTTCCTAACTTCCTTCTCAAAAGCCCAGATAAGACCTTTCTCTAGCTGTAAGGAAACTGTCTGAAACAGGAGCTCCCCCTTCCTGTCCTGTATGCAATAAAAGGCAATCCAAGCTAAATCTCTTGCCCATGGTGAAGTCTTGTTATCTGTGTTATCTGCAAGCCAAAAATGGAAGAAATTAGCATCTGTAATAAAACAAAAAAACAACAACTTAGAAGTGCTTTTAAATCACTCTAGACGGAGATACAGGATTCCTAACATCAATCAAGCGTGGAGTATTTGGTGCTTGTCCTTCGCAGGGGGCATTTCTCTGCCACTCACAAACAGTGCAGTTTTTCTCTTTGTCTCTTCTCAGGTCCGCTTACTTTAGATATTAGAAAGTTAGTTAATACATATAATGACAATACTATAGATCAGGGGTCTCCAACTCCAGTCCCCGGGTCCACCAACAGGTCATGTTTTCAGGATATCCTATAGTAAGAACACCTGTGGCAATGTCTGAGGCACTGACAATAATTACATCACCTGTGCAACACTGAGGAAATCCTGAAAACATGACCTGTTGGCGATCCCTGACGACTGGAGTTGGGGAACCCTGCTATAGATGTCAACCTGGAGACCTGTTTATTACTTATCTACTAACTTTCTAATATCTGAAGGAATGTTGGATTGCATACATATATGTATCCATCACTGATGGTCAGTTGGCCAGGAAGATAATAACTCTAGGCATAGTAATAATTAAACTTTCTGGATTCCATGGACTGTAGAAATGACAAAAGACATCTAGGTTTGCTCCAGTAAATTTGTGATGCTTGGATTGTTTTTAATTTCCTCATCTCATGGACACTTGAGAGTAGATCCTTCATGCATTACTTAATTGCATTATATTAGACTCAGTTTGTAAATTCACATTGGTGTGTTATGCTAGATTGATTGATTACTTGACCCACTTGTCTTCATGTTCTTCATACATTTAGAAGGCTGGCATATAGATGTCTGATCTACTTCCTTACTTAAAGGGGTTGTCCCGCGGCAGCAAGTGGGTCTATACACTTCTGTATGGCCATATTAATGCACTTTGTAATATACATCGTGCATTAATTATGAGCCATACAGAAGTTATAAAAAGTTTTTTACTTACCTGCTCCGTTGCTGGCGTCCTCGTCTCCATGGTGCCGACTAATTTTCGGCCTCCGATGGCCAAATTAGCCGCGCTTGCGCAGTCCGGGTCTTCTGCTTTCTTCTATGGAGCCTCTCGTGCAGGATGCCGGCTCCGTGTAGCTCCGCCCCGTCACGTGCCGATTCCAGCCAATCAGGAGGCTGGAATCGGCAATGGACCGCACAGAAGAGCTGCGGTCCACGGAGGAAGAGGATCCCGGCGGCCATCTTCACCGGTAAGTATAGAAGTCACCGGAGCGCGGGGATTAAGGTAAGCGCTCCGGTAAGCTTTCTTTACGTCCCTGCATCGGGGTTGTCTCGCGCCGAACGGGGGGGGGGTTGAAAAAAAAAAAAACCCCGTTTCGGCGCGGGACAACCCCTTTAAATAGCCTAACTTCTGCTTAAAACTGGTTAATGTACTTATAGATGCAGGTGTTAGGCCTCCTGCACATGGAGCGATGACACAGAATCTACAACCTTTCTGCAATGTCAATTGCAGAAGGCCCATAGTCGGACCACTTCCATTTACTTCAATGGAAGCCGGCCACACGATATACGCGCAAAAATGGAGCATGCTATTTTTTTTTGTGAGCAGAAAATCACAGTCCCTGTCTGCTTGTGTGAGCAGACATGCAGATGCTCTATTGATTTGATTTTTACTTTACTTTACTTTACTCGTCCTATTTAGGCCCTAAAGAATGGTCCTGCCAAATTTCATGTTTGTACGACGCCGGTAAGTTACATTACCCAGGGGTGCCAATACTTTTGCAATTAGCATCGAATTCTCGAATTGTTACCCTTAACTTTTCCTATGTAGGACCTAAAGAATGCTCCTGCCAAATTTCAGGTTTGTGCAACACTGGGAAGTTAGAGAATTAGTGGCGAGTCAGTCAGTCAGTCAGTGAGGGCTTCCACCTTTATATATATATATAGATTGTTACTATACCCCTCTCACGTTAGAGTTAAGCATATTCATAGTTAGAGTCAGATTGTCTAAACCTTCTGAATAACTACCTACTGCTTATTTATTAACAGAAGCTTTTACTGCTGACTTCATCTCCAAGTTTATTTGTTATACTAAAATATACTTTTGTTAGCCTAGTGTCCTTAACAAGTGCACCAGTAATAGCTACAGGGAAACCCTGAATACATGACTTGTTGGAGGACTCATTGTGCAACAGTGCCAGCTTTGGTGACGTGTTTCTCAAACGCCTCCTTCTGAAATTTAGTACTGTCATACTAAATAAAACAGGCAGCTCACGTCATCACTTTTTTGTGACCAACCCTGCATATCGATCACCAGGTAGGAACACAGAGCACTATATAAAATGACTGACTACATGCCAGTTGAACGCTTTGGTCTTACACAATAATATAACTATACAGGGATAATATGTAACAAAGATGTTTTGGATACGTTTGTTTATTGCGTATGTGGAGATTATTATATTATATTTAAACAACGTACAATGCCAGAAAAGTTACCGTAAATCATATGTAAACGTAACTTCACCTAAGAAAAGATTCATTCCTTTCTTTCCAGGTACGGTTTTGTTATTTCTGTTCACTCGCTTGCAGAGTTAATTGAAAACAATAGGGTGATTGTTCATTTGGAAATAGATCTGTGTGGCAGCAGCAGGGCTTGGTGCGTAAAGGTGACCGCTTCACAATTTAGTGACTGTTCAAACTCAAGACCTGCCAAGACATTTAGTAAGGTATTCATAGGTGGTGAGTCACTTTAGGGAGTGCTGCTGACATACAGGGGTGTTAGAACATTTTTACTTACAATGGAAACTTTAACTCTTTCAATACCTAAAGCATGGGTCCAGCTCTGATTTATTTACATGCTATTTTAAATCCTGCTAGCTGATCTTTACTTAACCCATTAGCAAGATACTGTCCACTTAGTTAAAGAATTATGTCAAAAGGAAAACACTTAGGTCCTGTTCACAAGAGCACTGCTTTGCACGCATCTGTGCTGCGCAAAAAGCAGCGCTGCACGGATGTGCAAAAAAGCGTGTGAACAAACCTCCATGCCCATTGCTTTCAATGGGGCCACCGCTGCTGACAGCGGCCCCATTAAAAGCAATAGGCTGCAGGCACCAACCACAGTGATTTTCCGGGAAGGGCTTGAAATATAAGCCCTCCTCTGAAAATCATGCCTAGCTTCTGTAAAAATAAAAAATATATATATACTCACCTCTCCGCCATTGTCAGGGCTCAGTGTGTCTAGCCGCTTGGTCCCCGACACTGCTCTGAAGCTCTTTCAGCAAGCAAGGATTTAAAATCCCTGCTCCTGAAAGGGCTGTGTCTGATTGGCTGAGTCTTCAGCCAGTCACAGACAGCGCTTAGCCATTCATTGAATTCAATGAAGCAGTGGGAGAACATTGCGATCCTCTGTCACAGCTGTGACAGCTGTGGAAGGGGATTCTTTAATCCCCGTGGGGAGTGCCATCATTCCTAACACTGTGACAGTGCTGTCACAGTGTTCAGTGATGAGGGGACTCCCGCAGGGAATATTTATGCGCAGCATAGATCTTCCTGGCGTACGGATGTCCAATCTTTTGCAGGTGCATAAATTTGTACGCCTGTAAAAGACGGCTATGTGAACAGACCATTGGGAACCAATGGTTCTAATAGACGCGTGGTTATGTGCGTACATATGCGGCCACAAATACACGCTCGTCTGAGCGAGGCCTTAAGCCTTTCCCTTAGTTATGCTTAATTGTCACCTAATCCTCGCAAACATTTTTATTTTAAACTGAAGAGCACTCCTCCAATAAAACTTTAACTAATTGGTACCCAGTAAAAAAAGTAAGAAAAATTCTCTATGCTGCTCTGCGACTTTTCCCAAGGAGTCAGGCAGGTATTCCTAGATTGGGTCATCCTGGCACCCCTTGCATTCGCCCAGCAATTTTCATGGCAACATCCAGTGTCAGAAAGCCAAATGTCACATTGTGAATAAAAGAGAGCTATTTACTGCTTTATTAAAGCAATAGATAAACAAAAAGCATTAATTAATGATTCATCAAGGCAGCAATCAAATCGATATTGATTAGGGATGAGCGAGTATACTCGCTAAGGCACTACTCGCTCGAGTAATGTGCCTTAGCCGAGTATCTCCCTGCTCGTCCCGAAAGATTCGGGAGCCGCCGCAGCTGGCAGGTGAGTTGCGGCGGGGAGCAGGGGAGAGCGGGCGGGAGAGAGGGAGAGAGAGATCTCCCCTCCGTTCCTCCCTGCTCTTCCCCGCAGCTCCCCGCCACGCGGCGGCCCCCGAATCTTTAAGGACGAGCGGGGAGATACTCGGCTAAGGCACATTACTTGAGCGAGTAGTGCCTTAGCGAGTATACTCACTCATCCCTAATATTGATCAATTACTGCCTTAATAAAGCAATAAACAGAGCTCTTTATTCAGAATGTGAGATTTTGCAATAACTCGTGTAATCTTGCTTTCCAACACTGAATGCTGCTGCAAGGGCTACCACCATACTGCAATCCAGAAATGCCTACCCGATTACCTGGGAAAAGTCAGTGATTTCACAAAGCGGTATGGAGCCTTTTATAAAAAATGATGGGTCCCAATTTATTTGACTTTTTTGGGGATATTGAATTTTAAAGTGAAAATGATAGCCAGGGTTAGGCAATAGCTTCACTCATGCACACTGTGTGTATGCATAGGTATGCAAACTACAATATAGACTCTTAGTACTTTGGAGGAGATATATATATATATACACACAAGGTGAAATGTCTATTTCACTATCTGAGCCAGCAGAATGGAATGTGCCAACCTCATCCTGTACTGCTAACCGTTATCAGAATATGCAGCTTGATAGAAACACACGCTCATAACCTCAGGGCACATTTTTTTACCCGCACATAACCCTCAGGCGTCATTTGACGACACATTGCTCATTCCCACACCTGCCCCCTCCATCGAACACCATATTGGGACCACCCAATTCCACGCTTTGATTTCCAACCACGCATTGCTTTCTGCCTGCCTATAAAGGGCAATTAACTCATCATGCTATATAAGATGCTATACCCCTACTAATAAACAGAGTCCAGGAAGACTTTCTACACTGACAGTCTTGTCTCCATGTGATCTCTTCCATTGTGCGCACAATCTTCCACTGTGCCTCGTGTGGTGCAGAGTGTATGCTCTTGCCTACCACCTGAAGGTTGAAAGTTCAATCCCTTTCAGGTAGTTGGCTCAGGTTGACTCAGGCTTCCATCCTTCCGAGGTCGGTAAAATGAGAACCCAGCTTGGTGGGGGGTAATAAATAATAATTACCTGAAAGCGCTGTGGAATAAGTTAGCGCTATACAAATAACAAGATTTATTGATTTATTTTTTTATCTCTGAACATAAATCTGGAAGGATGCAAACATTCCTATTTATTACCCCAAAAATAAATCCACGTCAGTACAAAACTGTTATTTAGCCACCATATGGTATCTCCCAACATCCCTGTGAGGCACTGCTTTTCAATGCTCATAAGGGACAATACCCCTGCCCCTGTACCCACATATGAAAATCAGAGGCAAATTGATATACTCTATAGCCCATACAATTTTATGTTTATGGTACTTGGGAAATTTGCGATATGGATCAGAAGTTCATTTACTTGCACAAAGCCTAAGGCTAGATTTGCTGTGCATGTACAAGTTTTTAATGTCATTGAAATCTTTCCTATGTTTTTATAAGGGGGAAATGCTGCTACAACTGGTCTTAAACACAACTGTAAAATAATAAAAACTAACAGAAGTCTTGAGCACAATGGTGCCATCTGGTACCCTGATACTGTGGCAATTTCTGTATCATGAAACCAAAAGGTCCAACAGTTCAAAAAGATCATGTTGAACCTCCAAGTGGTCTGCTCAAGCTGCACTACGGAAATGTTTTAAACTATACGAAAATGATTCATATCTTACCTCACATTGCACAGATGCACGGCAGGGCTGGAGAGGCTGTCTGCCAGAGATGGGTGCATGGCAGTGTACTGCTTCACCAAAAGTGTCATAGCACTGTCTCCGCAGGGAACTGTCCTCCGAATGAGACCACACAGTCCGAGTGGTATAAAATAAAAGAAACTGAGTCACAGAGGGACAGAGAGAGAGAGTACAGGGACTGCTGTGCTAAGGAAAAGGTTGAAACATGGCCTAGGACAGTGGTTTCAGAAAGAACAGCTGACTGAGACAGTGAGCTGCTAAGTGCCCAGAGAGGGGTAGTCTGCAAGAAAGGACATACAAGCTTCAGAGAAGCATCAACTAGAGGGAGGGGAGCGCTCTAGGTAATAGAGAGACATTGCTGCTGGGTCCAGGATAGAAGTCACCTTCAGAACACAGAGAGCATCAGGCCAGGAACTCTTTAGCGTTGAAGTTGTAAGTGAGGATGATCCTCGGTAAAAATCTCCCATGTCCACACAAACAGAAAGACTGGGACTAAGCAGGCCTACTAATTATAACATGTCATTCAGTCGTATACCACTGGCTCAAACACATAGTGAAAGTTCAAAGACCTTTGCTGCTATCCACCATCGCTGAATACTTACTTATTGCTGCTATGTTATTAACTCATTGTTTGAAGTGTGTTACCAACATTATGGTCAGTAATTGTTAACTGTAGAACATATATTAAAAGTAGTTAGTGGTACTTAGTGTCAGGACTGTAGAACAAAAACGTTAAAGTACACAACTTGTTTTCAAATGGTTATTAACCATACATAATTAAACTCCTATGTTGTTAAAAGTTGTAATAAAAATGTATACTTTTGTAAGTCCAGTGTCTGCCCCATATCCTGATACCTGTGTCATCTTACAGCTATTGCGACACATTTACATGGTAGTGCCATGTGCAAGGAGGCTATACAGCAAAACAAGGAGGCTAAGAATCATAGAATGGTAGAGTTGGAAGGGACCTCCAGGGTCTCGGGTCCAACCCCCTGCTCAGTGCAGGATTTACTAAATCATCCCAGACAGATATTTGCCCAGCCTTTGGTTAAACACTTCCATTGAAGGAGAACTCACCACCTCCCGTGGTAACCTGTTCCACTCATTGATCACCCTCACTGTCAGAAAGTTTTTTTCTAATATCTAATCTGTGTCTCCTCCCTTTCAGTTTCATCCCATTGCTTCTAGTCTTTCCTTATACAAATGAGAATAGGGCTGATCCCTCTGCCCTGTGACAGCCCTTCAGATATTTGTAGACCGCTATTAAGTCTCCTCTCAGCCTTTTTTTTTGCAAGCTAAACATTCCCAGATCCTTTAACCGTTCCATCTTGGTAACTCTTCTCTGAACTTGCTCCAGTTTGTCTATGTTCTTTTTAAAGCGGGGTGCCCAGAACTGGACACAGTATTCCAGATGAGGTCTGACTAGTTAGACCTCCCTGGTACGGAGCCATACAGGCACCATGTGCTGCCCTACAGTGTACTATTGAGTGGCACATGTGTGGAGATATTCTCCCTTTAAAGCAATGCTTTCCAGAGATAATACCTCCATACATTTATATGCTTTCGTATGAAAAACAGAAGCATATGAAAATATAGTAGAGGCCCTATGGTCCTCTACAGAAGCCCTATTATACCTCTGTACCATGAGCTATACTTTAATATACTTTAATGAATGGCACCAACCATGCAATTAACATAAAACAGTCACAATCACTTTCTCTGGAAGAAGGCTTGATCCATTTCTTATTTTCTTTAGAATAGGCATAAACCTCTATAAAACATTCACTAACAGCTTTCTTCCTTCCGCAACATATAATGGGGACACTTTCAATTACCCAAGCACTAAGAATAACAGGCAATCATTTTTCCAAAGTCAACAATGTTTCGCTCAAATCCATAAGCATTTACTGAGTCAACACTTCATTTTTTATACTCTTATACAAT
Source organism: Eleutherodactylus coqui (assembly GCF_035609145.1). NCBI lineage: Eukaryota > Metazoa > Chordata > Amphibia > Anura > Eleutherodactylidae > Eleutherodactylus > Eleutherodactylus coqui. The sequence continues at coordinate 191,802,564 of NC_089838.1, read as the reverse complement.
CTAGATGTAAGAAAACACTGCAGGAAAAATAAAAATAGTGTTATTCACATATTTAAGCCTTTCCAATCAAAGCAAAATTCTAGTAGTTTTACAACACAGCTGCAAAAACACCTATATTACCCACATCCAAATCAACATAACGTTGTACAGAACCCATTAAATATTGAATGCTGAATTCACAAGACATGGGGTTGAAATGTAATACTTTGGTGAAGCAGTATGTGTTGTAGGAAAATTATTATTTCTCTATGTAAATTTGAATTTGGCTCCCCCACAGCGACTGTCAAGCTGAAACATCATTGCATTCATTTACACTACTTCTGTTTATACCAGAGTGGGCAGATTGAACTTTGGATTCCCTGGTTTTGAACATGGGACCCATGGCGTTTCAAAACTATATCAAATATGTGTAGAATCACAGGTGGTTAGAAGCAGTAGATTCTGCTTTACCTCTTAGATTATCAAACACACTCTGTATTTTTCCCAGTACAAGGATGCAAATCTTTAAGGCTTTAACAAACATATTGGTAGTTGTTGGCCCTCTTTGTTGCAATGCCAAATGCAATGCAGTTGAATCAGTGGCGCAGCTAGTATGCCTCTTATTGTTTTCCTTGTAACCAACAGAATACATGCATGCTACATTGTTTAAATGTCCATGTATAGTATGAATAATAACTTTGTGAATAATGAACAGTATTTTAATAGGGAAGTTATCTTTAGGTGCAATAAAAGTTGAAGACAGGCCTTAAAGGGGTTGTCCAGTTGTAAACTATTGATGGTCTATTCTCAGGATAGTTCATCAGTAGTAGATTGGTAGGGTTTTTTTTTGCCTTGGACACCCACTGTTGTGCAGTTTGCCAGGCCCATGTGCAAGTGCTATGGGATGACTGCTGCAGGAAGCAGACAGTGCTGTTCACACTTCATTGGTGAGGCCTGGTATTGCAGACACAGTTCCCATTCACTTCAAAGGGAACTTGGTCCGCAGTACCAAGCCTAACCACTGCAGTGGGAACTGAGCTGTCTGCTTCCTGCAGATATCAGCTCAGTGCACAAGCACAGCGACCCACAGAACAGCTAATCAGCGGGGATTTCTTGCAAATGATTCCTACCGGTTTTCCATTGATGATCTATCCTAAGGATAGGTGATCAAGTCACCAAATGGACAAAACCTTAAAAGGGTTGTCCCGCGAAAGCAAGTGGGGGTATACACTTCTGTATGGCCATATTAATGCACTTTGTAATATACATCGTGCATTAAATATGAGCCAAACAGAAGTTATTCACTTACCTGCTCCATTGCTAGCGTCCTCGTCTCCATGGTGCCATCTAATTTTCAGCGTCTAATCGCCCGATTAGACGCGCTTGCGTAGTCCGGTCTTCTCCGTGTTGAATGGGGCTGCTCGTGCTGGAGAGCTGCTCCTTGTAGCTCCGCCCCATCACGTGTGCCGATTCCAGCCAATCAGAAGGCTGGAATCGGCAATGGACCGCACAGAAGCCCTGCGGTCCACCGAGGGTGAAGATCCCGGCGGCCATCTTTGCAAGGTAAGTAAGAAGTCACCGGAGCGCGGGGATTCGGGTAAGTACTATCCGTTTTTTTTTTTTAAACCCCTGCATCGGGTTTGTCTCGCGCCGACCGGGGGGGGGCTATTGAAAAAAAAAAAAAACAGTTTCGGCGTGGGACAACCCCTTTAAATACAGTGATAGGGGTTGCCTGTAACCAAAGAACTGGAAGCAAACATATGGAATTCCCATACAACAGTACTTGGGTCAATGAAAAGGGAACTTCACCCCCAGTATAAAAATACATCAGTATTTGGTGGTCCTGGAAATGCAGTAAGTTACCACAGTGTCAGATATGGCACTGCAGTGAATGTGAATTCATATATTCCCTTCTACACATGAAGGTGAAAAAATTTACAATTTTTAGGGTATTCTGCAACTTTAGAAATCACAGCATATACCCTATTTGTGACTTTTTGGTGGCCCTTCATCACAAGAAACCACAACCACAATGGAAACGTTATTTAAAACTTTACCACAACCTGATTTTCCACAGAAAGAGTTCAAGGAACATTTTGATAAAACTACTTCTTTTACAAAACAACAAATGCAGTAAATGGTTGAAAAAAATTGCATATCCAGTTGTTTTTCTCCTATGCAAATGGTACATCTACTACACCATTTCCACCCTGTATGCAAGTACCCCAATCCTGAGGCAACAAATTGAGTTTGGACTTCCCATCTTCTTTCTCTTCAACATCAGCTTTAAAGTCAATGCAAAAGGAATGATAATGACAATAAGAAAATAACACTACAAAAATAGAAAATAAAAGTATGTTAACATTAGTGAAAATAGGATAGTAATCTGGGGAATTTCACATTGTTGAGACATATGGCAATAGCAAACAAATTGACACAGTCCAGAGAGGACAGAGAACATCAATACAATAAAAGAAGCACTATGGTTAAATGAAAATGTCAGGCCGGTTGCTTTTACTGGCAAGGCCAAGAAAGGAGAAGCATACTTTATACTTGGCAAGATCTAAAATGTGCCAACGTCAGATGACAGAGGAAACTCCTAGCTAAGTGATGATAAGGGAAAGACAAATATGTGTACTGGCTCTATATCATGAAATAGATTGTTGTATCATGACTTCATGTGGACTAGCAAATAGATCTGTTACTTCTCACACTACAGGTTACCTCATTGTAGTTCTAAAGTTCCTGCTAATAGATGATCAGCTGTTAATAAAGTAATACTAAATTACATTTTTCATTCCTTATATTATTCACTATAGGTGTATAAACTATTGACATTAATGCTAGAACCTCTGTCTAATCATTTATAGTTGGATAGCATATATTCAGGGCGGGATCAACATTATAGGAGGTTCCTAAATAAAATATTAACTTCTATTCAAGTCATGGTGTCATGATACATTATTTTTTATATTGCCATTTTCAAGAATATCACTGACCTACCTATACCAGTCACAGTGCATAAAAAAACTAAGGGTCAAGGATGGCTGAAGGCAGTGCTGATTTGAGTAGCACCCTGCCCTTTACAAAGTCAAGAAGTGCGCAACCTGAAGAAAATCTCTCAGTGATGTCTGTAGGCTGCAGCTAGTCATCGGACTAAAAGGATATTTCAGCAGCATTACACTGTAAATTAATAATAAGATGTTTTCATTCATACCATGCAATAATTTGTACATGGGGGATGATGGTGGTGAACATACACCCCAGGGCAATTGCTGGAAAAATTCCCCATTAGACATTAAAATGACCTCATTGTGCTCCCAAATCAGTGATCACTGTCAATATATGCACTGATTATGGGTTGTGGGTTATGTGCATGTTTTATTTGTATTATGCCTAATTATAGGTCGTGCATTAGAAAAACATTAGACTTTTTGGCTAAAAATACTAAGAAAAAAACCCAAAACAAAATAATACGTATACCAATGTTTATGTTTTTCATTTTACAACCATACTGTAAGTTGTGAAGTACCTTTAGAAAAGAGTTCAAAATAAAATCTAAACAGATATCCTCATATTCTCAGTCTCTGGGTTCTGTCCTATGTGATGCTGTGTAAACTCCCGGATATAGCCTCTGCATAATGTTATTTGTATTGGAGTGACAAAGTAAGAGCACAGTGCATTGTGGGATTCTGCATTGCTTCACTTGGCACTTTTGATGTTTTCATAGCATTAGCGCCCAAGCATTACCTCTCACTATAAGCTTTTATTACATAAATGAATTGTATAATCTAGCGTTATCTACCTCTCTAGTTATTTCCATTTTAGAGTGTTTCCTGTTAAATGTACTACTGGAAAAAGACTAAATGCTAAAAGCTTCGTTTAGTGCATTTCCCTTCTTCTGTAAATTTGTAAAGAAAAATACTTTTTCCACGGGTAGTTGCTTTTTTAAAAAAAAAAAGTTCCAACATGTCCCAGGACTCAGCTGCCTGCTGTTACGTTTGTGCAGGCCATGGGAAAAGTGACTACACCAACGCAACCACTTTAAAGCTGAATGGAAAGGACATAGGGATATATACATGAACGGACAACGTACACACCAAGCATAGAACCAAACGTGCAACCAACAACAACACAGACAACACCAACAGGCAGCAAGATACTTACTAAATATACTAATACACAAGCAGATGGAATATAAGTAGGTACAAGGTATAAGTCAGTATTTTGGCCAAATGACCAAAGCTCACAAGTCCGAGTCAAGGGTCCTCGTTATCGTGTAAGTCCTTACTCTAAAAAGACAACTAAACCACAAAAAAGGAACCCTGCCTACAAGTGGGGCAATTGTCCCAAAAGGACAGAGCAACACAGGAACCTAGGGACCTGTTCTGCCCTAGATGGTGATAGACAGGGACACCAGCATACAACATAAAACACAGCAGGCGTCTGCACACCAACAGATGGACGGATAGACAAAAAGAGGCCCTAGCGTCTGCCTACCAATGGACAAAGGGGAATGAACAGGACTAGGCTTTGGCGTCCACCCACCAACGGAAGGGTAGGACAAACAAAAATGGACCGTTTAGCTGACTACCAATCGGAAGGGTGGATCAAACATAGAACGTAGTTCAGATATAGGCATCCGCACACCTATGGACGAAGGGGATGTCAGACAAAATACAAACTAAACTGCATGCATGCAGTCCACAAACCAGACGGGCAGAACAAGACACAAAATGAAACAACGATCTGCACAGCATGCACCCTAAAACCCAGGTATGTTAGGAGATTTAAGGGTATAAATGACCAGCACCCTCTAGCAAGACGTGCTGGTATGTAAGTGAACAAACTGATGCCGATTGGCTGGCTGGAGCAATCTACACAAACAGCCAGCCAAATCAACCACACCTGCCGCAGTGTGCTACTGGAAGTACATAGTACTACAGGTCACAGGAGCACAATGTGACACCTGTGAGCTGAAGTTCATTGCCCTCATAATACTTTTATAAGGAACAGAAGCCTCTTCCCCATTATATTAGAAAATAGGATATAGAAAGCTTGTGTACAGGGTTCACTTTCCACCTAGCTCACCCCTTTCCACATACCATGGTTTATCAAAACAATGGGAATATATAGATGTTTATTATCAATCTTAGGTGTTTCAATTATTTTGATAAACCCATGTAGGTCCTCCCTTATACAATGGATTGGCAACCAAGTGCCAGAAACTAGGAGCTGCTCTTTGATGTAGGGTTGCATTGGTGCTTATCTCCAAACAGAAGAGAATTGAGCATGATGAAATATATTATGTCCAATCCTCCTTTCCCCTGACATCTTGGATCACAGATTTGTATTATATATCACTTTTTAGGAATTCTACTACCTGTGGTTTTGCAGATGTTGAATATTATTAAGTGTTTCTGCTCTTTCCTGTTCACCAGTTTACGCAGGTTACTCTGCTTTCCAAAACTGTATTTATTTTATAAACAACCATAGTAAATAAAAAGTGCTTAATACATTTTCCAACATTAAATTCTCACCTGCTATTTAACTGTCCTTGCTGCCATTTTATTGAGTTTTTTTTGTATTGCAGTCTTCAAGGTTCTAAGAATTCTACTTGGCTTTAGGTTATCCTAGAAAATGACACTTTGCATTCTATTCCACCTACAAAATGATGATAAAAAAGTGAGTAAGAACTGAGCCCAATATGAATTCTTGTGCCACGCAACTACTTAGGCTAGGCTCACACCAGTGCTAAGCTTTATTGTTGTTCAGCTCTGTCTTAGGAGTGGTACAACAAAAATACTAGAACTGCGTTTGCTAGAACCGAACAGCGCCAGATGGACCTCATTGACTATAATGAGGTCTCTCTGGCTTTCAGCATGTTGTCTGTAATTTTCCTGGATTAAGAGGAGGTACTGTGGAGCAGCACAATAAAGAGATAGGAGAGCACTTGAGGTAGAAGGCCTGCCTTCAGGGCACTTGGGGAATTAAAAACTGATTTTTCTGAGTCCTGCTTCTAATCAAAGCATTAAAAAAGTATGATTACACGCTGCTCCCCCACCCCTTCATAGTATTGTCAGCAGTTTTGCATGATTAAAACTGCTGACAGACTCCCTTTAAAGACTATGTACACCTTTTGTGAACATTTTTTTTAAGGCCGCCTGCAGACGGCCGGGTCGGATCCGGCTGCGAGAATTCTCGCAGCGGGACCCGACCCGAGCGTCTGCAGAGAGCAGCGTGACACTCACTTGCCCCCGCGGTCCCGGCTCTTTCATCTGCCGGCTGCCGGCGTATGCGCAGAGCGGAGTCGGCGGCCGGTGAGTGACGTTTCTTGTTAACGCAATCCTATGGCAGCTTCCAGGGGCGGAAATGTTGCGGGAAATCCCGCTGCGGAATTTCCGCCCGTCTGCAGGCAGCCTAAATGAACGTAATGTTAAAAGCAAAATAAATGCACAATTGGAATGGGTTTAAAAAGGTTACGTTTTTGTCCTATGGCCGCTCTGCCTCCATTCACTCACTTCTATGATTTTCACACAATGACCCACATTTATGTTATGGACAGTGCCTTCAAACAGAAGCATGGACCAACTATGTCCCTCCTGGATTTGGCTAGGGATAAACAAGGGCCGGGGAGTAAGGGATTTTTTACAATCTTCACATTAAAAGGTTTTTCACATCAGGATAAACTTCGTGCAGGGGAGAAAATGAAGCCTTTTTCAATCTTAAAGGGTTTTCCAAGACTTTGAAATTGGTAAGCTATCCTTAGGATATGTCATCAATATCTGATTCTTGTCAGCCTGACTCTGGCATCCCTGCTGATGGGGTTATAACATGTACTTGTTCACTTCATTGTGTACTCGGCTTGGCACCATACTTTTGGTAGTGACTGTGCCTGGTACTGCAGCTCAGTTCCATTTAATTAAATGGGACTGAGATGCAATTGAAATCACAGTCACTGCCAATTAAATCCAACCCCTGATAGTCAGATAGGACAGGCATCATTATTTCGTCCCGGGAAAATCCCTTCATGGTTTTATTACTTCCTTTAACAATATCATAGGAAACGGAGACTAAAGAATTGGCTGTAAATGTTTGACTACCTCTTGTCCTGGAACTAGTTAAACTGAAGCAAAACCAGCCAACATGTCCTGCTCTATTTGAAAGGCACAGTATGACAACCGAAATGTACCCATGTTAGATAATAGCTCATCTATACTGTTTAATCAAATCATCACAGTGCTCCGTATACAGGTATACTTCTACCCAATCATTATCCTGTGGAGGTAGCTGCACCATATGCGGATGCCTTACGCAGGGGTCTTGGCCCACATATCCAATATGTGGCACCCACTGTGCATACACATTGCATGTAATACATGCATGAGAAAGATTGCGACATGTTCTATTTCACCGCATATTATGCGCATGCAGGCCCATTGTTCTCTATTAGTTGCATATGCAATGCTTTATAAACATGTGCGGTGTTGCATATGCAATAGCCGCTATGAGACAGTAGGAAATAAAAAAAAAAGAAACAGGTCAGAGATATGTGTGAGATACGCTGTGATGCACAGCGCACAATCTCTGCCATGTGTAGCGATAGCTCACTGCCAGCTCCCAGGGTGGTAAAACGCTGCTTGATCCAAGCAGCGTTTTATGCATACGTGCGTAGGAATGAGCCCTTACTCTGCACCAGCTTCGATATGCCCTTCTGCTAGCCACTAAGCAACCAGATCTCTGAAAATATTTAAAGAGGTTATCCAGTTACAAACTATTGGTGGCCTATTCTAAAGATAGGCCATCAATATAATAAATAGTCAGGGTTCCTTATCCAGGGACCATTAGATAAGCTGTTTTACTGGGCTGGCATGCTCATGCACTGAGCTATGTTCTGTAGGCAGCAAAGAGCTCCATTCTCACTACAGTGGCCAGACCTGGTATTACAGGCCAAGTTCCTATTCATGACAGTGGAAACTTAGTCTCGCAGTACAAAATCAGGCCACTGTAGTGGGAACAGAGCTGTCTGCTTTCTACAGAAATGAGCTTAGTACACAAGTACACTAGCCCAGAATAGTGGATCTGTAACTGATGGTCTTCTGCCAATCTACTATCCTGAGGAAAGGCCATCAAGAGTTTGCACCCGGACAAGCAGGCATTAAGCGAACATTCTCATATACTGCAGCAGTTAGAAAACTATTCCCTATATTATTCACAGTGAAGTAGGTGAAAGTGTTCATTAAGTAAATTATTGCAATTTGACATACAACCAGCAAGAGTGATAGGTACAAAGTCCAATTTCTAGTAGCTAGTTGTATGTTGTGACTATGTGTACGTGTTATTTGGTACGTGCAAGCAGCGGTGTGTTGGTTATAACTCTTAGACAATTTTAAACAAAGATAAATTGTGTATGGTAATCATTTACGAATGTGGGAGCCCTTTTATTTAGATTCAGTTATAAGGAACATGTTTCTTCCAGTAATCAGCAAACCCCTTAATAACTTATGTCAATTGTTATGAGCTTTCACTATTCCTATGCGTTAAGTATCTGAAAACAGTAAAACAATAGCATTAGTGGCATTTACCTCTCGAACATGTTGGAGTAACGTGGCAATCTGACTTCATTTTCTATTAATTTAAACTGAACCTTTCTGAACCTCGTAGAAAGACAACATTTTGCTTTATTCATATACAATGGGCCGCATGGACAAAAAAAATATGTACTATTGTATGTAATCTGATGATGTATACAGAGAATGCGACCGCCCTCTGGACTCCCAAGCATTAACAAATCAGGCGTGTAAATGTATAAAATACAAGTTATACTGAATTTTTTCCCACAAATCTATATCAATCCATCCCCTGCTGATGCCGTCCCCCACTTACAGCTGTCTGTGCCGCTGTTCGATCTGCACTCCCGTCCCCCGACGATGCTGTAGACACTGTCTGCCTCTATTCCGACGTTGTCTTCAGGCCTCCTGCTGTCAGCGTTAATGCAGGCCGTCTCTGCTGTGCAGTGTTTTCTCCCCGTTGTCTGCCTACTTCTCAGGTCGACATGTTTGCATCTCCTATGCTGCCGGTCGGGTGTTACACAGGCGCTGCTCAGCCGCCGCAACAGCTGTTGCCCATACTGGGAGGATGATGCAGGCTGGGAGAAGCCCTAGAAGCAGGACGATGATGCAGGCTGTACCCCACGGCACCCGGCGCTCCGAGGATGGAGGCAGGAAGGTGTGTCTGCGGCGGCCAATCACCAAATTTGCCCAGCACATGGGCGGTCCCTGCAACTCAAGCCGGCCAACCCATTTCTCCACCCATACTTCCGGTGGCGACATGGTACACTAATACCACTTGATCCTTTATATCGACAGACACTGATGTTGGAAACCAAAGCTCCAAAAGGACTTAACATAAAACAGAAGTTTATTTATCAGTACTAGTTGTACTTTATATAATCACTATGACATGCTATATTGATGGTTTGGGAATTTTAGTCCTCTTTTTATATTTTCTTATATTACCCTTTCTATAATAAAGTGTATTACATTGTGTATTTGTGTCCTCCGTGATTTTGTTTTTAACCATGTGATTTAAGTACATATTAAAAAGGAGCTGCAGTTCACAAAGGTGGATATTATAGATAAGGTCTGAAACATGTAAGAAAACTTTATTTGCCAACATGTGGTATGTTTTGAGATCGAATATGTCAAGTTTTATCTCCTGAAGTGGATTTTTGCTGCTGGATACCTTTCCCATTCATCTGTGACACAATAATGAAAGTGGACATTCTGAGAAAGAATCAAAAGAACAGCAGGGGCGCCATAACAAGTGTATACAGCAATATTTAGACCCAGAAGTATTTTCTATAAATGATTCCAACTGAGAGATAGTTATAATTTACATCATAAATGTATATTAAAAATCGTTGGATGACTCATTTAAGAATTGGCCTGAAAAGATTGCCGTTTTGAACAATTCCACACAACACATAAAAACTTTCGGACAATGCTCAGATTGGTTTCTCCTTTATTATGCAAACTGTTCTAAAGCATTGAATTTTGATTAGGCCAGAACACCATTGGAGCACACCAACTCCAGCTGGTCTGTTGTATGTCATGAATGACTTTTCCAATAATGTCAACCTACCTGCCATCGACCTAAAAAATCCCAAAAATGTAATCCGCTTTTGGCCAGGATCCCTTCTTTCCTGTATTTTTAAGACATCTTAAATCGGCTATGGTAGCTATACATATTTATACATGTAAATGCTCCTTGAGGTAGCCTTACTGAAGAGCACTATCATCAGAGCCCCCCCCCCCCCCCCTTCAGGCTGAAATAATAATTTACAGAAAACAATGGATTGCTGGACCCTGCACAGCAAATGTAGACTCCAGGTTTTAGAGTCCTGTAGGTAGCTTTACATGGGGCAACTGTTGGACTCTTAAAGGGGTTGTCCCGCGAAAGCAAGTGGGGGTATACACTTCTGTATGGCCATATTAATGCACTTTGTAATGTACATTGTGCATTAATTATGAGCCATACAGAAGTTATTCACTTACCTGTTCCATTGCTAGCGTCCTCGTCTCCATGGTGCCGTCTAATTTTCAGCGTCTAATCTCCCGATTAGACGCGCTTGCGCAGTCCGGTCTTCTCCGTGTTGAATGGGGCTGCTCGTGCAGGAGAGCTGCTCCTCGTAGCTCCGCCCCGTCACGTGTGCCGATTCCAGCCAATCAGGAGGCTGGAATCGGCAATGGACCGCACAGAAGACCTGCGGTCCACCGAGGGTGAAGATCCCGGCGGCCATCTTCGCAAGGTAAGTAAGAAGTCACCGGAGCGCGGGGATTCGGGTAAGTACTATCCGGTTGTTTTTTTTTCAACCCCTGCATCGGGTTTGTCTCGCGCCGAACGGGGGGGCTATTGAAAAAAAAAAAAAAACGTTTCGGCGCGGGACAGCCCCTTTAAGTGTACCACCAATCATCAGTCCTGTGCTTTTACACAGGAGCGATTGTTGTTCTGTGAAAGGAGGCAAAGCAGACGAAGATTGCTTCCGGCTGTCCACCTCATTCACTGCAAACAGGCAGTCATTCATGCACGAACGACTGCCTGTTTACATGGCAAACAGTCGCTTGGTTTTTAGTTTTCTTAAAACCAAGTGACTCCGACAAGTGAGTGATTTCTCACTCTGTCGTTGGTTGCTTGTACAGTGGGCAACTACCGGCCGAATTTGCTGTTTCAAGCGATTATTTGGGCAATAATAGCCTCGCGTAATTGTACCTTTACAAGGACTTCTTCCCTGAAACTGTTTTGCTTCAATGACAAGAATCACTGCATTTAGGCCGGGATCACACAAACAGGTCGGATTCCACATTTGGATATCCATAGCGAATGATCATGGAAAGGAATTGCATATGACTGTGTATGTGTGTGGTTTTCCATGCATATATACGCGTATGGACAGCGTATCGTCCTCGTGAAAGAAAGATTTCCAGGCAGAGAATGACATCAGAAAGTAGGCCAACATTGCTCAGGCGACCGTTGTGATCTTTCTCTCTCTTTCTTACATATTTGCTCCTATTGGACAAAAATAGATCAGTTTTTCGCCCAACTTAAAATGCAAACATGCTTGCAAATACCGATGAAATACTAACACATCCATATTTTAACCACTCTCACTAGACTTCAATGGCTGTATTACCATGTTTCCTCGAAAACAAGACTTATCCTTAAAATAAGCCCTCACCAAATGTTCGGGGAGGTTTGAAATATAAGCCCTACCCTGAAAATAAGCCCTAGCTGCATTACATTAAAAAAATACATTACCTAGCACGCTCGGTCAAGGTCCCTCCCGCTGCTCTCGGGAGCTCCAATGTGCTTTTTGCCATCCTCGTCTGCCCACAGAAGATTCATAAATCCCACCTCCAGGAAGCGACGGCTCTGACTGGTTCTTGAGTGCTGCTCAGCCAATCGATGCAGCGTTCAATAAACCAATGCGATGGCTGTGATTAGTTAATCGAGCGCTGCATTGATTGGCTGAGCAGCAATCGAAGAACCAATCACAGCCATAAGGTTGCGGAGACAGGATTTATGAATTGGCCAATTAATTCCGTGGCTCAGACAATTCATAAATCCCACCTCCACAACACGATGTCTGTGATTGGTTCTTCAATTGCTGCTTAGCCATTCAATGCAGCGCTCTATGAACTAATCACAGCCATCGCATTGATCTATTGAGTGCTGCATTGATTACCTGAGCAGCGTTTGAAAACAATTCAGAGCCATCACTCCCTGGAGGCGACCTTTACGAATCCTGTAAGCAGAATGTTATCTTCTGTGGTTGGCTGAGGACTGCAAGAAGCGCAATCGGAGCTCCAGAGACCAGTGGGAGGGACCTGGGCCAAGCCTGCTAGGTAAGTATAATAATAATCTTTATAATAATCTTTATTTATATAGCGCCAACATATTCCGCAGCACTTACAATACAGTGGAAATAATACAAGACAATGGTTACGTGAAGTAATCAATTGGTGGAAATAGTAGGGGTGAGGGTCCTGCTCCAACAAGCTTACATACTACAGATAATGGGGTGATACAGAAGGTAAAGGGGCTGGAGATGTGCACGGTATTATGTTACCTTAAGTATAATAATTAGAGATGAGCGAGTATACTCGCTAAGGCACATTACTCGAGCGAGTAGTGCCTTAGCCGAGTATCTCCACGCTCGTCTCTAAAGATTCAGGGGCCGGCGGGGGGCGGGGAGCGGCGGGGGAGAGCGGGGAGGAATGGAGGGGAGATCTCTCTCTCCCTCTCTCCTCCCCCCCCCTCCACTTCCCCCTGCTTCCCGCCGCAACTCCCCTGTCACCGGCGCCGTCCCCTGAATCTTTAGAGACGAGCTGGGAGATACTCGGCTAAGGCACTACTCGCTCGAGTAATGTGCCTTAGCGAGTATACTCGCTCATCTCTAATAATAATACATCCCCAAAAATAAGACCTAGCACCTCTTTTGGGGCAAAAATTAATATAAGACAGGGTCTTATTTTCAGGGAAACACGGTATATCTGTAAAATGGATTAAACTGGGGCATGCTGCACTTTTCAAATATATTTATACACCCATGCATATAGATTCATAGATTTTCATTAGCTCCATATTATGGTCTGAAAAATGAGAACTAAACATACCTTTGAAATGTGGTTGTTTGAAAGATGCCTAAACATTATGTAATAGGGAAAATATATGCTAGTTTGTGCTTCTACGACAGACATCAATGTTAACCATTATGTTACCTTATTTAAGTATAATGTATGTTACATCTAAAAGGCATATTCTACTTACAGAATACTGAACACTAAACTCAGATCAATGATTAATTCTTTGAAAATCAATGAGAATCTCAAATAAAGAAACTAGGAAATCAATTTCATAAATGGAAATGCATAGCGTAACATGTTTGTTGATAATGATATGAGGATTCCTTTCTGGAAACTGATACGTTACAAGGCAGCTGCCTCGTGTACAGCATATGGTGAGCTTATTAGCAAAACATTTGCTTCTCTGAAACACTATATGGATGCCAGCCTCACAATTTCATATTCATAATTAAACTCTTCACCAAGTATAATATTTCCCCATGCAAGAGTAATTATGTAATGCTCTGTTCACACTTACAGTGGGTAAATAACCTGATCGTGATGGATCATATATTTCTATTGGATTCAAACTGATGCCAAAGTGCATGAGTCTTACAGGATCCATCATAATATAGATAAATACACTCTTTATAAAGAAAACCCCTAGAAGGAGTTGACATTTTGCTGCAATACGCGGCATGCAGTTACATCTTAAGCAGATATGCAAATGTTTAGCATTGTGGTGGGATTAGATGAATGGTTTTGCCACCTAAGGCCCTAAAAACAGTTCTATGTTTGGCCTATAAAAAGGCTCTCAGAGGCTACTTGTGTGTAGTGGACATCTTTTTCTGCTTGTGTAGAGATTTTTGACCACTAGACGCCTCTACGACGCAATCAATCAGATTTTGCCCAGTTAACAGTCTGAGAGCTGCGCATTATTGGATTACAAGAAGCTAGATGGTTGTATCAATGAATTGCCAGCCACCTGGGCCATTCTGACCAGACTGTTAAGAGGTGTTGGGACCTGTGGATGTATGAGGGCACGCACACAAGGCAACAAGGCTCAGGACACTCATGACAGACCACCAATAGAGAGGATCATCTGATTGTCTGACAAGCATGAGCAGCTCCAACTGTTTTGTCATCCAGAGACAAGTGGCACCATCATTACAGGCCCCTGAATTTCTTGGAACCATTTCCAGGTGCTTGGCTGAAGGACATTTGGTCTCACAACACCAATTGTACTACCAATTGTACTACCTTTGTCACCCACCCTCGCCTCCATGGTGTCATGAACGATGAAACTAAACTTCTACTGAGCGGAATCAGGTTATCTTCAGTGATGATCCAGGTTCAGTTTGGGCACTGATGATGACTGTATTCATGTCTGAAGACCTAAGGGTGAGTACCTCAATCCTGTCTTTGCTGTGGAGCAGTACACTGCAACCACTGCTCGTTTGATGGTCTGGGAGGTCATTGCATATGACAGTCGGTCACCCCTAGTAGTGGTAGGAGTGACAATCACAAATCAGCAATATGTTCAGGACATCCTGCAGCCACATGTGTTGTTTCTCATGGCAGGGCTTCCAAGAGGCATTTTCCAGCAGGATAATGCTTGGCCGCACACACAAGGAATTTATCACCAATATAACATGTGTGGGATCATCTGGGACGTCAACTTCAACAGCCTACAAGTTTGCACGATCTAGAGGCTCAGTTATAGCAAACATGGACCGATATGCTACAAGATATCATACAGAACCTGTATGCCTCCATTCCCTCCGGTATCACATCTTACATGTAAGCTGGAGGCAACCCAACAGTGTCCTAGAGCCTCCCTTCACGTATTCAGTTTCTTGCAATAAATTATCCTTTTGCTCTGATATTGTAATCACTTACTTGTATCAATGCTACATTCAAACATATAAAGTTTCATTCCATTCTGACAACTCCTATTTTTAACTAGCAATATCAGTTGTAGTTTTTAATAGATTCAGGCCATTGTTATTCACAGCTGTTCAGTGTGGGAATTTCTTGATTCAACTTTTCATTCAAATGGGAGTTGGTTTGTTCCTCCTATATTCAGCAGATTGTTCATCTTTGTTTATCTGATTGCTGCATATTTGGCTTTTAATTGATTGCTTAATAAACCCCACTCCATGCTAAGCCACGCCCCCTGAGCCACATCCCTTTTTACTTTGGGTGGTTACATGTGCGATACACCATGGAGGTGCAGGACTCCCATTTTCCAGGTAGATTTCTGCAGGATGTCCTGCAGACTGATGATTAGCTAAGTATTTACTTTCTATTTTCTTCATATCTAGGTTTTTGTGTCCATGACTGAAGGCAGTGGGAAATGGACATAAAAATTAGTGCAGAAAAAAAAACATCTTAGCCAAACCAACCAGTCAGATTTCATTTCCTATTCAAACCTGATGTATAAAGTTATCTTACTGCTTAGCATAGGCAACTGCTTCATTTTCTGCACTTATGCAGAATTTTACATAAGGCCTTAAAAGACATAGTCAGCTGCCAAAACCCCAGGCTATTGGCTGTTATTGTTAGAGGAAGCTGTGAACTGCAATCACATCCAGATTTCCTCAGTAGTGATATTGAAGGGAAAATTTTGTATCACCCAATACTTTTGGCAACTGCTCTGCATATAAAGTTGTGGTCAAGTGGGTAAAGAACAGGGTCTTCAAGGATACTTGCAAATTTATGCTAGTATAAAGTGCAGGAAGCAAGAACTTGTGAATAGCTGCATAGAATAAGGCACATCGGACAGGAACAATTTTCTTCAAACTTGATTTACTTAAACAAACCAAATTAACCTGGCCAACGTTGGGAAAGAGTCAAATACCTGGTTCAGCTATATAGGGACATCTTCTATTCAGCAACATTCAAGCAAATAAAATGTGAGTCTTCTCCAGCCGGAGAGGCACAGCATTTGCGTTATAGACTGAGTGCAGTGATTCTCAAGGTGAAGGTTTGATTCAACATTCCCACATCAGCTCTTCCCTGTCCTTGGTGCCCCCATGAATGATTTCTGTCCTAAACTTCTCAGACTTGTTAACCAAAACCATGGACAGAGCCATGAGAAATTTGCTCCCTCAACGTTTCCAACATACCTACTTTCTGGTCATAATCTTTTATCTGACCCACTCTGCTGCACCACTCATCTGTGGGAAGGTGCTGAAAGCAGGGGCATATGCAAGACAATGGCTCTAGCATCAACTAACCCTCCTGGGTTTTATTGAATCACAACTTGTCAGAGCTCGAATTCTACTCTCTAACTCCAACTGCTACTTTCCCCAGTTAACACCAATATCTTGGGAAGAAATGACCACTAAATATAACTTTGCCACAGGTCCACATGAACACATGAACAACAAGGCATGTTCACGTCATTGCATTCTCGCTGACTAAAACTACCTACCATTGGATTTCCTATCAATCATGGCTCTTACTCTTCAGTGGTGTAATGGTTAGGGCATATTGACTATCTACACTTTTGAATGCCACTGCACGTTACAATATAACATGAGTTCCTGTCACATAACATTGCAATAGTAGGAATAGAAAAGGTAAAAACATAAAACTTTTCTCTGTATGGCACCTGCAAAATAAAGACCTACTCACACTTTTTTTGTTACTTTTGCCACTACCACTGGGTCACTTTGCTCAACCAATCTTTTAAGAGGAAAGTACACATAGCAAGGCTGTACGCCGGACAGCAAGCTAACCCTCCTGAACTGCTACAGAACAGCTACTTCTTCTTGCCCCCATATACTGAATTCCCTCATGGTGTGAAAAACTCTTCCTCTAATATATTTTTGCCACAGGTCCATGTAAGCGTCCACGCCCTTGTACCAAACTACCATGAAGTCTGTAGTTAATAATAATGGTGTCTGAGACTGTTATTTACCAGTGCCATATTGGACAGGGCCTGGTCAAACTAACACACTTGAGAGCTACAGCACGCCACAATATGATATCAGTTCCTGTTGTATAAAAGTATTGGAACACGGGAAATACACATGATAAAGACATAAGGTTTATCCCACAAACTCCACACAAAATGTGAAAAACAGGATAGCAAAAAAACAGAACACTACTCGTACATGCCCCCTTTATGATATTCATATGCCCTAATACAGCACCTGTACAGCGCCTGTACTAAGCAAACTACCATTTTAAGGCTTCTGCAGACGATTGTGGTTTTACCCTGATTGGCGGTCATAAAAATCATGGCGCAAAACAGTACACAACAAAACCATTGATTTCAATGGTTTTGTTTACGCTACTGGGATTCTCACGCATTAATACTATGCACGAGAAAAGATAGGACTTGCCCTATTTTTCTCACAGTAGCTTTTCTACATGCAAGAAAGATAGGGCAAGACCTATCTTCCTGTTTTTTTTGGGGGGGGGGGGGGTTCAAACTTGCGCGCAATAGCATGGAGTTTGAATAATCAAAAAACACTGGTTCATGCACCCGTCTGTTTAAGCCCTCTAAGCCAGATTCACATAATATGGTACAAGCGAGAGTCTCACCTCTTATATAATGATTGTATTAGGAACAATTTCCCTCTAATTGCAGGTAAACACTTAATAACAGCAGAAAATATAATCCCCAATTAGGTAGGGACAATATGATAATTAGTTAATACCAAACAAATACACCCTAAAGGAAAGCACTGGTAAGAAGGTGAGTAATGGGATAATAAAAGATGAATTGTATTATATGCAATATGAAGGAAGTTGTGTTGTAACTGTTTACTTGCACTGAAAAGTGATGATATAACTATACTGTAGCTAAGGCTTCGATGTATCTTCTGTCAGAGGTGTACTCCAGTAGTATTCCCTGATGTTTATCTCTGAAGGAAGGCTGTGACGCACGATGCAGTATAGATTTAAATAAACCTCAATGGTGGAGCAGCATCAGGGGTGCAAAAAGTCCAATGGACATTTCCTTAAAAGAACATATTTCTTTATTCAATCCATATAATGACAACGTTTTGACCGCTGTCTAGGGTCTTTATCAAGCCAGGCTTTATTCACATAGGCGAGTGCAATTCCAATCAGTAAAAACAGAATAATTTCACTGCAAGTGTATGTGTGGTTTACATCCGTTATTGTTGCGTTTCTGTATTTTTAGCAAGTGAGTGTTATCCAAGTGTAGTCTGTTTTTCATGCGTGACAAAGAAAAAATGGAGGGTGGCTCAATTGATGTTAAGTAAAATGCCCACTGAAGTCAGTGCTTGCGTGAAAAAAATGGAGAATACTCGCAATGCATGCAAGTACATTTTTCTTTTTTTCATGCACGCATTGACTTTAATGAACAATCTTGTTGAGTAGAAATGCACGAAAATAGGACACGCTGATTTGTTTTAACATGGACCACGACTGCATTCACTTTCATAGATCTGATTATTTTTCAGTTCACTTCTTTGATTGATTTATTTACAAAATGTCTCGGGACCTGTAACCACGTTTGCCTGGGGAGTAACAGGTTTTGGTGGCGGTTTTATGTTTGGGCTGCAAAAAGAATGTCTGATGAAGAAAATCCTTTTGGAATAGAACCCCTTAGTTATTAGCTTTATTTCTGCGAAAATCTGCTTTGACCATCTTTGTATGTATGGATAGGCCAATTCCACCAAGTGGGGTCTTTCCTTCTTTAATGTCCAAATGCCCCGATGGGGCATATAGACATTGGTTGTGTTTATGAGCCCACTCTTGTACATGGACATATTTGTGGCCCATGTAGAATTTCTTTATATCAAAACAAAAGTCTCCCTAGGATACACCATGCGTAAGCATTAGAGATGAGTGAGCATACTCACTAAGGGCAATTACTCGATCGAGCATTGCCCTTAGCGAGTACCTGCCCGCTCGAGAGAAAAGGTTCGGCTGCCGGCGGCGGGCAGGGAGCGACGGGGGAGAACGGGGAGGAACGGAGGGGAGATCTCTCTCTCCCTCTTTTTTCCCCGCTCCCCCCCCCCCCCCCCCCCGCTCACTGCCGCAACGCACCTGTCACCCGTGACGGCAGCCGAACCTTTTCTCTCGAGAGGGCAGGTACTCGTTAAGGGCAATGCTCGATTGAGTAATTGCCCTTAGCGAGTATGCTCGCTCATCTCTAGTAAGCATGCCAATTCATATAGCCCTTCATATAGCTCCTTAGAAGGTTGACTTGAATTAGCTGTTTCTTTGATTTAAACATATTTAAAGGGAAATGATAGTAAGAAGTATTCTGCTTCAGGGGTATTGCTAGTCATGAAGGACATAAAAGATAAAATAGAGTTTAGTACATGTGCTGTACGTTATATGATACACTAGAGTGTGAAGTGATAGTCATTAAAAATCTATTCAAAATCTGTTCCATCATCATATCCAAAGTGATGAATCACTTGGTCTTTGGAAGTTATGTAATGTATATCTAAACATACTGTAAAAACAGCAAGTGATCACATATAGTAGTTAAGATGGATACTAAGGAAACTAATAACAGGTCCAACTGTAGAATGCACATTTCATGTAAAGCAGAAGTGGCTATAATGAAGTGTTAGTTTTAAATTAGCAATCTTACTGAAAAACACTTAAAAATCTAAATCTTGTTATTTGTATAGCGCCAACTTATTCCACAGCGCTTTCAGGTAATTTATTACCCCCCACCAAGTTGAATACTCATTTTACCGACCTTGAAAGGGTGGAAAGCAGAGTCAACCTTGAGACGGCTACTTAAACAGCAGTTGAGCCTGTTTTTGTATATCATGAAATGATACCCTAAATTGTCGAACGAGGTATATCCAGTGTTTTGGAAAGCACATAGTGAAGTTTCCCCTTTTTATGTAATTTTATAATTGCTCCCGTCAGTGCTGGCAGTTTCATAAATTTTAAGGAAACGTTTTGTGACTTTGGCTTAAATAAGTTGTACTATATACTTCACCTGGCTTAAACAGGAAACTAAAGTGTTATTTTATTCAAATTATTTAGCTTTATGAACTGATCTGCAAACAATAGTTGTACTATTATGACAGTTCCCTGGGGGTAGATGGACTGTTATGCAACGTAAGGTGACGTTAAAGAACTTGTGTAACTTTTCTGTAAATCATATTATTTGAATTCCAAAACTTGCATTCTACTGAGGAATAATTATAGTTTCAGAAAATATAGAATTTAGATATCTGACAAACACGATGAAAAGTTTTTGATTTTGCAAAAATGCATGCATTGAAAACAAATGGTAGCCAGACTGTTATGAAACGGGTCATATAATGCTTTACATATCCATGGTGAAAATAAGCATGAAATGACTTTTCAGACTTAGTATTGACATTAAGATAATTTTTTATATCTGATATAAAATGTGCCATAGATAGAATATTGCTTGTTTTTTTAATATAAATTTGAAATTATTTGAAAGAGTATTAATTGCTCCTCCACACAGTCGGCTGTGGGGCATCCAATTCTCTGCTTGCTCTGATAGTGGATATTTTGAGGACTTTGTTGGAAACTTTTACGGACACATTCCACTGTTTCCACACTTACTAGTGGACGGCCGGATGATTTTCACTTACAGATGCAACCTTTTTACTTAAAATTGGAGTACCACTTATGAATTGTGTGCCTATTTAGTGGATCTGTACCAAATTTTGTTCGAAAATGACGTTATACACTAACAGACGTGACAATCACGAACACAAAATGCTCTCCTGTTGACAGCCATCTTGTCTGATATCTGCTTGGGAGATATCAGAAAAGATGGCTGTCAACGAAGTAGTTTTGCTAAATGTAAATTTTTGAGTTTCGATTTATGTAAAATTTATGTATCTGGGGTGTCATTAAACGTGAGTTATGAGGGTTTCAAATCGAGAAGATCATATATAATATGTATTTTCAGAGTTTAAATGTGCTGAATATGACCTGTACTGAATAATATAAGCACAATGACCCGGCTCTGCCTGTACAGAGGTACACCGAGTCACTGTAGCACCATACTGAAAAGCCATGGGTATCTCGTGTGCTGCTGTATGGTGCTTCTGTAACGCAGATATATTCTCTTCCTGAGGCCTCATGTCCACGGACGAGTTGATTCCGCCTGCAGGGAGCCGACCCTGCCCACAGCCAAGGACATTTTTTTACCTGTCCGGGTCTTCTCCCTCCTGTCCAGATGTTTTTTCTTCTGCCCTGTGGATGTGCGCGGGTGAGCCACCTGATGCGCTAAGTGCATGCGCAGTACCCCATTTTTTTAAACTCCTGCTTTCCGGCAGATCTGTGGCGCATCTGCAGTCTAAGCTGCAGATGTGCCGTGGATCGGACGGCTTCCATTGACTTCAATGGAAGCCGTCAGTACGGGATCTGCACAAAAATGGAGCATGCTGAGATTTTCTGGACCAAAAGTTCCGCAAATCAAATCCTCATGCTTCAATTAATTTGTGGATGCCCGTGCATCCCTATTTGCAGATTCCGCAAATCAAATCCGCTTGTGGACATTAGGCTTTAACAGCAATGATTCCAGGGGAGAATCATATCTGCATAATATGGCATTTGATGAAGCATGCACAATTTCTTTTCTTTCAGATTCACAAGCGCAGGTACAGTATGGCTCCAGAGACTTTTATAGGAGAGCGCCTGAGCGACGATCTGAAAAGAGTCAGATTTTCTGCAGAGACATTGGTGAGTATAAATAACATCCTCCAGGTCCCCGTCACTTCCTAAAACAGCACTGTAACTAAGTTTATGGTGCTGTTTCGAGGTGACAGGTTCCCTTTAATACTCTTTGTTTGCAAAATGCAAATAATCCCCCCCCCAATTATTTCCCCTACATAAAATTGTAAGTATTTTTTTTGTGGCATAGTCTTAAAACTGGCTCACATCTTTCCTACTCAATAGCCTTTTGTAAAACATAAAAATGGAGGATGTCACATGTACACACAACGCACTCCCCAACTACAGTAATCATTCATGCATCAAGGATCTCATGGGAGTGTAAGCAAACATAAAATGACATTCCTTCCTGCAACCTTTCGCACACTAGGTATATTCATATCAAAGTACTATCCACCAAAAAGCTCCAACAATTGCTTTATTGCAGCTGTGATGAGAAGCTTCAACTGATGAATGGCGGTAATAGTGACTACTGCACCCAATGACAACATCGCTGGGTGTAATTTGGTCAAGATCATTGCCTTTCCTGAGAAAAGATGTTCACTAGTTGATGATTGATAGGCCACTTCAAAGGAACTTGTGTCCAAGTTCACCTGAGCGTATCCCAACACCTGCAGAGAGCAGACGGGCCCAGCACTGACTAATATCATGTCTATTGTGCGGTCCTGCCTTTTAATGGCAGTTACCATGAAGAACCCTAAAGCAATGTCTTTCTTTACAGTACGGGCCAACTCTGCCAATGCACCTACAATAATTAGAGGGAACCTCTAATCCATTATCTCAAATTACTGTGGCCAAAATATTAAGTTCTTCTTTTCTCATAATAGAGCTGATTTTGCCACAAATCTGTAATAAAGCGCCTCCATCTATAATACAGTGGTGCTGCGCAGGTCTTATAGAGTCAGTACTTGGCCAGCCCAGCATATTATCAAGTATTCCACCAACCAGTACAGTAAGGCCTCATGTCCACTCGAAAAATACAATCCACGCACAATCTGCCGTGGATTCCGCGCGGATTTGCTTTAAATGGTATTTTTTTTGCATGCAGATATCCACACACATTGCTATCAATGTGATAGCAATCTTGCCGATCCGCGAGTGAAAAACGCAATTCTATTAAAATGCCATCCACGGGTGCAAAAATCAATTTAATGGACCGCGGATGGCCAATGATTCCCTATGGGCAAAATCCGCTGTGGATTCCGCAATTCCATTTAGCTAGTGGACATGAGGCCTAAGAGAAATAAGCCATAGTATCATTTTATACCTTTGTGGAAATGTTTAGTGGATGAAGAAAATGTCTCTCGAGTCTCTGAGGTATTTTTGCACACTGTGAACTATACAGTTCTTTATCTTTACGTTTCTTTCAATATGCACGGAAGTAAAATCCTTGAAATGTTTAGGAAATTTCCAGTGATGAAAACCTCTGACAAACTCCAAAGGGGTGTGGGCAGCTGACAGAATGCTCTAGAATATTCATGTTACATCGTGACAGGGGACAGCCTCAAAGACCCACACCATTATCTCCAGACATGAAACTGAAATGTCAAAAGAAAACTTCCGTTGGATCTCCTCATTAAAGGGGTTGTCTCGTGGCAGCAAGTGTGGTTATACACTTCTGTATGGCCTTATTAATGTACTTTGTAATGTACATCGTGCATTAAATATGAGCCATACAGAAGTTATTCACTTACCTGCTCCGTTGCTGGCGTCCCCGTCGCCATGGATCCGTCTAATTTCGCTGGCTTCTTGCTTTTTTAGACGCGCTTGCACTGTGCGGTCTTCTGCCTGGTGAATGGGGCCGCTCGTGTCGGAGAGCTGGTCACCGCGTCGTCATCGTAGCTCCGCCCCGTCACGTGTGCCGATTCCAGCCAATCAGGAGGCTGGAATTGGCAATGGAACGCACAGAGCCCATGGTGCACCATGGGAGAAGATCCGCGGTGCACCATGGGAGAAAACCGCAGTGCATCCCTGGGAAAGGACCGGCGGCCATCTTAGGCAGAAGATTTTTAAAACTTCACATTTCAGCACATCAGTGAGTAGCAAGCGGCTTAAAAACCGCTTTAAATTGCTATTTTATGCCAGGGGGGGGGGGTGACAGGGGGAATGGGGTAAAGTAAAATTTTGATGTTTGCCGCGAGACAACCCCTTTAAGGGCTTTCCTGGGGATAGGACAGCAATAGCATTTCCATGAAAAACTACTTCAGATAAATAAGTATACTGTATGTTTGAAAATATTAAGTAAAAAAAGTGAAAATATGCTACTTTACCATAGTAACATAGCACTTTAGGCTGAAAAAACACTTGTGTCTGTCCAGTTCAGCCTATTACCCTCCCAGCGTTGATCCAGAGGAAGGCAAAAAAAAAACATGCGGCAGAAGCTAATTTTCCTCATTTTAGGGTAAAAAAACGTCTGGTAAACAGAATAATCCTGAGATCAACATCCCTTGTGAAGAAATTAGTGATTAGAACATGTAATATTGTTACACTAACGAAGGGTGTACATGTCCCTCTGGAACTCTTAGGCCTCATGTCCACGGACAAAAGAAGAATTAAAATCCGCAGCAGATTTTAACTCTTCTCCCGCCCGCGGATCCGCACCCCATAGGGATGCATTGACCACCCGCGGATAGATAAATACCCGCGGATGGTCAATAAAAGGGATTTTAAAAAAAATGGAGCATGAAAAAATCTGGACCATGCTCCATTTTCATGCGGGTCTCCCGCGGGGACGGCTCCCGCGGGCTTCTATTGAAGCCTATGGAAGCCGTCCGGATCCGCGGGAGACAAAAATCAGATTTTACTCACCCGCTCCGTTTCTTCTCTTCGCCGCGGCGCCATCTTCTCTCAGTCGCGGCCGGATCATTTTGCTTCGGGACGGCGCATGCGCGGGGCACGTCACCGACGTCATCCTGCGCATCCACCGGGCCGAAGAAAGAAGATCCGGCCGCGACGCAGAGAAGATGACGCCGAATCGAAGGAAGTATCCGGAGCGTGCGAGAGGTAAGTTTATTCTGATTTATTCTTATTTTCAGCCCTCTTGTCCGCGGGGCAGGAGGGACCCGCTGCAGATTCTCCCTGGAGAATCCGTAGCGGGCCTGATTTTCCCCGTGGACATGAGGCCTCAGGCCGCCCTCACACGGATCGTTTTTGTACAGCGTTTAGTGCTGCCTTTGCAGCACTGCACTAAATGCTGTACAACACTCCTATTCATTTCAATGGGGCTGTTCACATAAGCATCAAAATGCAGCGTCTTCAATGCTGTGCATTGACAGTGACGCATGTTCTATCTTTGGCTGTTTTCAGCTCTGCATCGCCCATTTAAATAAATGGGCAGCGGTTTCAGATCTGCTGAAAATGTGGCAAAACTTGGTACCACGTTTTTGTAAGCACTAAACGCAAGCACTAGCTGCACTATCTAAAAAAATAAGGAATACTAACCTAGCTGGCGCCGTCGGGGACCCGCTGCTTTTCTCCGGAGCTCCGGACAGACTGCCGGGAACTTGTCAAGCCGACAAAGCATTTTTTTCAGGACGCTGAAAAAAAAAATCAATACTTACCTAGCTGGCGCTGTTTGGGTCCCTGCCGCTGCTCTCTGGAGCTCCCGGAACTTGTCATCGCCGACAGAGGATCTTTTGCTAGAGATTGGGTTTGAAGACCCACCTCCCAGCAAGAGCGTGCCCTGATTGGTTCAGGGGCGCCAGCTGTGTTTGGTGCATCCAGCGCTGGCTGTGATTGACTGAGTCTGCTGACACTCTGGAGTCAGGGTCTTCAAACCCAATCACTAGCAAAAGATCCTCTGTCAGCAATGACAACTGCTGGGAACTCCAGAGAGCAGTGGCAGGGAGCTAGACAGCGCCAGCTAGGTGAGTATTGTTTTTTTTTCGGCATCTTTAGCTATGTTCACAGCATGACAACACTGCTGAAACGCCTGTGTGAGGGAGGCTTAGTGAGTTCGCCATCGCCACGTCTTCGGGCAGAGAGGTCCATAGTCTCACTGCTCTTATAGCAAAAAAAAAACCCTTCAATGTTGGTGTAAAAACCTTTTTACTTTTAAAGTCCTTGGTATAAATAGTTGATGGGAGAGATCTCTGTATTGTCCCCTGATATATCTATACATAGTTATGAGAGCATCCCCTTGTTACAGCCACAGTCCAGGGTATAAATAGATGATGGGGGAGATCTTTGCATTGTCCCCTAGTATATATATATATATATATAGTTATTAGAGCGCCCCCTTGTTACAGACACAGCCCAGGGTATAAATAGATGATGGGGGAGATCTTTGTATTATTCCCTGATAAATCTATACATAGTTATTAGGTCGTCCTTCAAACATCTTTTTTCTAAACTAAATAACTCCAATTTTGATTACCTCTCTGTGTATTGTAGTTCACCCATTCCTTAGTTGCTTGTCTTTGTACCCGCTCAAGCTCTGCTATGTCCTTCTTGAGTACCGGTGCCCAAAACTGTACACAATATTCCATGTGTGGTCTGACCAGTGATTTGTAGAAAGAAAGAACAATGTTCTTGTCATGTGCCTTAGGCATCTTTTAATGCACTCCATTATAATATATTTGCCTTGGCAGCAGCTGCCTGACACTGGCTGCTCAAATTAAATTTACAGTTAACTAAAATCCCAAAGTCCTTCTCCATGTCACTGTTACTCAGGGTTTTCCCATTTACTTTGTAATAATGACCTACATTTTCCTTGCCCATGTGCATAACCTTACATTTATCAGTGTTAAGCCTCATTTGTCACTTTTCTGCCCAAGCCCCCAACTTATCCAAAACCATTTGCAACTGTATAATCTGCAAATATTGATATTTTACTGTTCAATCCTTCTACCAGGTCATTAATAAACATATTTGTTTCCTTATAGGTTTTTAGTGCTTCTTCACTGTTTTCTTATTTTTGTACTTCAACTGCTTTTTTGTTGTTTATTGCCCCCTTTTCATCTTAATTGAGACACATTGGTTTTCTTCTATTCCTAAGGGTGAATGCACACGGCCGGGTGGGATTCCGAATGCGCGATTCTCGCAGCGGGATGCCACCCTGTGCCCCTGCAGTGACCTCTCGCTTACCTGTCCGGCGTCTTCTCTCTCTGCTCTGCGATGTGCCGGCTGGCGCACAGTCGCACATGCGCAGTGCAGAGCTAGTGCGTCAGCGATGACGTGGCAGTGTGAGCCTCTATGAGGCTTGCACAGTAATAGGACATGCCGCGATTTGTTACCACGTGAGTTTTCATGCAGTCAAATCACAGTTGTCTGCATAGGAATGCATAAACTAATGCAATCCTATGGCAGCGTGCAACAGTGGAAATTCTGCGAGAACTCTCGCCCATGGAATTTCCGCCCATATGTATTAAGCCTAACTCTTTAATACCTGTAAGGTATAAACTACTCACAGTGAATATTTAAGATGGTTTTAAAAATTTTCCATCCACTGTCTGTACTCTTATTATGAGGATTTTGTCCCAGTCAATAAGGTTAAGGGCATTTCTAAGCTGTTTGTACTGTGCCTTCCTAAAGTTTAGTATTTTTGTAGCTCCCCGATAAAACTGTATATTGAAAGACAAGTGGAAATATATCATATTATGGTCACTTGTTCCCAGATTTCCCATATCCTGTTATTCTATCAAGTCTGTTTGTTAATATTAAGTCCAAAATGGCCAGTTGAGTTCTGTACAAGTGGGGATAGGCAATTGTCTTTAGTTATTGACAGAAACTTGTTACCTTTATAAGATCCACATGTCTCAGCTTTCCAGTTTATATCCGGATTGTAAAAGTCCCTTGTAATAATTACCTCATTGTGATTTTCTGTTTCATCCATCTACCACAGTACTAGATTTTCAGTGGCTTCTATTAAAATTGCTGCCCTATAGAAGACCCCTGTGAGGATTTTATTATTGTTTTTCCCACCATGCATCTCTACCCACAGTGACTCCACATGTTCATCTCCATCACAGATATCTTTAAACAGGATTGTACATAAAGACAAACCCCTCTCCTTTCCAGTTTCTACATTCCCTTTTGAACAGACTGTAACCCTGAAAGTTCACCACCCAATCACAGCTTTCATTCAACCAATTCTCCGTTATTTCGACTATGTTAAGAGTTTTCATCAGACATTAGTATTTCCAGTTTTTCAACCTTATTGGTCAGACTTCTAACATTAGTCACAGTTTAAAGGTTTTTGGTTATTTTTTTATTATATCTATCCCTACTAAGTATTCTGCCACTTATAACTGTACTACCCCTCCCACCACTCTATTCCCATTGCTAAAGGTGTATTTACACACACAGATGATCGCTCAAAATTCAACAAAAACTGACAATTTTGAGCGATCATTTTGCATTAGCTACTAATGGGCTAATCAGCCCATGCCCATTAGTAGCTAACTAGCTTCATTTGCATGTATTTAGAGAACAGCGGGTGGTCTGTTCTCTAAATACATTGCTATTGTTCTCCAGTGGGACAGCTGCTGAAAGAATGTTATGAGCGCTGACCTTGGAGAACCTAGCGTGCGATCTGTCTTATCAGTCCTGATGGATTTTAACCTTAGCTGAACTCAGCGATGGACGAAAAGTGCATGGTAAGTGCACGAGGGGCACACATTTACACACAACGATTATCACTCTAAAGATGGCATTATTAGTGAATTTTGAACGATAATCATTGTGTGTAAAAGGGCCGTTAGTCCCAGATCTCCTGCTCCTCGACTATTTTGAAAGGATGCAATTTATCACACCCTGATTGGGTAACCCCGCCTTTAATTAATCACCAGTGTAAAGCAATGGAAATTGAACCCACAAGCAAACTATATATGCTTTTTAATATAACAATGTTAACAATATAACCACCCAAAATATTTCCTAAGTACAATGTATTTAATCTCTAGGAAGAAGAGAAACAATATAGCTGCAATGTGAAAACTAAAAAATTACTATGACTTGATATAAAACACAAATAAAGAAGTGCAAACAAAATATGGAGAGTTGCACTCAGCAATGTCCACTAATCTCAAGTTGTACACTTTAGAAACATCACACTTTAGAATACAGCGCGCACACTCGCTTTTGTTTGCTTCTTATAGCTCGTATTTGTAATACCTCTTGCTCTCCTCTTTTTGGAAAGGGGAGACTTTTTGTAAGTAATGACAATGCAGGATAACATACAATATAATATTACAATACATACCTCATGCACTCATAAGTTGTGATCAGGTTCAGAAACCAATATACTCATTGCATTATATAATAATTAAGCTATGTTTACAAACATGGCACATTATAAAGACAGAGACTTAGATGTGTACTAGCCTGATATCTCACAAGTAAAAGTAATACAAATAATTAGACTTAATAAAAGATTGTTTTGTGCTGCAGAGATGAAAAAGGCTCTGAAATAAGCAAACATTGACAAGCAGTGATGTCAGCAGTGCACCTCGATCCCAGATCCCTTCCAACTATAAAGACAAACAATGAGTGCTGTGAATTATGTATAAACCCTCATAGCTCATCATCACTGATATCACAGCATATACAAACTGTGGTGCTTTATTTTGGATTCTGCCATTTTGTATTACCTTATTTATAAAAAAACAAAAAAAACCACACACACAAAATACAAGTAAGACCAGACAGAGGCTTTGTCACAGATCCGTCTGAAAATACTGGAAGAATATGTTCCAATCCAAAGCCGGGCAGGTACATTTCACTTTAACATAATTACAGTACCTATTCTTAACCCCTGCAAGGCCTTGCATTAACCTGAAAACGGTGGTGCCTTTACTAAATTAGTCTCACACAGTCCTGAGTCCATTTTACCCCCACCCTGGCCAGGATTTAATCTTATGCAGTATTGAGGGTCGTAGTTTACTGACACCTAAACAAAAACTTTCTTTCCCCCTTGGCTCTCCATCGTCCATGGCGAATATTGTGCATTGCCGCTGTGCTGTCTGGCAATGCAGGGAGGGAGTGACACAGCTTCTCTCTATATAGCAAATGCCTATCACGCCAAAATGCTCTTCCATGCTGGGGGAGGGGCCGAAGCAAGGCCTAGCCCTGTACACTATCCCTGTTGTGGGGCAGTCTACTCATATCAATGACGTGCTAGAAGCATCACCGGGGTTGGAGCCTCTCTCTTTTTCAGCCTCACTGAGGTTATGCCAAAATGGCACCATCCAGCCCTTGCTCCACTCCCCAGTCATGTCTCTGGCTGGTGGAGGGGAACAAACAGCACTTTCAGCGCCCAGAGGGGTGAAGCTAAGCAGTGCCCCCACCTTACAACACAGGTGCTAGAGCAGGGGTGCACAACATGCAGCTTGGCCCAGAATGCCATTCTGTGCTGCCTCTAATCATCTGGACACAAACCTCTATGTGTGGCTACTCAGATGTAGTTTCCATGTCAGGGTGAAGAGGAGTAGCATATAGCAGGGCAACGAAAGGACAAGTAATAAAGGTGCACTGTGTAGCCATGCCTGGGTCCCACATACATTAGGAGAATAAAGTCACTTGGCCCATTTGGCACTCCAGAATTGAGTATATGAGTTAGAGGCATCGTATTTGCATGCAGCTCTCTCCATTGTAGCTTTCTAGGACATATGAAAAGTCAGGTATTTCATCATTTCACCGCATTGGCGGGGCTGTTCGGGACCTACAAATTTTAAATGGGGGATTTAAATGCCAGCAACATTTAAAGGGGTTAACAGCCACAATCAATATTCATGGTGATCACAGGTTTTAGCTGTAAGAAACAGATGACACTCGCATTGTACGAAGCCATCCATGAAAACCCTGACTGCAGGGATCATTACTAGGCCTTTTCTCCTATTAATATATTTATTGATGACCTGGTAGAAGGATTTCACAGTAAAATATCCATATTAACAGATGACCCAAAATTATGTAACACAATTAATACAAGAGAGGACGCAAGGTAGTTGGAAGAGGCTCTGGATAAGTTGGGGCTTTGGGCAGAAAAATGGCAATAAGGTTTAACACTAATAAATGTAGGGTTCTGCCCATTGGCAGAGGAAATACATGTCACCATTACACACTAGATCGGAAACCACTGGGTAACACTGACATGGAAAAGGACTTGGGGCTTAGTTAACTGTAAACTTAATTTGAGCAACCAGTGTCAGGCAGCTGCTACCAAGGCAAATAGGGCAAATAGGACCATGTGGTGCATCAAAAGACGTCTAGGGGCACATGATGGGAACATTGTTCTTTCACTTTAGAAGTCACTGGTCAGAACCCACATGGAATATTGTGCACAGTTTCGGGCCCTAGTACTGAAGAAGGATATATCAGAGCTTGAGTGGGTACAAAGGCGGGCAACTAAAGTAATTATTGGAATGGGAGGATTACAATACCCAGAGAGGGTATCAAAATTGGGGTTATTTAGTTTAGAAAAAAAGGTGTCTGAGGGACAACCTTAAAACTGTGTACAATATTTTTATGTTCACGTGCAGGTCTTATTCACCTTGCCTACATGAATGCAATCCATAGAGGGCTGGAAGGGAAGGAAATAGGATTTACAGACTCGACCGGACACAGTTCACACCAAACATACCGAACGTGTACGCAACAAAGGGAAAACAGGGACATATACCCTACACCAACACCAGGCGACAAAATGCTTACCAACAACAACGTAGATGGAATATAAGTATGAGGTATTAGTTAGTATTTTGGCCAAAGTACGAAAACTCACAAGCCCATGACAAAGGTCCTTGTCTTGTAGGGACTCACAAGATAACTCGACCACAGAAAAAGGAAACCCTGCATACAAGCAGGGCATCACCCCTGGCAGGAACCTAGGGACCTCCAGGGATTATTCTGATTCCCAGACTTTGAGTCAGGAAATAATTTTTTCCCTAAAATGAGGAAAATTGGCTTCTAGCTCATTGGTGTTTTTTGCCTTTCCCTAATTCAATAGTGCAGGAAAGCAGGTTGAACTAGATGGACACAAGTCTTTTTTCAGTCTAAAATATTATGTTACTATTAGAGATGAGCGAACGTGTTCGTCCGAACTTGATATCCGTGCGGATATTAGGGTGTTCGGGATGTTCGTTATTCGTAACGAACACCATGCGGTGTTCGGGTTACTTTCACTTCCTTCCCTGAGACGTTAGCGCGCTTTTCTGGCCAATTGAAAGACAGGGAAGGCATTACAACTTCCTCCTGTGTTGTTCCAGCCCTATACCACCCCCCTGCTGTAAGTGGCTGGCGAGATCAGGTGTCCGCCTAATATAAAAGTCGGCCCCTCCCGCGGCTCGCCTCAGATGCCTTGTGAGTTAGATGAGGGACAGTGCTGTTTGTACCGGAGCTGCTGTAGGGAAAGAATTGGTAGTTAGTGTAGGCTTCAAGACCCCCAAAGGTCCTTATTAGGGCCACTGATAGCTGTGTGTTGGCTGCTGTTAGCAGTGGCATTTTTTTTTCTTCTCAAAATCGCCTCTGCAGAGCGTTGCACCCGGCATTAGGGACAGAAGTGTTGCATAGGCAGGGAGAGTGTTAGGAGTGAGTGTAGCCTTCAAGAACCTCAACGGTCCTTTCTAGGGCCATATTTAACCGTGTGCAGTACTGTGCTGGCTGCTGTTAGCTGTGCTGCATATTTTTTTTCTTCTCAAAATCGCCTCTGCAGAGCATTGCACCCTCCATTGATACTGCAGGGAAAGAATTGTGTAGGCAGGGCCAAAACACAGTTATTATTCATTGAATATACGCAGTGCGGCCTTTTGCTTGTAAAACAAGTGAAAAAAATTCTATTTGACCTGCCTCTGTCCGTCCTAAGGGCTGTGGACACGTGTCGGCTGCGTGTGCAACGTTTAAAAATCAGACGCACCCAGCTACGTTTTACTGCTGGCTTCGCCATTTGCTTTCCTTAATTTGGAAAAAAAATACCTGCTCTGCCAGAGTTATAATAACTCTGCTACCCTCAAGTTCTGTGCCACATTAGCAGGGCCACAGCACAGTTATTAAACTTCTCATGTTCATTGAATATACGCAGTGCTGCCTTTTGGTGGAAAAAAACTGAAAAAAATTGTATTTGTCCTGCCTCTGTCCGCCCTAAGGGCGGTGGACACGTGTCGGCTGCGTGTGCAACGTTTAAAAATCAGACGCACCCAGCTACGTTTTACTCCTGGCTTCGCCATTTGCTTTCCTTAATTGGGAAAAAAAATACCTGCTCTGCCAGAGTTATAATAACTTTGCTACCCTCAAGTTCTGTGACACATTAGCAGGGCCACAGCACAGTTATTAAACTTAGATTATTCATTCACTAGAGGCAGTGGGGCCTTTCGTTTTCAAAAAAGGGAAAAAATTATATTTGGCCTGCAGTCTTGCGCCAATTTATTTCCTGCCTGTGAAATCAAATCACTGGTAATACAGCATGCTGAGGGGTAGGGGTAGGCCTAGAGGACGTGGACGCGGCCGAGGAGGCGGAGGGCCAAGTCAGGGTGTGGGTACAGGCCAAACTCCTGATCCAGGTGTATCGCAGCCAACTGCGGCGCGATTAGTAGAGAGGCACGTTTCTGGCGTCCCGACAGTCATCGCACAATTCATGGGTCCACGCGGGAGACGGTTATTAGAAAATGAGCAGTGTGAGCAGGTCCTGTCCTGGATGGCAGAAAGTGCTTCGAGCAACCTATCGTCCAACCGCAGTTCTGCGCCGTCCACTGATGCAAATCAGAATCCTCTGTCTGCTGCTCCTCCTTCCTCCCAGCCTCCTCACTCCACTACAATGACACCTGCTCAGCTGCGTGAAGACTCCCAGGAACTGTTCTCGGGCCCCTGCTTAGATTGGGCAGCAGCGGTTCCTCTCCCACCAGAGGAGTTTATCGTCACTGATGCCCAACCATTGCAAAGTTCCCGGGGTCCGGGGAATGAGGCTGGGGACTTCTGCAAACTGTCTCAAGAACTTTCTGTGGGTGAGCAGGACGATGACGATGAGACACAGTTGTCTTGCAGTCAGGTAGTAGTGAGGGCAGTAAGTGTGAGGGAGGAGCGCACAGAGGATTCTGAGGAAGAGCAGCAGGACGATGAGGTGACTGACCCCACCTGGTTTGCAACGCCTACTCAGGACAGGTCTTCAGAGGGGGAGGCAGGGGCAGCAGCAGGGCAGGTTGCAAGAGGCAGTGCGGTGTCCAGGGGTAGAGGCAGGGCCAGACCGAATAATCCACCAACTGTTTCCCAAAGCGCACCCTCGCGCCATGCCACCCTGCAGAGGCCGAGGTGCTCTAAGGTCTGGGAGTTTTTCACAGAGACGCCTGACGACCGACGAGCAGTGGTGTGCAACCTTTGTCGCGCAAAGCTCAGCCGGGGAGCCAACACCAACAGCCTCAGCACCACCAGCATGCGCAGACATATGATGGCCAAGCACCCCACAAGGTGGGACGAAGGCCGTTCACCACCTCCGGTTTGCACCGCTGCCTCTCCCCCTGTGCCCCAACCTGACACTGCTATCCAACCCCCCTCTCAGGACACAGGCACTACCGCCTCATGGCCTGCACCCACACCCTCACCTCCGCTGTCCTCGGCCCCATCCACCAGTGTAGTTCAGCGCACCGTCCAGCCGTCGCTTGCGCAAGTGTTTGAGCGCAAGCGCAAGTACGCCGCCACGCACCCGCACGCTCAAGCGTTAACCGTCCGCATAG
The DNA here is from genome assembly GCF_035609145.1 of Eleutherodactylus coqui. Lineage (NCBI taxonomy): Eukaryota > Metazoa > Chordata > Amphibia > Anura > Eleutherodactylidae > Eleutherodactylus > Eleutherodactylus coqui. The sequence goes on along the minus strand of NC_089838.1, from coordinate 191,768,132 downwards.
CAAAATTCATCAGCCTTGAGATGCTGCCGTATAGGGTTGTGGAAACGGAGTCCTTCAAAAGTATCATGGAGGCGGCGGCCCCGCGCTACTCAGTTCCCAGTCGCCACTACTTTTCCCGATGTGCCGTCCCAGCCCTGCACGACCACATCTCCCGCAACATTGTACGCGCCCTCACCAACGCGGTTACTGCCACGGTCCACTTAACAACGGACACGTGGACAAGCACAGGCGGGCAGGGCCACTACATCTCCCTGACGGCACATTGGGTGAATTTAGTGGAGGCTGGGACAGAGTCAGAGCCTGGGACCGCTCACGTCCTACCCACCCCCAGAATTGCGGGCACCAGCTCGGTGGTTGTATCTGCGGAGGTGTATGCTTCCTCCACTAAAGCACCCTCCTCCTCCTCCTCCTCCTCTGTCTCGCAATCAAGATGTGTTAGCAGCAGCATGTCGCCAGCAGTCGGTGTCGCGCGGTGTGGCAGCACAGTGGTGGGCAAGCGTCAGCAGGCCGTGCTGAAACTACTCAGCTTAGGCGATAAGAGGCACACGGCCCACGAACTGCTGCAGGGTCTGACACAGCAGACCGACCGCTGGCTTGCGCCGCTGAGCCTCCAACCGGGCATGGTCGTGTGTGACAACGGCCGTAACCTGGTGGCGGCTCTGCAGCTCGGCAGCCTCACGCACGTGCCATGCCTGGCCCATGTCTTTAATTTGGTGGTTCAGCGCTTTCTGAAAAGCTACCCACGCTTGTCAGACCTGCTCGTAAAGGCGCGCCGGCTCTGCGCACATTTCCGCAAGTCCCACACGGACGCTGCCACCCTGCGCACCCTGCAACATCACTTTAAGCTGCCAGTGCACCGACTGCTGTGCGACGTGCCCACACGGTGGAACTCTACGCTCCACATGTTGGCCAGGCTCTATGAACAGCGTAGAGCTATAGTCGAATACCAACTCCAACATGGGCGGCGCAGTGGGAGTCAGCCTCCTCAATTCCTTTCAGAAGAGTGGGCCTGGTTGGCAGACATCTGCCATGTCCTTGGTAATTTTGAGCAGTCTACCCAGGTGGTGAGCGGCGATGCTACAATCATTAGCGTCACCATTCCTCTGCTATGCATCTTGAGAAATTCCCTGCAAAGCATAAAGGCAGCTGCTTTGCGCTCGGAAACGGGGGCGGAGGAAGACAGTATGCCGCTGGATAGTCAGGGCACCCTCCTCTCTATTTCTCAGCGCGTACAGGAGGAGGAGGAGGAGCAGGAGGAGGATGAGGAGGAGGGGGAAGAGACAGCTTGGCCCGCTGCTGACGGTACACCGGCTGATTGCCTGTCATCCTTTCAGCGTGTATGGCCTGAGGAGGAGGAGGAGGAGGATCCTGAAAGTGATCTTCCTAGTGAAGACAGCCATGTGTTGCGTACTGGTACCCTGGCACACATGGCTGACTTCATGTTAGGATGCCTTTCTCGTGACCCTCGCGTTGCACGCATTCTGGCCACAACGGATTACTGGGTGTACACACTGCTCGACCTACACTATAAGGAGAACCTGCCCACTCATTCCCGAAGAGGAAAGGGGTTCGAGAGTGTTGCTATACCACAGGACCCTTGCGGACAAGCTGATGGTAAAATTCCCAGCCGACAGCGCTAGTGGCAGAAGGCGCAGTACCGAGGGCAAGGTAGCAGGGGAGGTGCGGAGATCGAGCAGCATGTACATCCCAGGCAGTGCAACAGTCTTTAAGGGCCTGGACAGCTTTATGGCTCCCCACCAAGACTGTGTCACCGCTCCCCAGTCAAGGCTGAGTCGGCGGGAGCACTGTAAAAGGATGGTGAGGGAGTACGTAGCCGATCGCACGACTGTCCTCCGTGACGCCTCTGCCACCTACAACTACTGGGTGTCGAAGCTGGACACATGGCCTGAACTAGCGCTGTATGCCCTGGAGGTGCTTGCTTGTCCTGCGGCTAGCGTCTTGTCGGAGAGGGTGTTTAGTGCGGCTGGGGGAATCATCACAGATAAGCGTACCCGCCTGTCAACCGACAGTGCCGACAGGCTAACACTCATCAAGATGAACAAAGGCTGGATTTCGCCAGACTTCTCTTCTCCACCAGCGGACAGCAGCGATACGTAAGCAATATGTAGGCTGCACCCGCGGATGGAAGCTACGTTCTCTCTCACCATCCAAAACGGGGACATTTCTGCTTCATCAATCTGTGTCTAATATTCCTCCTCCTCCTCCTCCTGCTACTCCTCCTGAAACCTCACGTAATCACGCTGAACGGGCAATTTTTCTTAGGGCCACAAGGCTCACTCAAATAATTTTTCTAAACAATTTTTAAAAGTTTCAATGCGCTTAAAAGTGTTGGAACTGTAACTTGAACCAATTTTTCGTTACACTGGGCTGCCTCCAGGCCTAGTTACCACTTAAGCCACATTAACCAAAGCGATTAATAGGTTTCACCTGCCCTCTTGGCTGGCCATGGCCAATTTTTGGGATGTACATTAGTACTGTTGATACAGCAATTTTTGTGGGCCCTCGCCTACAGTGTAATCAAATAAATTTTTAGCCCACCTGCATTAAGCACGACATTACTACCTCAGCTGTGTTGGGCAATGCAATGGGATATTTCTATGTACCGCCGGTGGCTTCCTGGCACCCACCCATGCTGTGGGTCCACAGGGAGTTTAACCTACATGTGTCCACTTCTAAAGAACCCCAGTCAGACTGGGGCATGCAGTGTGGGCCGAAGCCCACCTGTATTACGCACGACATTACTACCTCAGCTGTGTTGGGCAATGCAATGAGATATTTTTGTGTACCGCCGGTGGGTTCCAGGGAGCCACCCATGCTGTAGGTGCACACGGAGTGTAACCTACATGTGTCCACTTGTAAAGAACCCCAGTCTGACTGGGGCATGCAGTGTGGGCCGAAGCCCACCTGTATTACGCACGACATTACTACCTCAGCTGTGTTGGGCAATGCAATGGGATATTTTTGTGTACCGCCGGTGGGTTCCAGGGAGCCACCCATGCTGTCGGTCGACAGGGACTTCACAATAGGGAGTTGTACCTGCCTGTGTCTATGAATTAAAAAGCCCGGTCTAACTGGGGCATGCAGACACCTTGACAGAATGAATAGTGTGTGGCACATAGGTTCCCCATTGCTATGCCCACGTGTGCAGCTCCTGATGGCGGTGGCACAGAATTCTATTTCTCATTGCTTCTGTACAGCATTGTGGGCTATCGCCCCGCCCCTTTTAAAGAGGGTCGCTGCCTAGCCGTGCCAACCCTGTGCAGTGTGTGCCTGCGGTCCCTCGTCATGGAAGACGCACTTCTAAATAGACATGAGGGTGGTGTGGCATGAGGGCAGCTGAAGGCTGCGCAGGGACACTTTGGTGTGCGCTGTGGGGGGGCGGTTGGGCAGTATGTAACCCAGTAGAAGTGGCAGTGGAGTGTCATGCAGGCGGTGATTGTGCTTTGTTGGAGGTAGTGTGGTGCTTAGCAAAGGTATGCCATGCTAATGATGGCTTTTCAGAAGTAAAAGTTGTTGGGAGGGGGGGGGGGGGGGGCCCACTCTTGCCGGTATTCTGGCTTAATAGTGGGACCTGTGAACTTGAGATGCAGCCCAACATGTAGCCCCTCGCCTGCCCTATCCGTTGCTGTGTCGTTCCCATCACTTTCTTGAATTGCCCAGATTTTCACACATGAAAACCTTAGCGAGCATCGGCGAAATAAAAAAATGTTCTGGTCGCCCATTGACTTCAATGGGGTTCGTTATTCGAAACGAACCCTCGAACATTTTGGTGTTCGCTCATCTCTAGTTACTATGTTACTGTGCTATCTCTGCAAAATGGAGTAGGACTGGAGGAGTAGGGTTGTCTTCCACTGATTGATTGCCAGGCACAGCTAGGGAGGAGGAACCTTACATATTTAGATACAGTAGTTGATTATGTGAACAAAAGTTCAGCTCATGTAAAGCAGTATTGCTGGCCGTAACTGCCCAGAAAGATTTGGGGGAGCATCATCAGGTGTTTAAATTTGTCTGGGGGTATATTATGGCAAATGTTTTGCTATGTAATCATTCTGATCATAAATCTTAAGCAGGGAGCCAATTAGTAGGTGAGCTTATGATGCAGGTTTCAGTATTTTATTTTACACTAGTCTTTAGTCAGATGACACCTGAGTTCTATATGTTTAACCCTGTAAGCCAGATAGGCTTCTGATAAAATACTACATTCATTTTGTTATAGACATGTTTTAATTCATAGTTTACTTTTAAAATGTGGAACTGCTAGCAAACTCAGACTATGAACATTATGTTCAGATCTGAAGTTTTGGACATAACAATAAGATGGCCAGGAATTTGCAAACCAAAGACACCAAGGGTCTGTTTATTATATGGCTTAAATGAACTCCACTATTTGTAAGCTTTTTGAAGAGTACACTCCTGCTTCCAGGACATTATTCAAGTACAAAAAGAAAATGTGCAGAATATGTTCCCTATTGATTGTTCTGGTCCACTTCAAATCACTGGTGTAACTGTAGGGGATTAAGGGGATGTGGTTACAATCAAACCCAGGAGCCTTGTTGCTGTTTATTCGTTCAGTCGCTTCCGGCTCTTCGTGACCTCGTGGACCAGCCAATACCAGAGCTTCCTGCCAGCTGTCACCACCCCCAACTCCACCATGTCCAGTCCGTCCCCTGAAGGATATTATCCATCCATCTTGCCCTTGGTCGGCCCCTCTTTTTAGGGGGCCCATAAGGCCTCAAAGACATTGCATTAAAAGTTACGCCTCGGGGCGTGGCCTGGCCATGGCGGAGAGCAGCAGCAGACCTTGAGAGCTCCCGAGACCGGGGACGCCGACAGCCTGCAGAGCGACCACATCGCAGAACAAAGAAGCCGAAATGGGCAGCAGCAAAAAAAAGCAGACCCCAGCGGCGCACTTCAACGCATTCCCGGCCTCCCGCGGCCCGAGGACTGGAAGCCTTCATGATGGGAAGGTAAAGAAGAGGACCAGAAGATGACGCCGGCGGCAGAGCAGTGGAGGAGCCGCAGGAACGCCGCGAACAAAAACAGTAGCCAGCGGAGAAGAGGACTCTCCCTCTCACCCCCGCAACACCCGAGCGGCCACACAGCAGTGAGCGAGAGGCGGAACAGGACCGGGAAACCGGCGGCAACTCAGCCGGCAGCGGCACAGATCCTCACACGTGGCGGGAGGCGGCCATCTTGGAGGGAACCAGGACGGACTCTGAGCCTCAGCGCGGCACCGAAGGTATGGCGGGGAAGCCAGGGGGAGGGCAGCCGTAGCCCCCGGACCCAGAGGGAGTACTAGAACCCAGGGACGAGGCAAGGATGATGCCTACATCAGAGAAACAGCCCCCACAGCTACAAGAGGCGGCACAAAATGGCGGCCATACAATGCAGCAGGCACTCTCCCACTGTGCCACCGCAACAGCGCAACAGCCCCCACCGCTATATGAGGCCACACAGGAGGGCAGAGACACCCCACAGCGGCATCCCCCGCAACCCCCCCTGCAATACTGCAACAGCCGACATCGGCATATACAGCCACACAATACGGCGGCCGCGCTCCACAACACCCTCCCCCACAAGAGACTGTCAGCAACTCCTCTTATCGAGGGAATATGAAAAGCGGCAGATCCCCCAATGCAGCAGAGACCCAGGGACCCGAATGGAGACCAATAATGGCTGGGGGAAACAATAGTAGCACAACTCAGCATCCCCAAACAGAAGCACAGAATAGCGCAGGCCCCGGAAGGGAAGCCTCAGCAACACCCCAAGAAAATGGGGCGAAAACGGCAAACTACATCACGACCCCCAGAAGAAAAGCTGCAGTAACCAACGCCGACACAAGCACGAGCGACGAATACAACATACCATCTCTAAACAGAATGCAGCAGCCAACAAAAGGAAGTGTAGACACAGCAACGCCACAAAGGGCAAGAAGTGCCACAAACAGCTTAGACACCAACAACTCGCCAACTCCACAGCAAGGGGGCAATAACTATACAATATCAGAGTTCCACGAACTGCGAGCACAGCTCCAATCCATACCCACCAGAGAAGATATGGAGACGTACATTACGCGACTAGAGTCAGCATACAAAACAGAAATATGCGCCGTCCACCAAGATATCCATCATCTGGGAGAGAGAGTCTCAGCAGCCGAGGACGAAGTAGCTACCCTTACCGATAAAGTAGAAAATCACGAAGACGCCCTAGCTACAGTTTCTCATCAATTGCACTTTCTCATGGACTCCCTTGACGACATTGAAAATAGAGGCCGTCAAAATAACATCCGTCTTAGAGGTCTCCCTGAGGGAATTGAACCCTCCAACCTAGAAGGGACTGTACGTCTCATCTTCAATGATCTACGGGGAGCACCGCCAGACACACCACTGGAATTGGACAGATGCCACAGAGCCTTAGGACCCAGGCCTACAGACCCAGACAGGCCACGCGATGTGGTATGCCGAGTCCATAAGTTCCAATTGAAAGAAGCCATAATGAAAGGGGCACGCGAAAAGCGAGAAATACAATTCGAAAGAACCCAGCTACAGATCCTACCGGACCTATCTAGGTTCACATTGGCCAAAAGAAGGGCTCTGTGCCCACTACTTGAAGAGCTACGCAGAAGAGATATCACCTACAGCTGGGGGTTCCCCTTTCACCTCCAAGTGCGACACGGAGGGAGAATGAGAGAACTGAGACACCCAGAAGGTATACCAGCCTTCTGCAAAACACTAAATATCCCGATCCCTGACATACTGGGTTGGCCAATGCTCCCGTCACTACCTAGAGATGAGCAATACCAACAACCACACAGGGGCCCAGGGAGGAGGAGAAGACGCCGTGAAAGACTCGACCGACGACACTCACCACCAGCCCCTCCACATGGCTGACCCGCCTTTAAAGAACACACCTAATCAAACGCCCAGCATGAACATTCACGAGCTGCGAACAAGTTTGAGTATTTTGAAAAGTTAAATATTGGTTTCTTTAAAAATGCATACTGAAAGTGTGACCGCTTGGCGGGCCGGAGGTGCTGCTAGTCGTCACAAGGGCAAATTCAAATCCCCCCATTGCTGTTGTAACATACTGCTTGCTTTTCCTTTCTAAAAGCCTTCAGGACCGCAGGTGCCCCTCCCCTTCGAAAGGGGGGGGGTCAGGTGCGACCCAACAGCCCAGTGGGTTACCTATTTTAAGGGAACCACCGACTACAAATTGTGGGGTAAATTTTCCCCTAATAGTCTAATCTTTGTAGTGTGACTAAACGTTGTCTTGTCACCCCCCCTCCCCCCCTCCCTACTCCCCTTCCCATTGTTTCCTCACCCTGCCCCTCCACCCCTCACGCCATCCCTTCCTCCAAACCACTCCCTGAGCTCGCCAAGAGTGACACCGGAAACCAGAGAGCTCCTGAACCGGGCAGATACATAACCAGACACAGATCTTGAACACAGCCCCTGGCTCGGTCGCCCCGCTCCGGAGCACCGCACATGCACCCCCAAAAAAAAGATGACCAAAATAACTTTCTGCTCTCTAAATGTCAGGGGGCTCAATGTAGCACAAAAAAGAAATCAAATCCTATATCAAGCACATAAGTTAAAATCTCATATTCTATTCCTACAGGAAACGCACTTTCGCGCTGGACATACTCCAGCCTTGAGAGACAGACGCTTCGTAGCATGGTACCACAGCACGAACCCCACCACCAAATCGAGGGGAGTCTCCATAGCTATACATAGAGCGGTTCCGCATGAAATACTGGACTCGGACCTGGACCCAGAGGGACGATTCGCTTTTCTGAAAGTTCGCCTGTGGGGTAAGCTATTTACACTAGCGACATGGTACCTTCCCAATCGGAGTCCTTCCCAGGCGGGGAGGGTTATACTGAATAGACTGGCTAATTTCGCAGAGGGGATGGTGATATTGGGGGGCGATTTTAATTTCCCCATGGACCCCGAACGGGACTGTTCATCAGGACGGGCCTCAGTCTCGGCCTCACAGCTCCGTAGATTTCATAAGACGATGGGACAGCTCCAACTGGTAGACGTCTGGCGGTTGACACACCCTACGGAACGAGACTACACCTACTTCTCCCCAGCTCACCAATCCCATAGCCGGATTGACCTCATAGCCACAAGTCACCACGCGCTGACATGGAACCCAGAGGCCACTATTGGGTCGGCAATCTGGTCGGACCATGCTCCAGTGTTGCTCTCTCTGACTGTCCCAGGAGTTACGGATAGGCCATGGTCATGGAGATTGAATGACAATATCCTAAAAGACCCGTTATGCTGCGAAGATATTAGCAAAACTATAGAGAACTTCCTTGCTGATCATACCGCGGACACGACCTCTAAACCGGTACAGTGGGAGGCGCTCAAATGCGTGCTGAGGGGGGTCATTATTAAACACGGGTCACGCCTAAAACGAGAAAGGGCTGCGAAGGTGATCACCCTGTTAGATAAAATAGCGACACTGGAAAAAGAGTTCCGCCGCACTAGAAGCCCACCCACCCAAAACGAACTGATAAACATAAGGGAAGAGTTGAGGTTCCTATTGGACCAGAAATACTTACGATTCAGAGACAGACTGAAACGCTACTCCTATGAGCACGCAAATAAATGCGGCCGCTCGCTGGCACGGCTTCTCCGTAACCAAACAAACTCCACACATGTACCGTACATAACAGACAGTCGAGGTCATAAAAAACGCAACCCCAAGGACATCACAGAAACCTTCAGGTCTTATTACCAAGAATTATATAATATACAAGGACAGCTAGTAGACATGACACCCGCAGGGAGGAAATCCAAAATAGATGCATATATGCAAAAAACAGCTTTAGCAGGGATCACAGAGGAGACAGGGGAAGCTCTAGAGGCCAAATTCACTGCGGACAAAATTAACGATGCCATTAAAGCCTCTCCAGCCGGTAAGGCACCAGGCCCAGATAGGTTCACCACACGCTTTTTTAAGCAGTTCAGGGAAAGTCTTACCCCGGTACTGCTTGAGGCCTTTAATGGGATATCACCGGAGACCCCCTTCCCACCTCAGTCACTCACAGCACATATTACAGTGCTGCCCAAACCAGGCAAGGACATCGGAGTGTGCTCCAGCTACCACCCGATATCGCTCCTGAATCTCGATATTAAATTATATTCCAAAGTGCTAGCAAACAGATTGGCCCCTATTCTTCCCTCCCAAATACATAATGATCAGGTGGGGTTCATAAAAGGGAGAGAAGCGAGGGACAACACCAATAAGACCCTCCTTCTGGTAAGCCAGGCCCTTCACATCCCGCAACCATTCTGCCTCCTCTCAATAGACACCAAGAAGGCATTCGACCGCGTCAATTGGGAATTACTGAATGCCGCTCTGACACAACTGGGCCTGGGGCCGAAATTCCTAAACTGGATACTGGCGCTGTACGTTAATCCATCAGCACAGGTCCGAGTGAATGGCCTACTGTCTGAACCAGTTCATATCAAAAATGGGACGCGGCAGGGGTGCCCGCTGTCCCCCTTCCTGTACGCCATCGTAATGGAACACCTAGCAGTGGCGCTCCGGGAGAACCCAGACATACGCGGTATACAGGTTGGGGACCAGATGTGTAAAACGGCCCTTTACGCAGATGAACTTCTTCTGTTTGTGTCTCAGCCATGCACGTCGTTCCCAGCAATCTTACGGGAATTTACCCAATATGGCCACCTAAGTAATTTCAAGGTCAATTTACATAAATCCGAAGCAATGAACATCACACTCCCCCACAACGAGGTCGCACACCTGGCAGGCCAATTTAATTTCAAATGGCGCACAACTTCCATCCAATACCTAGGAGTCCAAATAGCAGCAAACGCAGAGGCATTATATAAACTGAACTATATCCCCTTGCTAGATAATGTAACAAAAGACCTGAAAGGATACGCCACCAAGCAATTAAGTTGGTTCGGTCGGATAAATGTACTAAAAATGGACGTGACCCCAAAGTTCTTATATTTGTTCCAAGCCATGCCAATCAAACTCCCAGCTCAATACTTTAAACAACTACACCAAGTGTTTCGCAGATTCGTGTGGGGCTCGAGATGCAACCGGATTAGCTATAGAACCATGTCGCGCCCTAAATGCAGAGGAGGAGTAAGCCTCCCGGATCTCAAGGTCTATCACTCAGCAGCGGTCTTTACCAGGCTGATAGACTGGCACCACCATGCGGCCTCGAAACAGTGGGTGGGTTTGGAGGCTGCACTGATTTGGCCCCACCTTAGGCTACTACCATGGATAAAAAAAGAGGACAGACCCACGAATCTGCCACACACCCCAATGACCTTGAATTGCATAGAAACATGGGACAGACGGACAGCCAAGGGAGACATGACACTCCGCAAAGGAGCTCTGACCCCAATATTTCACAACCCCGCGTTTCCACCGGGGTATAAGAGACGGAGTTTTCTAGGGTGGAGGGAAGAGGAGGACGTCAGATGCTGCCAGATTATGGGAAACGAAGGCCTACCGTCCTTTATCGACCTGCAGGCATCTAAACCCGACCAGAAACTACTCTGGATGGAGTACCTGCAGCTGGCCTCATTCTGGAGAAACTATCTAGAATCGCGCACCTACGGGAACGCCCCTGAACCTTTTGAGGATCTAATTCTAAGGTCTAAGCCCCCGACCCGAGTCCTCTCCAGGATTTATAAAATCATTCTGGACAGGATTACTCCAGGCCTACCGGGATACACGGCGGGCTGGGAGGGGGAGTTGACGGGGGACCTGCAGGACTCCGATTGGGAGAGGGCCTTCATGCTTACGCATAAACTACCCCTGGCCTGCGCAGCGCAGGAGAAAAACTACAAGCTTCTCTCCAGGTGGTATAGATACCCAGACAAAATCCGCCGCTTCTATCCCTCGATTCCTGAGGAGTGCTGGAGATGTGGGTCCTGGCGTGGTACCATGCTACACATCTGGTGGGACTGCCCACTCATCCAGCCCTTCTGGAGCAAAGTCTTTGAGCTTTACGAGGGAGCGTCACACTCCACAGTGGAGGTCACCCCACAGATGGCGCTATTGTCAGTTATCCCGGGCCCATTCGCCCCCATTAAAAAAGGGCTACTGCGCCACTTCCTCACAGCTGCGAGAGCAGTCATCCCACGCCACTGGCGCAGCACCTTAACTCCTCCCATTCTAGAGTTTGTTTAGGAACTGAACCAGCTGATGTATATGGAGGAGATGGGCGACAAGGGAGCTGAAAGACCTGCTAGAGATATCAAAGCATGGCAAACATGGAACGAATACCGCGACTCGCCACAATTTCATTTGGGGATGAGTGAGAGCTGCCTCTGATTGGTGAGGGCTGTGACCAATCAGAGGCAGCCCATTCAGCAGGCGGGGATTTTAAATCCCCGGCTGCTGAATACTACTCAGAGCAGTTCAGGAGAACTGCCGGCCGGCTTTAGTTGAACTCCGGCTGCACGGACAAAGTGAGTATATATATTTTTTTCTTTTTACACATTTTTGGATGATTTTCAGGGAAGGGCTTATATTTTTAAGCTCTTCCCGAAAATTCATCCTGCGCTCACCGGCAGCCCATTGCTTTCAGTGGAGCCGGCTGTATTGCCGGCTCCATTGAATTCAATGGGCTGGACAGCACTCCTGCGATCGGGCCCGTTTCAAAGAAAATGCGGCCAGGAGCAGATTTTTCTGGAGATTTTTCGGCCCCAGTCACGCGATTTGCGGATGCGCATCCGTCATGCGATCCGCAAATCGCGGCAAAAAACGCCCGTCTGACCGAGGCCTAAGGGTACAGTCTAATTTGGTGCTTTATGTAATTTCTATTTCCACTTTTCAAAAGCCATAACTTTTTTTATTTTTCCATCCACATAGCCATATGAGGGCTTGTTCATTGTGTGGCAAGCAGTAGTTTTTATTGGTACCATTTGGGGTTACATTTACTGCATTGTAGAACTTTTATGGTTTATTTTCTGGGGGGCAGGGTGAAAGAACACATCAATTCTGCTACTGTATTTTGCAGGATTTTCTTTTGGCATTCACCATGCGGTATAATTGACACAATAACTTTTTTCTGCGCGTCAGGATAATTATATTTTGGTATATTTTGCACAGTAAAAATCCTTTTCATGAAAAATGATTCATATTTGGCATCATTTCATTTAAAGACGCATAATTTTTTAAAATTCTTCCATCAGTGGAGCTCTATGTGGGCTTATTTTTGGGTGACAAGCTCTCATTTTTGTTTCCTTTTTGGATACATACATCTTTTTTGATCATTTTTATTATCGTTTTTTGGAAGGCAAAATGAATAAAAACACTATTTTGGCTCTAGTTGTTTGCTGTTTTTAAACTGTTGGCCATGTGGTCAAGTGCCAAAGTGAGCTCAATTGATTGTACAAGTTACTAAGAATGTGGCAACAAACACAATTTTTTAATTCATATTTGAAAAAAAAATGGAAATGTATACAAAAAAGGGGGAGTCTTTATTTTCTACTTGGATATTTTTTCACCATTTTTTTACCTTTTTCTCAGACTGGCATAGCTTTAATTCGGTACACCAGTCTTCACACAGTACCCAGTAAGTAACGCTGTATTCAGGCATTCAACAAGTGTGACCCCAATTTGTAGATTGGCGATAGATGTCAATGCCATTAACTCCGTATTATTGCGGGACATGATTGCTGGGATGGCATGTAGAAACAGACTGACGCCTGTGTAAATGTTCCCACTAAACCATGACAAAGATCCAATATCACAAACAATTTTGGGGAGCTAAAGTCAGGAATAATTTATTTTATACTATTCAAAAGTTGTTTTTTTTATAGACTTGGAATGTATGGATAGTAAATAGAGATGAGCGAGCATACTCGTTATGGCACAATACTCAAGCGAGTATCATCTTTTTCGAGTACCTGCCTGCTCGTCAGAAAAGATTCGGGTGCCAGCAGGGGTGAGCTGTGGGTTGCGGGAGTGAGCAGGGGGGAAAGAGAGAGATCTCCCCACCGTTCCCCCCCCTCTTTTCTGATGAGCAGGCAGGTACTCGAAAAGGACGATACTCGCTCGAGTTTTGACCCTTAACGAGTATGCTCGCTCATCTCTAATAGTAAAGAACTCTTACGGCTATTATTAGAGTTACTTTTCGTAAGATAAGTATTAAAATGAGCTTCCTGGACTATAATGAATTTGATTTCCCAGCCATTGCCCTACAAATCCATCAACAAACAGGCTCTCATGAAATTTTCTCACGGCTTCCTTGCTTAAAAGCCTTGAACAGTCCCACTTGTAAAAAGAGCAATTTTACTAACATAGTAAGTTAGTAACATATTATTTTAGGCTGAAAAAAGACTTGTGTCCATCCAGTTCAGCCTGTTTAACTGCAATATTGATCCTGAGAATGGCAATAAATCCCAATGAGGTACAAGGCAAGTTGGCCATCACCAATTCCTCAGGCAGAGAGTTCCAAGGTCTCACTGCCGGGGGCGGATTGACCGTTGAACCCACTGGGAAAAATCCAGATGGGCCACTGGAGGGGCAGATATTTTTTTAAACGTATCTGGGGAAGTACAGTGTATAAAAATAAAGAGATATACTCACTTGCCTGCTTTGCTACTCCTGCTTCTCTGAATTCTATGCCACCCGCACTGCTAACCGGAGGAGTTCCTGCAAGAGCAATCATGTGACATGCACATGTGATTACTGCAGCTAATTCTGGGCCATCGTGTTGGTGAGGCCCAGGAATGGCCGTAGCCATTGCACTAGCAGGAAGTCCTCCAGAGACTATTCTGGGCTGTGCGGAAGGCAAAGGCTGAAAGCGGTAGAAGCGATGCAGGTGAGTATACATCTTCTTGATTTTAGTGTATAAAGGGCATTTTCAGTTAATGATTGCAGAATTAAATATTAATGGTGGCCAGGAGAGGCATTAAGAGTTAATTTATGCCAGGAGGGGCATTAAGAGTTAATTTAGGCCAGGGGAGGTATTATGAGTTATTGGAGGCTGAATGGGGCATTAGAATGCGTTCCCACAGCTTGCAGCTGAGACTCCACCCAGCCTTGGATACAAATGAAAGCATGATCTTGTCAATAAGTTCAGTAAGATTGTGTGGCTAGTGGTAACAGCAGCTGTGCACAGTCTCAACTGCAAGCTGGTACCTGTACATGAGAATGCACCCTTAACATTTTGTAACATTGATGGCAGTTGGGGTACGAGGTGTGTGTAAAACAAAAAACACATACTCATCTCCCGCTGCGTGATGTTTCCCTGCCAATGCTGGGCACCGCTCCATTCCTCTGTTTACATCAATGGCTGTGGTCACATGGGTTGTTACTAGAGATGAGCGAACGTGTTCTTCCGAGCTTGATATTCGTGCGAATATTAGGGTGTTCGGGATGTTCGTTATTCGTAACGAACACCATGCGGTGTTCTGGTTACTTTCACTTCCTTCCCTGAGACGTTAGCGCGCTTTTTTTGGCCAATTGAAAGACAGGGAAGGCATTACAACTTCCCCCTGCAACGTTTAAGCCCTATACCACCCCCCTGCTGTGAGTGGCTGGGAAGATCAGGTGTCACCCGAACATAAAAGTCGGCCCCTCCCGCGGTTCGGCTCAGATGCCGTGTGAGTTAGATGAGGGACAGTGCTGTTTGTACCGGAGCTGCTGTAGGGAAAGAATTGGTAGTTAGTGTAGGCTTCAAGACCCCCCAAAGGTCCTTATTAGGGCCACTGATAGCTGTGTGTTGGCTGCTGTTAGCAGTGCCATTTTTTTTCTTCTCAAAATCGGCTCTGCAGAGCGTTGCACCTGGCATTAGGGACAGAAGTGCTGCATAGGCAGGGAGAGTGTTAGGAGTGAGTGTAGCCTTCAATAACCTCAACGGTCCTTTCTAGGGCCATATTTATCCGTGTGCAGTACTGTCCAGGCTGCTGTTAGCTGTGCTGCATTTTTTTTTGCTTCTCAAAATCGCCTCTGCAGAGCATTCCACCCTCCATTGATACTGCAGGGAAAGAATTGTATAGGCAGGGCCACAACACAGTTATTATTCATTGAATATACGCAGTGCTGCCTTTTGCTTGTAAAACAAGTGAAAATAATTCTATTTGTCCTGCCTCTGTCCGTCCTAACGCCGGTGGACACGTGTCGGCTGCGTGTGCAACCTGTAAAAATCATACGCACCCAGCTACGTTTTACTCCTGGCTTCGCCATTTGCTTTCCTTAATTGGGAAAAAAAATACCTGCTCTGCCACAGTTAATAACTCTGCTACCCTCACGTTCTGTGACACATTAGCAGGAAAACAGCACAGTTATTAAACTTCTCATGTTCATAGAATATACGCAGTGCTGCCTTTTGGTGCAAAAAAACGGAAAATAATTCTATTTGTCCTGCCTCTGTCCGTCCTAACGCCGGTGGACACGTGTCGGCTGCGTGTGCAACCTGTAAAAATCATACGCACCCAGCTACGTTTTACTCCTGGCTTCGCCATTTGCTTTACTTAATTGGGGAAAAAAATACCTGCTCTGCCACAGTTAATAACTCTGCTACCCTCACGTTCTGTGACACATTAGCAGGAAAACAGCACAGTTATTAAACTTCTCATGTTCATAGAATATACGCAGTGCTGCCTTTTGGTGCAAAAAAACGGAAAATAATTCTATTTGTCCTGCCTCTGTCCGTCCTAACGCCGGTGGACACGTGTCGGCTGCGTGTGCAACCGGTAAAAATCATACGCACCCAGCTACGTTTTACTCCTGGCTTCGCCATTTGCTTTCCTTAATTGGGAAAAAAAATACCTGCTCTGCCACAGTTAATAACTCTGCTACCCTCACGTTCTGTGACACATTAGCAGGAAAACAGCACAGTTATTAAACTTCTCATGTTCATAGAATATATGCAGTGCTGCCTTTTGGTGCAAAAAAACGGAAAATAATTCT
Organism: Eleutherodactylus coqui; assembly: GCF_035609145.1. Taxonomy (NCBI): domain Eukaryota; kingdom Metazoa; phylum Chordata; class Amphibia; order Anura; family Eleutherodactylidae; genus Eleutherodactylus; species Eleutherodactylus coqui. The sequence continues at coordinate 191,752,193 of NC_089838.1, read as the reverse complement.
ATTTGTCCTGCCTCTGTCCGTCCTAACGCCGGTGGACACGTGTCGGCTGCGTGTGCAACCTGTAAAAATCATACGCACCCAGCTACGTTTTACTCCTGGCTTCGCCATTTGCTTTACTTAATTGGGGAAAAAAATACCTGCTCTGCCACAGTTAATAACTCTGCTACCCTCACGTTCTGTGACACATTAGCAGGAAAACAGCACAGTTATTAAACTTCTCATGTTCATAGAATATACGCAGTGCTGCCTTTTGGTGCAAAAAAACGGAAAATAATTCTATTTGTCCTGCCTCTGTCCGTCCTAACGCCGGTGGACACGTGTCGGCTGCGTGTGCAACCTGTAAAAATCATACGCACCCAGCTACGTTTTACTCCTGGCTTCGCCATTTGCTTTCCTTAATTGGGAAAAAAAATACCTGCTCTGCCACAGTTAATAACTCTGCTACCCTCACGTTCTGTGACACATTAGCAGGAAAACAGCACAGTTATTAAACTTAGATTATTCATTCACTAGAGGCAGTGGGGCCTTTCGTTTTCAAAAAAGGGAAAAAATTATATTTGGCCTGCAGTCTTGCGCCAATTTATTAGCTGCCTGTGAAATCAAATCACTGGTAATACAGCATGCTGAGGGGTAGGGGTAGGCCTAGAGGACGTGGACGCGGCCGAGGACGCGGAGGGCCAAGTCAGGGTGTGGGCACAGGCCAAGCTCCTGATCCAGGTGTGTCGCAGCCGACTGCTGCGCGATTAGGAGAGAGGCACGTTTCTGGTGTCCCCACATTCATCGCCCAATTAATGGGTCCACGCGGGAGACGGTTATTAGAAAATGAGCAGTGTGAGCAGGTCCTGTCCTGGATGGCAGAAAGTGCTTCGAGCAACCTATCGTCTACCCGCAGTTCTGCGCCGTCCACTGCTGCCAATCCGAATCCTCTGCCTGCTGCTCCTCCTTCCTCCCAGCCTCCTCACTCCACTACAATAACAGCTGCTCAGGAGCGGGAACACTCCCAGGAACTGTTCTCGGGCCCCTGCTTAGATTGGGCAGCAGCGGTTCCTCTCCCACCAGAGGAGTTTATCGTCACTGATGCCCAACCATTCGAAAGTTCCCGGGGTCCGGGGGAAGAGGCTGGGGACTTCCGCCAACTGTCTCAACAACTTTCTGTGGGTGAGGAGGACGATGACGATCAGACACAGTTGTCTTGCAGTGAGGTAGTAGTAAGGGCAGTAAGTCCGAGGGAGCAGCGCACAGAGGAATCGGAGGAAGAGCAGCAGGACGATGAGGTGACTGACCCCACCTGGTGTGCAACGCTTACTCAGGAGGACAGGTCTTCAGAGGGAGAGTCAAGGGCATCAGCAGGGCAGGTTGCAAGAGGCAGTGCGGTGGCCAGGGGTAGAGGCAGGGCCAGACCGAATAATCCACCAAGTGTTTCCCAAAGCGCCCCCTCGCGCCATGCCACCCTGCAGAGGCCGAGGTGCTCTAAGGTCTGGCAGTTTTTCACAGAGACGCCTGACGACCGACGAACAGTGGTGTGCAACCTTTGTCGCGCAAAGCTCAGCCGGGGAGCCAACACCAACAGCCTCACCACCACCACCATGCGCAGACATATGATGGCCAAGCACCCCGCAAGGTGGGACGAAGGCCGTTCAGCGCCTCCGGTTTGCACCCCTGCCTCTCCCCCTGTGCCCCAACCTGCCACTGAGATGCAACCCCCCTCTCAGGACACAGGCACTACCGTCTCCTGGCCTGCACCCACACCCTCACCTCCGCTGTCCTCGGCCCCATCCAGCAGTGTAGTTCAGCGCACCGTTCAGCCGTCGCTTGCGCAACTGTTGGAGCGCAAGCGCAAGTACGCCGCCACGCACCCGCACGCTCAAACGTTAACCGTCCGCATAGCAAAATTCATCAGCCTTGAGATGCTGCCGTATAGGGTTGTGGAAACGGAGTCCTTCAAAAGTATCATGGAGGCGGCGGCCCCGCGCTACTCAGTTCCCAGTCGCCACTACTTTTCCCGATGTGCCGTCCCAGCCCTGCACGACCACGTCTCCCGCAACATTGTACGCGCCCTCACCAACGCGGTTACTGCCACGGTCCACTTAACTACGGACACGTGGACAAGCATAGGCGGGCAGGGCCACTACATCTCCCTGACGGCACATTGGGTGAATTTAGTGGAGGCTGGGACAGAGTCAGAGCCTGGGACCGCTCACGTCCTACCCACCCCCAGAATTGCGGGCCCCAGCTCGGTGGTGGTATCTGCGGAGGTGTATGCTTCCTCCACTAAAGCACCCTCCTCCTCCTCCTCTGTCTCGCAATCAAGATGTGTTAGCAGCAGCATGTCGCCAGCAGTCGGTGTCGCGCGGTGTGGCAGCACAGCGGTGGGCAAGCGTCAGCAGGCCGTGCTGAAACTACTCAGCTTAGGCGATAAGAGGCACACGGCCCACGAACTGCTGCAGGGTCTGACACAGCAGACCAACCGCTGGCTTGCGCCGCTGAGCCTCCAACCGGGCATGGTCGTGTGTGACAACGGCCGTAACCTGGTGGCGGCTCTGCAGCTCGGCAGCCTCACGCACGTGCCATGCCTGGCCCACGTCTTTAATTTGGTGGTTCAGCGGTTTCTGAAAAGCTACCCACGCTTGTCAGACCTGCTCGTAAAGGCGCGCCGGCTCTGCGCACATTTTCGCAAGTCCCACACGGACGCTGCCACCCTGCGCACCCTGCAACATCACTTTAAGCTGCCAGTGCACCGACTGCTGTGCGACGTGCCCACACGGTGGAACTCTACGCTCCACATGTTGGCCAGGCTCTATGAACAACGTAGAGCTATAGTCGAATACCAACTCCAACATGGGCGGCGCAGTGGGAGTCAGCCTCCTCAATTCCTTTCAGAAGAGTGGGCCTGGTTGGCAGACATCTGCCATGTCCTTGGTAATTTTGAGGAGTCTACCCAGGTGGTGAGCGGCGATGCTACAATCATTAGCGTTACCATTCCTCTGCTATGCATCTTGAGAAATTCCCTGCAAACCATAAAGGCAGCTGCTTTGCGCCCGGAAACGGGGGCGGGGGAAGACAGTATGCCGCTGGATAGTCAGGGCACCCTCCTGTCTATTTCTCAGCGCGTACAGGAGGAGGAGGAGGAGCATGAGGAGGATGAGGAGGAGGGGGAAGAGACAGCTTGGCCCGCTGCTGACGGTACACCGGCTGATTGCCTGTCATCCTTTCAGCGTGTATGGCCTGAGGAGGAGGAGGAGGAGGATCCTGAAAGTGATCTTCCTAGTGAAGACAGCCATGTGTTGCGTACAGGTACCCTGGCACACATGGCTGACTTCATGTTAGGATGCCTTTCTCGTGACCCTCGCGTTGCACGCATTCTGGCCACGACGGATTACTGGGTGTACACACTGCTCGATCCACGGTATAAGGAGAACCTGCCCACTCTGATTCCCGAAGAGGAAAGGGGTTCGAGAGTGTTGCTATACCACAGGACAAGCTGATGGTAAAATTCCCAGCCGACAGCGCTAGTGGCAGAAGGCGCAGTACCGAGGGCAAGGTAGCAGGGGATGTGCGTAGATCGAGCAGCATGTACATCCCAGGCAGTGCAACAGTCTTTAAGGGCCTGGCCAGCTTTATGGCTCCCCACCAAGACTGTGTCACCGCTCCCCAGTCACGGCTGAGTCGGCGGGAGCACTGTAAAAGGATGGTGAGGGAGTACGTAGCGGATCGCACGACCATCCTCCGTGACGCCTCTGCCCCCTACAACTACTGGGTGTCGAAGCTGAACACGTGGCCTGAACTAGCGCTGTATGCCCTGGAGGTGCTTGCTTGTCCTGCGGCTAGCGTGTTGTCGGAGAGGGTGTTTAGTGCGGCTGGGGGAATCATCACAGATAAGCGTAGCCGCTTGTCAACCGACAGTGCCGACAGGCTAACACTCATCAAGATGAACAAAGGCTGGATTTCCCCAGACTTCTGTTCTCCACCAGCGGACAGCAGTGATACGTAAGCAATACGTAGGCTGCACCCGCGGATGGAAGCTACGTTCTCTCTCACCATCCAAAACGGGGACATTTCTGCTTCATCAATCTGTGTCTAATATTCCTCCTCCTCCTCCTGCTCCTCCTCCTGAAACCTCACGTAATCACGCTGAACGGGCAATTTTTCTTAGGGCTACAAGGCTCACTCAAATAATTTTTCTGAACAATTTTTATAAGTTTCAATGCGCTTAAAAGCGTTGGAACTGTAACTTGAACCAATTTTTCGTTACACTGGGCTGCCTCCAGGCCTAGTTACCACTTAAGCCACATTAACCAAAGCGATTAATGGGTTTCACCTGCCCTCTTGGCTGGCCATGGCCAATTTTTGGGATGTACATTAGTACTGTTGATACAGCAATTTTTGTGGGCCCTCGCCTACAGTGTAATCAAATTAATTTTTAGCCCACCTGCATTCCAGCTGACATTACCTCAGCTGTGTTGGGCAATGCAATGGGATATTTTTTTGTACCGCCGGTGGGTTCCAGGGAGCCACCCATGCTGTAGGTGCACACGGAGTTTTTAACACATCTGTACACTTGTAAAGAACCCCAGTCTGACTGGGGCATGCAGTGTGGGCCGAAGCCCACCTGTATTACGCACGACATTACTACCTCAGCTGTGTTGGGCAATGCAATGGGATATTTCTATGTACCGCCGGTGGCTTCCTGGCACCCACCCAGGCAGTGGGTCCACAGGGAGTTTAACCTACATGTGTCCACTTCTAAAGAACCCCAGTCTGACTGGGGCATGCAGTGTGGGCCGAAGCCCACCTGCATTATGCACGACATTACTACCTCAGCTGTGTTGGGCAATGCAATGGGATATTTTTGTGTACCGCCGGTGGGTTCCAGGGAGCCACCCATGCTGTAGGTGCACACGGAGTTTTTAACACATCTGTACACTTGTAAAGAACCCCAGTCTGACTGGGGCATGCAGTGTGGGCCGAAGCCCACCTGTATTACGCACGACATTACTACCTCAGCTGTGTTGGGCAGTGCAATGGGATATTTCTATGTACCGCCGGTGGCTTCCTGGCACCCACCCAGGCAGTGGGTCCACAGGGAGTTTAACCTACATGTGTCCACTTCTAAAGAACCCCAGTCTGACTGGGGCATGCAGTGTGGGCCGAAGCCCACCTGTATTACGCACGACATTACTACCTCAGCTGTGTTGGGCAATGCAATGGGATATTTCTATGTACCGCCGGTGGCTTCCTGGCACCCACCCATGCTGTCGGTCCACAGGGACTTCACAATAGGGAGTTGTACCTGCCTGTGTCTATGAATTAAAAAGCCCGGTCTAACTGGGGCATGCAGACACCTTGACAGAATGAATAGTGTGTGGCACATAGGTTCCCCATTGCTATGCCTACGTGTGCAGCTCCTGATGGCGGTGGCACAGGATTCTATTTCTCATTGCTTCTGTACAGCATTGTGGGCTATCGACCCGCCACTTTTAAAGAGGGTCGCTGCCTAGCCGTGCCAACCCTCTGCAGTGTGTGCCTGCGGTTCCTCCTCATGGCAGACGCACTTCTAAATAGACATGAGGGTGGTGTGGCATGAGGGCAGCTGAAGGCTGCGCAGGGACACTTTGGTGTGCGCTGTGGGGGGGAGGGGGGGCGGTTGGTCAGCATGTAACCCAGGAGAAGTGGCAGCGGAGTGTCATCCAGGCAGTGATTGTGCTTTGTTGTAGCTAGTGTGGTGCTTAGCAAAGGTATGCCATGCTAATGAGGGCTTTTCAGAAGTAAAAGTTGTTGGGAGGGGGGGGCCCACTCTTGCCGGTATTGTGGCTTAATAGTGGGACCTGTGAACTTGAGATGCAGCCCAACATGTAGCCCCTCGCCTGCCCTATCCGTTTCTGTGTCATTCCCATCACTTTCTTGAATTGCCCAGATTTTCACACATGAAAACCTTAGCAAGCATCGGCGAAATACAAAAATGCTCTGGTCGCCCATTGACTTCAATGGGGTTCGTTGTTCGAAACGAACCCTCGAGCATCGCGGGAAGTTCGTTCCGAATAACGAGCACCCGAACATTTTGGTGTTCGCTCATCTCTAGTTGTTACCCATATGACTACTGCAAGCAATGGGAGGCTTGCAGGGATGTCAGTGATGTCCTGTAAACCTGCCTTGGGGCTTTTACATTAGAATCCCATGAGACAGGTTTATGGGATGTCACCACGCCTGCCCGCTGGGTGATGTCATCTGTCAGATGCCTCAGCACCAGACTGCAAAAATGGTGTCTTGTCTTTATGTTGCCTTGCCTATGGTTGGCGGTTTCTGAACCCTACCTATAAGTTCATTCCACTTTATCTCAGTTTTGGCCCACCAGCAACATGAGGCTACTTTTTTCCCAGGGCCACTTTGGGTTCCCAATCGGCCCCAGCTCACTGCTCTTACAGTAATGGATCCCCTTCTATGTTGATGTAGAAACCTTCTTACCTCTAGACATAGAGGATGCCCCTTGTTACAGTCACAGTCCTGGGTATAAATAGATCATAGAATCATAGAATGGTAGAGTTGGAAGGGACCTCAAGGGTCATCTGGTCCAACCCCCTGCTCAGTGCAGGATTTACTAAATCATCCCAGACAGATGATATTTGTCCAGCCGTTGTTTGAACAATTCCATTGAAGAACTCACCACCTCCCGTGGTAACCTGTTCCATTCATTGATCACCCTCACCATCAGAAAGTTTTTTCTAATATCTGATGTGTGTCTCCTCCCTTTCAGTTTCATCTCATGCTTCTAGTCTTTCCTTGTGCAAATAAGAATAGGGCTGATCCCTCTGCACTGTGATAGCCCTTCAGATATTTGTAGACAGCTATTAAGTCTCCTCTCAGCCTTTTTGCAAGCTAAACATTCCCAGATCCTTTAACCGTTTCTCATAAGACATGATTTGCAGACCACTCACCATCTTGGTAACTCTTCTCTGAACTTGCTCCAGTTTGTCTAAGTCTTTTTTAAAGTGGGGTGCCCAGAACTGTAGATGATGAGAGAGATCTCTATATTGTTCCCAGATATATTTATACATTAGGTCGCCCCTCAACCATCTTTCTTCTAAACTAAATAATTCCAATTTTGATAACTTTTTGGCATTATAGTCCTCCAATTCCAATTATTCATTTAGTTATCCGCCTTTGAACCTGCTCAAGCTCTGATATGTCCTCCTTGAGTACCGGTGCCTAAAACTGTGCACAATATTCCATGTGTGTTCTGACCAGTGACTTGTAAAGAAGAAGAACAATGTTCTCATCATGTGGCCTTAGACCTCTTTTAATAAGCATATATCTAGAAATTCCAGAGTTTGTGATTCCCTAATACATGAGTTTAGGATAGTGTGGCTGATCATGATTCAAAAAGACTTCAAAGAGATGAAATATCTCATTGTAACATGTTAGATTTTTTAGCACTGATATTTTTCTTGGGAGATACAAAATATGCATCTGATTAAAAAAATGACCAATCTGCCAACGTCATATGGGAAGCGCGGCTATGGATAAATGTTGGCTAGACATGAGCATCAGTGATGATGACATTGGCCACAATATATTTCCCATGGAACCTCCCTAGAGATACTAACCTTTACAGGCTGGTAAACAGTGGAAACTGATAAGGTAAGCAGTGTTATTCCTGTGAACCGGAGAGCAGATATAGCATTTTCTAAAACTGGACAAGAGATATTATGAAAACTAACTGGAGTTTTAAAATATAACAAAGTAATGATGCACAATATCCTGGAAGTGCTCAAGAAAAATAGAAAATTGGTGAGCTTTTGAGAGAGAAGATGAGCATTGTATTTGAAAATATATACAGTTTGCTCACAGTACAGAGAGGGTTTTTTACATTTTTAAACCTATGTTAAATTCTTTTTATGATATTTTAACATACATTTTCAATGGGGCTTCCTAAATAGTGGCTTTTTGTACAAGCATTTTACTTACTTTTGAAGTTATATGGAAAGCTTAGAGCATGCTCACACAAGAGTAATGTCATCATGTGTAATGTGAGCGATGTACACATGCGCAATACTCAGTGAATGGAGTCAATGAAAGTATATTGATTTTCATTAATCCGCTCACAATAGTGTGTTTTTATTGTGTATAATAGGCATGTTAAAAAGAACGCGCATTATGCATGATACAGCCCTATTGTTCTCTATGGGCACGTAATAAACGCTGTACATATGCAATTACATTGTGTATGTACGAAATTTATACACAATGTTGCTAAGCGACAGAGCGGGAAGTTTAAAAAAAAAAGCCAGACTATACATAATAGCATGTGTGAGATACGCTGTGATGCACAGTGCAAAATTGCTGCCTTACGCAGCGAACTGCCTGCACACCTCCGGCTTACACAGCGGTGCAATGCTTGTGTGAGCCGACCCTTATGGAGAGATGCCAGAACAAAAACACCAATTCTCCAGCATGCTGCATTCAGAAAAAAAACCATTACTTAACCAAAAAATACCACTAACAATTAATGTAAACTCTGTGTGAGATTCTTTGTAAAGCAGTGTACGATTACAGATTTCATAGATATATGTTCTTCCCAATCTGTGCTTGACATTGAAATGCTTGGAGACCAACCTATATACCCATATATTCAAAGTCTATTCAAGGTCTCTGTGAGCCGTCCTTCATCCTGTGTTTCTCTCCTTCCTGTTTATGGCACAATCTAAGCGTGGCTTCACAAGGGCGTATGCGCAACTATGCTCACCGCTACAGAGCATAGTAGCGCATGAATGGGTTTTTTTGAGCCTTATCGGGCTGTTCAAACTCCGCGCCATAGAGCAAGAGTTTGAAAAAAACATAGGGAAGATAGGTCCTGCCCTATGTTTCCCGAGCGTAGTATTAACTACCTGTGGGAAAGATAGGGCAAGCTCTATCTTTTCTTGCCTGCACTATTAACTAGCAAAAATCATGCTGATGAAAACAAAACAATTGAAATGGTTTTGTTTTGTCCCGTTATGCGTCAATAATCCCTAGTATTTATAGCTGCACGAAATTCCTTTGGAAAGAGAATACAGAAAGAGACTATGAAGACTTTTATTTAAGGGATTGCTCACATGGCCGCATAATGGGACTAAATCATGTCCATGTGAAGACATTCTAAAGGCTGATTTACAGGCAACGATTATCACTAAAAATTTGTCCAAATGACAGCTTTAGAGCAAAAGCCTTTGCGTGTAAATGCGCACCCATCGTGCACTTATTGTGTACTCTTCGTTCATCGCTGACTTTAGGTCACAAATGAAATCTGTCTACCCTGATAAGAGGGATAGCATGCTGTGTTCTCCGCGGGCAGTGCTGATAGCACTGTATGCAGCCGGCAGCCCGCGGCAGAACAAAGCAGATGTATTTGGAGAACATACCACCTGATGTTCTCTAAATACAAGCAAATGAAGCTAGTTAACTACTAATGGACTGATTAGCCCATTAGTAGCTAATCCAAAACGATTGCTCAAAACTGTCAGTTTCTGATGATTTTTGAGCGATCATCTTTGCGTGTAAATGGGGCTTTAGACACATTGTTATAAAGTGGCAGTGTTTTATTAATGTAGCATGCAATCTATATTCCTTCCTCACTGTATATAAATACATATTGCTGCCATACAGTTATTACTTTCATTCAGTATAAACATAAATAATGCTACAATTCTGTGTCCATTTTAATAGTGCTGCCACACATTTTTGACACATAGAGTTTCCATACTGTACATACAATAACACCAAATACTTTACACTGCAATGTACAGTAGACAGAAATAATTCTGACATAATGTGTACATAAACATTACTGCTATACTGTATATACTAAAATAATATCACCATACTTCATATACATAAATGATGTCATCATTTTGTATACATACAAAAATAATTTTGCACAAATACAGCTAAATACTATACTGGCTTGCCAAGCACTATACACTTGGATGACATAACTTACAAACAAATAAGGACTGCATAAAGTATCCTATATTATTGCCATATACTGTGCACACAAATAGTGCTAATGTAGGGCTCCTGTCCACCAGCGATAATTCATTGCGTTATCCGTGGTAATAATCTGGCCGCGGGTAATGCAGTGAACGCTATCCGTAGTGTTGCTATGGAAAGCGCAGCCCCCTGTCCACGTCATGCCGCGATTTTCCGCAGTGAGCCTATCTGGGAGATAGGCTCACCGCAGAGAACTGACAGCTCTCTCCCCTGCTCCTGTCAGAACCGGCAACTCTCGGGGCCGCCGTACCCGCACCACCGGTCCGGCCACCCGGGGTACGGGAGCGCGGCGCAGAGGTACCCCGGTTCTTGTGATCTCCCCGGGCCGCTGTAAGACTGGTCGCCGCCGGGTTGCTAGGGAGGCAGCTGGTGCTTCTAGTGTCCTGACTACCAGGCTGGCTTCCCTAGTAACTGTCTGTGCTGATAGACTGGGGGCGTGTCCCCAGCACCGCCCTGATTAGCCCTGCTGCTGTCAGGCTCCCCGCCCCAATCAGCTTCTGGGGCGGGAGCGCTGACAGCATTTAAATAGGTGTGTTTTCCTCTCAGGCCTTGCCAGTGTTAGTTTGGTTCTCCAGCTGCACCCGCGTTTATCCTGACTGCTCTTGTGACCTCGGCTTTTCTGACACCTGCTTTTGGACTTGACTACGTTTTGCCTGACCCCTCCGTACTGCGTACCCTCTTGTTGCCTACCCGGATTGTCTGACCATTCTACCGTTGTTTGTCTCAGTGTCTGTTTGTCCTCCGTGTCCCGCTTCCCTAGTGAGGGTAGGGACCGTCGCCCAGTTGTCGCCCTGGGGGTTAGCCCAGGGGGGCAAGTAGGCAGGGACAGGGGTTGCGGGATATATCAGGGAACCCCATATCCCGGACACTGTCCTGACAGTAACACTGGCCGAACTAAGGTCAGACCCTTGCATCCGCCCGGCAACTTTGAGCCCCTCGATGGAGGCCGTGGCGGCTGTAGCGAACCAGGTCCAGGTCCTTACGACCCTTGCCCAGGACCTAACAGCCCGCTTGCAGCCACGGGAACAAGTGGCAGCTGCAGGTCCTATGCAGCCCTCGTCCGCTCCAGGAACGATGTCAGAACCTCGAGCCACGCTTCCGGATTGCTTCTCCGGAGAGAGAGATCAGTTTTTTGCATTTAGAGAGAGCTGCAAGCTCTACTTTGATCTCCGCCCCCACTCCTCTGGTACTGAATACCAGAAAGTGGGAATCGTAATTACCCGCCTGAGGGGAGAGCCCCAAAATTGGGCTTTCTCGCTACCAGCTGGCTCGCCAGCCCGACTATCCCTTGACGCCTTTTTTTCCGCCCTGGGTCAAATTTATGACGAACCCGACCGGGCGGGCTACGCCGTCTCCAAACTTCTGGCCCTGCGCCAGGGTTGTAAGATGGCGGAGGACTACTGTTCCCAATTCCGTCAACATTGTACGGAATCCCGGTGGAACGATGCCGCCCTTAAAGACTTATTTTTGACCGGTCTGTCTGAGGGTCTCAAGGACCTACTTGTGGCCCACCCAGAGCCTAGAACCCTGGAGCAAGCCATGTCGCTGGCTATTCGAGCCGACCGACGTTTGAGGGCCAGACACGCCGCTCGGACCCCCCCACTCCCCACGTCTACTTCTTCGACTGACCCGACCGTGTACCCTCCCACCACCGAGGCCATGGAGCTGGGAGCCGTGAACCCCAAGCAACGACGGGAACACCGCCTGAAGAAGAACCTCTGCTTCTACTGTGGGGAGCCGGGTCACCGCATTGCTACCTGCGCTAAGAAGCCACGGCAGGAGGAACTCCCGCTCCTAGGCAGTTGTCGGGGGGACTGTCTAGGAGCCAAGGTACTCCCTGTGTTGTCCAAAATGTTAGTGCCTTGCACCCTAGAATTTCATGCTTTCCACCGTACTGGGCAAGCCTTTGTTGATTCTGGGGCTGCAGCTAATTTCGTTAACTTTAATTTCGTTGCTCAACTGTCCGGGGTTCTGTTACGTTTAGAGACTCCGATTCTGGTTTCAGGAGTGGACTCCACTCCTTTGCAAGCAGGGGTGGTTAATCTGGTTACCCCTGAAGTAAGGTTTACTATAGGAGCCTTACACATGGAAACCTGCACCTTTCTAGTGATGAGAGATTTGTCTGTGGACGTCGTCCTAGGCCTCCCCTGGCTCCGGGAGCACAACCCGGTAGTAAATTGGGACACGTTGGAACTGGTAAAGTGGGGTCCCCGCTGTGCCAACCACCTTTGTGCGGTGAAGGTGGGAATCTCCACCTGCGAGGGGAGCCCCCTACCAGAATACCTCTCCGAGTTTTCTGACGTGTTCTCCAAACAATTATCTGAAGCTCTGCCCCCTCATAGGGAATGGGACTGTAAAATAGACTTGATTCCTGGGGCCAAACTTCCTAAGGGCCGCATTTATAACGTTACGGTTCCAGAGAGAGAATCCATGAGGGACTACATCCAGGACAGCCTGGCCAAGGGGCACATCCGGCCCTCAGAATCCCCGGTGGGTGCCGGGTTTTTCTTCGTTGAGAAGAAGGATGGGGGTCTCCGGCCCTGTATTGACTATAGAGAGCTAAATAAAATCACAGTCCGAAACCAGTATGCTCTTCCACTCATTCCTGACCTCCTCAACCAGGTCGCTGGTGCCCGATGGTTTTCTAAACTTGATCTCAGGGGAGCATACAACCTCATCCGCATTCGGGAGGGGGATGAGTGGAAAACCGCCTTCAATACGCCCCTCGGGCATTTTGAATACCTAGTTATGCCTTTTGGATTGTGTAACGCCCCCGCCATTTTTCAGGGGTACATGAACTCAGTGTTTCAGGATATCATGGGGGTGTTCGTGGTTGTATATCTAGACGACATTTTGATTTTTTCCTCCGACCTGCCGAGTCACCATACTCACGTTCAGACTGTGCTTGCTCGACTCAGACATAACAAGCTGTTTGCTAAACTCGAGAAATGTGTTTTCGGGGTACAAAAGATATCATTTTTGGGGTATATCATCACGCCATGCGACTTCCAGATGGATCCTGAAAAGGTGAAGGCCATCACGGAGTGGGCCCAGCCAGGGTCGTTGAAAGCCCTTCAACGCTTCCTCGGCTTCGCCAACTACTATCGCAAATTCATTAAAGACTTCTCCGTGGTGGCTAAACCTCTAACGGACCTCACCAGAAAGGGGGCAGATGTGAGGACCTGGTCTTCTGAGGCTCTGAGGGCCTTCAATACCCTAAAGGCGGCGTTCTCTTCTGCACCTGTCCTAGTACAACCGGATCTGTCCAGCCCTTTTGTGGTGGAGGTAGATGCCTCTGAGTTTGGTGTGGGAGCGGTACTGTCCCAAGGTCCCTCCACTCTCACCAACCTTAGACCGTGTGCCTATTTTTCTAGGAAGTTTTCGTCCACCGAACGGAACTATGATATAGGCAACCGGGAATTGCTGGCGATTAAGTGGGCTTTCGAAGAGTGGAGGCATTTTTTGGAAGGAGCCCATCACCAGATCACGGTACTCACTGACCATAAAAACCTCACTTATCTAGATTCCGCTAAGAGGTTAAATGCTCGGCAAGCCCGCTGGGCCTTGTTTTTCTCCCGGTTCAATTTTGTTGTTACCTATAGACCCGGTTCTAAGAATGTCAAGGCTGATGCCCTGTCTAGGAGTTTTGGTTCTCCGGAACCTTCCGAGCCGGAACCTGAGAGCATTCTCTCCCCTGGGGTGGTCCTCGCTGCTGTCTCCTCCGACCTTTCACCTCTCATTCACGCCGCTCAACAATCTGCTCCTGAAGCCCTTCCGGAAGGCAAATTATTTGTCCCGTTGTCACTGAGATTGAAAGTGTTAGAGGAGACACATGCTTCAGTCCTAGCTGGACACCCCGGCATCAGGGGTACTCTGGAGTTAGCGGCCAGACTCTATTGGTGGCCGCACATGGCCAAGGATGTACGGGTATTTGTGTCCGCGTGCCCGGTTTGCGCAAGGGGGAAGAACCTCAGGAGACGTCCTGAGGGGCCTCTTCTGCCCTTGCCCATTCCGTCCAGGCCATGGTCCCATTTGTCCATGGATTTTATTACTGATCTGCCATCCTCGCTGGGGAATACGGTCATTTGGGTAATAGTTGACCGTTTCTCCAAAATGTCTCATTTTGTTCCACTTGGCAAGTTGCCTAACGCCAAACTTTTGTCTGAGATGTTCATCAAGGAGATTGTTCGGTTACATGGGATCCCCGAGGATATTGTGTCTGATAGAGGGGTTCAGTTCGTCGCTCGCTTCTGGCGAGCCTTCTGTAAAAATCTAAACGTTAATTTGTCCTTTTCCTCCGCTTTCCATCCCGAGAGTAACGGACAAACGGAACGGATGAACCAAGAACTTATCCAGTATCTGCGACTGTTTGTCTCTGATAACCAGCATCAGTGGGCCAACTACTTACCTCTCGCCGAATTTGCTATTAACAACCATGGTAACTCGTCGACCCAGCTGTCACCTTTTTTTTGTAACTATGGGTTCCATCCCCGGTTCTCGCTTTCTACTCCTTTGGTCTCGAACAATCCGGCCGCCGACATATCCGCTGAAGAACTGTGCACAGTTTGGGCCCAGGTTCGTAAGAACCTGCAGGGTTCCCAAGAGAAACTGCGTAAATACGCAAATAAAAGACGTACTATCTCTGCACCTTTTGTGGTCGGGGAGCAGGTTTTATTATCATCCAAGAATCTGAGACTTAAGGTTCCCTCCCTGAAACTTGCTCCTCGGTTCATTGGCCCATTTACGGTTTCTCAGGTTATCAACCCGGTGTCATACAAGTTGGCACTTCCTGACCCCTGGAAGGTCCACAAGGTTTTTCACAAGAACTTGCTTAAGAAGTATGTGACTCCAGTTCTCCCCACCCAGAACCCGCCTCCTCCCTCTCTGGTACAGGGGGAACTGGAGTATGAAGTAGAAAGGCTTGTGGATGCCCGACGGGTTAGAGGTGGGCTGCAGTACCTGGTCCACTGGAGAGGATTTGGCCCTGAGGATAGGACGTGGGTCCCTGCCAGGGACGTTCATGCGCCACGCCTAGTCCAGGCATTCCACAGGGCTTTCCCGCTTAAGCCCGCACCTGGCCATGGGGGTCCGGTGTCCCCCCGTAGAAGGGGGGGTACTGTCAGAACCGGCAACTCTCGGGGCCGCCGTACCCGCACCACCGGTCCGGCCACCCGGGGTACGGGAGCGCGGCGCAGAGGTACCCCGGTTCTTGTGATCTCCCCGGGCCGCTGTAAGACTGGTCGCCGCCGGGTTGCTAGGGAGGCAGCTGGTGCTTCTAGTGTCCTGACTACCAGGCTGGCTTCCCTAGTAACTGTCTGTGCTGATAGACTGGGGGCGTGTCCCCAGCACCGCCCTGATTAGCCCTGCTGCTGTCAGGCTCCCCGCCCCAATCAGCTTCTGGGGCGGGAGCGCTGACAGCATTTAAATAGGTGTGTTTTCCTCTCAGGCCTTGCCAGTGTTAGTTTGGTTCTCCAGCTGCACCCGCGTTTATCCTGACTGCTCTTGTGACCTCGGCTTTTCTGACACCTGCTTTTGGACTTGACTACGTTTTGCCTGACCCCTCCGTACTGCGTACCCTCTTGTTGCCTACCCGGATTGTCTGACCATTCTACCGTTGTTTGTCTCAGTGTCTGTTTGTCCTCCGTGTCCCGCTTCCCTAGTGAGGGTAGGGACCGTCGCCCAGTTGTCGCCCTGGGGGTTAGCCCAGGGGGGCAAGTAGGCAGGGACAGGGGTTGCGGGATATATCAGGGAACCCCATATCCCGGACACTGTCCTGACAGCTCCCCTGCGGCAGAATATCGCTAGCGATATTCCGTCATGGCCGTGTACAGGGGGCCATATACTATACAAAGAAATAATGTTCTATACAGTTTATATCCAAAATATGTTGTCATAACATTAAAACCACTGACAGCTGAAGTGAATAGCATTGATTATTTCATTATAATTGCACCTGTCAAAGGGTGGGATATATTAGACAGCAAGTTAATGTGTTGGAAGCAGGAATGGGCAAGTGTAAGGAACTGAGCGATTGACAAGAACTAAATAGTGATAGCTACAAGGCTAAGTCAGAGCATCTCCACAATAGCAGGTCTTGTGGGGTCTTCCCAGAGTGGTTAGTACCTAGGTAGTATCAGTAACAGGTTCATGGGCATCCAAGAATCCATGTGCGGAATGCAGGCGAACCCATCTGGTCTGATACCACAAGAGAGGTGCTATAGCACAAATTGCAAAAAATGTCAGATAACACAGTGCGCTGATTGATGAATCTTGTAAATAGTCATACAGCCGAGTTAAACATGCTATTCCCTCACCTCTTCAAGGTTGTATACAAACCCCACAAGTTGCATATTGCACCTAATAAACTGCTGAAAATAGTTCTAAAATACATAGAATTGCATAAATATGTTTCTTGTGTGGTTTATATACAGCCATGCTAACACCTCCCCACCTCCAAAAGCATTGAACTAAACC
Source organism: Eleutherodactylus coqui (assembly GCF_035609145.1). NCBI lineage: Eukaryota > Metazoa > Chordata > Amphibia > Anura > Eleutherodactylidae > Eleutherodactylus > Eleutherodactylus coqui. The sequence continues at coordinate 191,735,696 of NC_089838.1, read as the reverse complement.
ACTGCGCAACGGAAGAAGGTGGCCTGGTCTGATAAATCACATTTTCTTTTACAACATGTGGATGGTCAGTTGTGTGTGCATTGCTGTCTAGAGAAAGAGATGGCACCAGAATGCATTAAGGGAACACGACAAGCCGGCGGAGGCAATGTGATGCTCTGGGGAATCTTGGGTCCTAGCATTCATATATATCTTATTTTGACATTCTTGCAGACCAACTGTGGTGCGGATGGGGTTGGTGGTGGTACTGCAGTGGCAGGGGCTCCACAGCACCTCTCACGGACTCTGGCGGCAACAACCTACAAATGAAAAAAAATTAGGTCTAAGTATGGCATTTTGGGCTACCCATCAGTTGTGCATGGTATGGTAGTATTAATATTTTCAAGTTTTTGACACTAGCCCGTATACAGGCCGAAAAATGTTTTGGGCAAAATAATAAGGAAAAAGGGAAAAAAATAAATAGAGAATGGTCCTTTCCCCTAGTGTGGTGTGGTATGCTTCAGTGTAGATGGTGGGATGGTGAGAAGGAAACTTTAGGAGTCAGAATTAACGTTAAACAGTAAAACGATTTATTTGCATAATGGATTAACTCTGAGGTAGATAGCTGCTGGTAACCACATCTTTACACTTAGAAAGGTAAGTACAGGAACCATGTCTGTAGGCAAGGGCTCTATGACAATTGAAAGTATGGGGACCTCTTCTGTACACTATGCTTTGCCCTTCTTCTCTCTTCCACTTATATATTTAAAATATAAATTCTTTCCTTTGCTTTGTCTATCTCGGATACAACCCCTTTCTTTCGTACTCACACCTCTTCCAACTCACCACACTGGCTTTTCTTTCTCTTCAGCCTGTTTCCTCTCTTCAACAACTCAACTCCAACTCCTTCACTGACTGCTGCCACATGCCTCTCTATTTTAACTAACTTCTTTCAACTAACCCGTGCAGAGAGCTCATCCTCCAATCATAGGACATCTATCTCCTTGCTAGCTGACTAGTCAATAGGTTACAGAGTGAGTTGTTAGGCAGAATAAGAGTGAAAAACAAGCATTTAACAGTCTTAAATCAGTACCCACATATTACCATATAAGCAACTGCATTACCTTCTAGTGAGACACTACACAACTTCACCACTTCATGGAAATGGTATTTCTTAATAGCTGTGGCTTCACTCAGCAGGATAATATGCCCTTGCCACACTAGTAAAATTGCTGTAAAGAATGGTTTGAGGAACATGAGAAAGAGTTCAAGGTGTTAACTTGGCTTCCAAATTTCCTGCATCTCTTCAATCAAGCCTCTGTGAGTTGTGCTGGAAAGGTAAGTTTGATCCATGGAGGCCCCAACATATAACATACAAGATATAAAAGGATCTACTGCTAAAGTCTTAGTGCCAGAAACCACAAAACACCTTCAGAGGTCTTGTGCAGTCCATACCTCTCTCTCTCTCTCTTTCTCTCTATTTCTCTCACTCTCTCTCTCCTGAAATTTGATCGAGCATCAGAGCACCACCTGGTGCTCGCTCGAGTAACGAGTAGTTTCGAATATGCTAATGCTCGACCGAGGATCAAGCTCGGATGAGCATGCTGGCTCAACTCTAGGTCCTACGCAATATTAGGATGGTGGTTTTAAAGAAATTATCTGGAACTTAAATAATAGAGATGAGCGAGCACCAAAATGCTCGGGTGCTCGTTACTCGAGACGAACTTTTCGCGATGCTCGAGGGTTCGTTTCGAATAACGAACCCCATTGAAGTCAATGGGCGACCCGAGCATTTTTGTATATCGCCGATGCTCGCTAAGGTTTCCATTTGTGAAAATCTGGGCAATTCAAGAAAGTGATGGGAACGACACAGCAACGGATAGGGCAGGCGAGGGGCTACATGTTGGGCTGCATCTCAAGTTCACAGGTCCCACTATTAAGCCACAATAGCGGCAAGAGTGGCCCCCCCCAACAACTTTTACTTCTGAAAAGCCCTCATTAGCAATGCATACCTTAGCTAAGCACCACACTACCTCCAACAAAGCACAATCACTGCCTGCATGACACTCCGCTGCCACTTCTCCTGGGTTACATGCTGCCCAAACCCCCCTCCCCCCCCACGACCCAGTGTCCACAGCGCACACCAAACTGTCCCTGCCCAGCCTTCAGCTGCCCTCATGCCACGCCACCCTCATGTCTATTTATAAGTGCGTCTGCCAGAGGAAAAGCAGGCACACACTGCAGAGGGTTGGCACGGCTAGGCAGCGACCCTCTTTAAAAGGGGCGGGGCGATAGTCCACAATGCTGTACAGAAGCAATGAGAAATCCAATCCTGTGCCACCTCCATCTGGAGCTGCACACGTGGGCATAGCAATGGGGAACCTATGTGCCACACACTATTCATTCTGTCAAGGTGTCTGCATGCCCCAGTCAGACCGCGGTTTTTTATAAATAGTCACAGGCAGGTACAACTCCGCAATGGGAATTCCGTGTGCACCCACAGCATGGGTGGCTCCCTGGAACCCACCAGCTGTACATAAATGTATCCCATTGCAGTGCCCATCACAGCTGAGGTAACGTCAGATTAAATGCAGGTGGGCTTCGGCCCACACTGCATGCCCCAGTCAGACTGGGGTTCTTTAGAAGTGGACACATGCAGTTACAACTCCCTGTGGACCCACAGCATGGGTGGCTCCCTGGAACCCACCGGCGGTACATAAATATATCCCATTGCATTGCCCATCACAGCTGAGGTAATAATGTCATGTTTAATGCAGGTGGGCTTCAGCCCACACTGCATGCCCCAGTCAGACTGGGGCTCTTTAGAAGTGGACACATGTAGTTACAACTCCGTGTGGACCGACAGCATGGGTGGGTGCCTGGAAGCCACCGGCGGTACATAAATATATCCCATTGCATTGCCCATCACAGCTGAGGTAATAATGTCATGTTTAAAGCAGGTGGGCTTCGGCCCACACTGCATGCCCCAGTCAGACTGGGGTTCTTTAGAAGTGGACACATGCAGTTACAACTCCTTGTGGACCCACAGCATGGGTGGCTCCCTGGAACCCACCGGCGGTACATAAATATATCCCATTGCAGTGCCCAACACAGCTGATGTTACGTCAGCTGTAATGCAGGTGGGCAAAAAATTAATTGGATTACACTGTAGGCGAGGGCCCCCAAAAATTGGTGTACCAACAGTACTAATGTACCTGAGAAAAATTGCCCATGCCCAACCAAGAGGGCAGGTGAAACCTATTAATCGCTTTGGTTTATGTGGCTTAATTGGTAACTAGGCCTGGAGGCAGCCCAGTAAAAATAAAAATTGGTTCAGGTGAAAGTTTCAACGCTTTAATGAGCATTGAAACGTATAAAAATTGTTTACAAAAATTATATGACTGAGCCTTGTGGGCCTAAGAAAAATTGCCCGTTCGGCGTGATTATGTGAGGTTTCAGGAGGAGGAGCAGGAGGAGGAGGAGGAATATTATACACAGATAGATGTGTCAGGACAGTGTCCGGGATATGGGGTTCCCTGAGGTATCCCGCAACCCCTGTCCCTGCCTACTTGCCCCCCTGGGCTAACCCCCAGGGCGACAACTGGGCGACGGTCCCTACCCTCACTAGGGAAGCGGGACACGGAAGACAAACAGACACTGAGACAAACAACGGTAGAATGGTCAGACAATCCGGGTAGGCAACAAGAGGGTACGCAGTACGGAGGGGTCAGGCAAAAACGTAGTCAAGTCCAAAAGCAGGTGTCAGAAAAGCCGAGGTCACAAGAGCAGTCAGGATAAACGCGGGTGCAGCTGGAGAACCAAACTAACACTGGCAAGGCCTGAGAGGAAAACACACCTATTTAAATGCTGTCAGCGCTCCCGCCCCAGAAGCTGATTGGGGCGGGGAGCCTGACAGCAGCAGGGCTAATCAGGGCGGTGCTGGGGACACGCCCCCAGTCTATCTGCACAGACAGTTACTAGGGAAGCCAGCCTGGTAGTCAGGACACTAGAGGCACCAGCTGCCTCCCTAGCAACCCGGCGGCGACCAGTCTTACAGCGGCCCGGGGAGATCACAAGAACCGGGGTACCTCTGCGCCGCGCTCCTGTACCCCGGGTGGCCGGACCGGTGGTGCGGGCACGGCGGCCCCGAGAGTTGCCGGTTCTGACAGTACCCCCCCTTCTACGGGGGGACACCGGACCCCCATGGCCAGGTGCGGGCTTAAGCGGGAAAGCCCTGTGGAATGCCTGGACTAGGCGTGGCGCATGAACGTCCCTGGCGGGGACCCACGTCCTATCCTCAGGGCCAAATCCTCTCCAGTGGACCAGGTACTGCAGCCCACCTCTAACCCGTCGGGCATCCACAAGCCTTTCTACTTCATACTCCAGTTCCCCCTGTACCAGAGAGGGAGGAGGCGGGTTCTGGGTGGGGAGAACTGGAGTCACATACTTCTTAAGCAAGTTCTTGTGAAAAACCTTGTGGACCTTCCAGGGGTCAGGAAGTGCCAACTTATATGACACCGGGTTGATAACCTGAGAAACCGTAAATGGGCCAATGAACCGAGGAGCAAGTTTCAGGGAGGGAACCTTAAGTCTCAGATTCTTGGATGATAATAAAACCTGCTCCCCGACCACAAAAGGTGCGGAGATAGTACGTCTTTTATTTGCGTATTTACGCAGTTTCTCTTGGGAACCCTGAAGGTTCTTACGAACCTGGGCCCAAACTGTGCACAGTTCTTCAGCGGATATGTCGGCGGCCGGATTGTTCGAGACCAAAGGAGTAGAAAGCGAGAACCGGGGATGGAACCCATAGTTACAAAAAAAAGGTGACAGTTGGGTCGACGAGTTACCATGGTTGTTAATAGCAAATTCGGCGAGAGGTAAGTAGTTGGCCCACTGATGCTGGTTATCAGAGACAAACAGTCGCAGATACTGGATGAGTTCTTGGTTCATCCGTTCCGTTTGTCCGTTACTCTCGGGATGGAAAGCGGAGGAAAAGGACAAATTAACGTTTAGATTTTTACAGAAGGCTCGCCAGAAGCGAGCGACGAACTGAACCCCTCTATCAGACACAATATCCTCGGGGATCCCATGTAACCGAACAATCTCCTTGATGAACATCTCAGACAAAAGTTTGGCGTTAGGCAACTTGCCAAGTGGAACAAAATGAGACATTTTGGAGAAACGGTCAACTATTACCCAAATGACCGTATTCCCCAGCGAGGATGGCAGATCAGTAATAAAATCCATGGACAAATGGGACCATGGCCTGAACGGAATGGGCAAGGGCAGAAGAGGCCCCTCAGGACGTCTCCTGAGGTTCTTCCCCCTTGCGCAAACCGGGCACGCGGACACAAATACCCGTACATCCTTGGCCATGTGCGGCCACCAATAGAGTCTGGCCGCTAACTCCAGAGTACCCCTGATGCCGGGGTGTCCAGCTAGGACTGAAGCATGTGTCTCCTCTAACACTTTCAATCTCAGTGACAACGGGACAAATAATTTGCCTTCCGGAAGGGCTTCAGGAGCAGATTGTTGAGCGGCGAGAATGAGAGGTGAAAGGTCGGAGGAGACAGCAGCGAGGACCACCCCAGGGGAGAGAATGCTCTCAGGTTCCGGCTCGGAAGGTTCCGGAGAACCAAAACTCCTAGACAGGGCATCAGCCTTGACATTCTTAGAACCGGGTCTATAGGTAACAACAAAATTGAACCGAGAGAAAAACAAGGCCCAGCGGGCTTGCCGAGCATTTAACCTCTTAGCGGAATCTAGATAAGTGAGGTTTTTATGGTCAGTGAGTACCGTGATCTGGTGATGGGCTCCTTCCAAAAAATGCCTCCACTCTTCGAAAGCCCACTTAATCGCCAGCAATTCCCGGTTGCCTATATCATAGTTCCGTTCGGTGGACGAAAACTTCCTAGAAAAATAGGCACACGGTCTAAGGTTGGTGAGAGTGGAGGGACCTTGGGACAGTACCGCTCCCACACCAAACTCAGAGGCATCTACCTCCACCACAAAAGGGCTGGACAGATCCGGTTGTACTAGGACAGGTGCAGAAGAGAACGCCGCCTTTAGGGTATTGAAGGCCCTCAGAGCCTCAGAAGACCAGGTCCTCACATCTGCCCCCTTTCTGGTGAGGTCCGTTAGAGGTTTAGCCACCACGGAGAAGTCTTTAATGAATTTGCGATAGTAGTTGGCGAAGCCGAGGAAGCGTTGAAGGGCTTTCAACGACCCTGGCTGGGCCCACTCCGTGATGGCCTTCACCTTTTCAGGATCCATCTGGAAGTCGCATGGCGTGATGATATACCCCAAAAATGATATCTTTTGTACCCCGAAAACACATTTCTCGAGTTTAGCAAACAGCTTGTTATGTCTGAGTCGAGCTAGCACAGTCTGAACGTGAGTATGGTGACTCGGCAGGTCGGAGGAAAAAATCAAAATGTCGTCTAGATATACAACCACGAACACCCCCATGATATCCTGAAACACTGAGTTCATGTACCCCTGAAAAATGGCGGGGGCGTTACACAATCCAAAAGGCATCACTAGGTATTCAAAATGCCCGAGGGGCGTATTGAAGGCGGTTTTCCACTCATCCCCCTCCCGAATGCGGATGAGGTTGTATGCTCCCCTGAGATCAAGTTTAGAAAACCATCGGGCACCAGCGACCTGGTTGAGGAGGTCAGGAATGAGTGGAAGAGCATACTGGTTTCGGACTGTGATTTTATTTAGCTCTCTATAGTCAATACAGGGCCGGAGACCCCCATCCTTCTTCTCAACGAAGAAAAACCCGGCACCCACCGGGGATTCTGAGGGCCGGATGTGCCCCTTGGCCAGGCTGTCCTGGATGTAGTCCCTCATGGATTCTCTCTCTGGAACCGTAACGTTATAAATGCGGCCCTTAGGAAGTTTGGCCCCAGGAATCAAGTCTATTTTACAGTCCCATTCCCTATGGGGGGGCAGAGCTTCAGATAATTGTTTGGAGAACACGTCAGAAAACTCGGAGAGGTATTCTGGTAGGGGGCTCCCCTCGCAGGTGGAGATTCCCACCTTCACCGCACAAAGGTGGTTGGCACAGCGGGGACCCCACTTTACCAGTTCCAACGTGTCCCAATTTACTACCGGGTTGTGCTCCCGGAGCCAGGGGAGGCCTAGGACGACGTCCACAGACAAATCTCTCATCACTAGAAAGGTGCAGGTTTCCACGTGTAAGGCTCCTATAGTAAACCTTACTTCAGGGGTAACCAGATTAACCACCCCTGCTTGCAAAGGAGTGGAGTCCACTCCTGAAACCAGAATCGGAGTCTCTAAACGTAACAAAACCCCGGACAGTTGAGCAACGAAATTAAAGTTAACGAAATTAGCTGCAGCCCCAGAATCAACAAAGGCTTGCCCAGTACGGTGGAAAGCATGAAATTCTAGGGTGCAAGGCACTAACATTTTGGACAACACAGGGAGTACCTTGGCTCCTAGACAGTCCCCCCGACAACTGCCTAGGAGCGGGAGTTCCTCCTGCCGTGGCTTCTTAGCGCAGGTAGCAATGCGGTGACCCGGCTCCCCACAGTAGAAGCAGAGATTCTTCTTCAGGCGGTGTTCCCGTCGTTGCTTGGGGTTCACGGCTCCCAGCTCCATGGCCTCGGTGGTGGGAGGGTAAAAGGTCGGGTCAGTCGAAGAAGTAGACGTGGGGAGTGGGGTGGTCCGAGCGGCGTGTCTGGCCCTCAAACGTCGGTCGGCTCGAATAGCCAGCGACATGGCTTGCTCCAGGGTTCTAGGCTCTGGGTGGGCCACAAGTAGGTCTTTGAGACCCTCAGACAGACCGGTCAAAAATAAGTCTTTTAGGGCGGCATCGTTCCACCGGGATTCCGTACAATGTTGACGGAATTGGGAACAGTAGTCCTCCGCCATCTTACAACCCTGGCGCAGGGCCAGAAGTTTGGAGACTGCGTAGCCCGCCCGGTCGGGTTCGTCATAAATTTGACCCAGGGCGGAAAAAAAGGCGTCAAGGGATAGTCGGGCTGGAGAGCCAGCTGGTAGCGAGAAAGCCCAATTTTGGGGCTCTCCCCTCAGGCGGGTAATTACGATTCCCACTTTCTGGTATTCAGTACCAGAGGAGTGGGGGCGGAGATCAAAGTAGAGCTTGCAGCTCTCTCTAAATGCAAAAAACTGATCTCTCTCTCCGGAGAAGCAATCCGGAAGCGTGGCTCGAGGTTCTGACATCGTTCCTGGAGCGGACGAGGGCTGCATGGAACCTGCAGCTGGCACTTGATCCCGTGGCTGCAAGCGGGCTGTTAGGTCCTGGGCAAGGGTCGTAAGGACCTGGACCTGGTTCGCTACAGCCGCCACGGCCTCCATCGAGGGGCTCAAAGTTGCCGGGCGGATGCAAGGGTCTGACCTTAGTTCGGCCAGTGTTACTGTCAGGACAGTGTCCGGGATATGGGGTTCCCTGAGGTATCCCGCAACCCCTGTCCCTGCCTACTTGCCCCCCTGGGCTAACCCCCAGGGCGACAACTGGGCGACGGTCCCTACCCTCACTAGGGAAGCGGGACACGGAAGACAAACAGACACTGAGACAAACAACGGTAGAATGGTCAGACAATCCGGGTAGGCAACAAGAGGGTACGCAGTACGGAGGGGTCAGGCAAAAACGTAGTCAAGTCCAAAAGCAGGTGTCAGAAAAGCCGAGGTCACAAGAGCAGTCAGGATAAACGCGGGTGCAGCTGGAGAACCAAACTAACACTGGCAAGGCCTGAGAGGAAAACACACCTATTTAAATGCTGTCAGCGCTCCCGCCCCAGAAGCTGATTGGGGCGGGGAGCCTGACAGCAGCAGGGCTAATCAGGGCGGTGCTGGGGACACGCCCCCAGTCTATCTGCACAGACAGTTACTAGGGAAGCCAGCCTGGTAGTCAGGACACTAGAGGCACCAGCTGCCTCCCTAGCAACCCGGCGGCGACCAGTCTTACAGCGGCCCGGGGAGATCACAAGAACCGGGGTACCTCTGCGCCGCGCTCCTGTACCCCGGGTGGCCGGACCGGTGGTGCGGGCACGGCGGCCCCGAGAGTTGCCGGTTCTGACAGATGAAGCAAAAAGGTCCCCGTTTTGGATGGTGATAGAGAACGATGCTTCCATCCGCAGGTGCAGCCTACGTATTGTTTAGGTATCGCTGCTGTCCGCTGGTGGAGAAGAGAAGTCTGGGGAAATCCAGGCTTTGTTCATCTTGATGAGTGTAAGCCTGTTGGCACTGTCGGTTGACAGGTGGGTACGCTTATCCGTGATGATTCCCCCAGCCACACTAAACAGCCTCTCTGACAAGAAGCTAGCCGCAGGACAAGCAAGCACCTCCAGGGCATACAGCGCGAGTTCAGGCCACGTGTCCAGCTTCGACACCCAGTAGTTGTAGGGGGCAGAGGCATCACCGAGGATGGTCGTGCGATCGGCTACGTACTCCCTCACCATCCTTTTACAGTGCTCCCGCCAACTCAGCCTTGACTGGGGACCGGTGACACAGTCTTGCTGGGGAGCCATAAAGCTGGCAAAGGCCTTGGATAATGTTCCCCTGCCTGCGCTGTACATGCTGCCTGATCTCTGCGCCTCCCCTGCTACCTGGGCCGCGGAAATGCGCCTTCGGCCACTAGCGCTGTCGGATGGGAAGTTTACCATCAGTTTGTCCACCAGCGCCCTGTGGTATAGCATCATTCTCGAACCCCTTTCCTCTTCGGGAATGAGAGTGGAAAGGCTCTTCTTATACCGTGGGTCGAGCAGTGTGTACACCCAGTAATCCGTAGTGGCCAGAATGCGTGTAACGCGAGGGTCACGAGAAAGGCATCCTAACATGAAGTCAGCCATGTGTGCCAGGGTACCTGTACGCAACACATGGCTGTCCTCACTCGGAAGATCACTTTCAGGATCCTCCTCCTCCTCAGGCCATACACGCTGAAAGGATGACAGGCAAGCTGCATCTGTACCCTCAGCAGTGGGCCAAGCTGTCTCTTCCCCCTCCTCCTCATGCTCCTCCCCCTCCCCCTCCTCCTCCTCCTCCTCCGGCCATACAAGCTGAAAGGATGACAGGCAAGCAGCATCTGTCCCCTCAGCAGTGGGCCAAGCTGTCTCTTCCCCCTCCTCCTCATGCTCCTCCCCCTCCTCCTCAACGCGCTGAGATATAGACATGAGGTTGCTCTGACTATCCAGCGACATACTGTCTTCCCCCGCCTCCGTTTCCGATTCCAAAGCGTCTGCCTTTATGCTTTGCAGGGAACTTCTCAAGAGGCATATCAGAGGAATGGTGATGCTAATGATTGCAGCATCCCCGCTCAGCATCTGGGTAGACTCCTCAAAGTTTCCAAGGACCTGGCAGATGGCTGCCAACCAGGCCCACTCTTCTGTAAATAATTGAGGAGGCTGACTCCCACTACGCCGCCCATGTTGGAGTTGGTATTCCGCAATAGCTCTACGCTGCTCATAGAGCCTGGCCAACATGTGAAGCGTAGAGTTCCACTGTGTGGGCACGTCGCACAGCAGTCAGTGCACTGGCAGATTAAACCGATGTTGCAGTGTCCGCAGGGTGGCAGCGTGCGTGTGGGACTTGCGGAAATGTGCGCAGAGCTGGCGCACCTTTCCGAGCAGGTATGACAAGTGTGGGTAGCTTTTCAGAAAGCGCTGAACCACCAAATTAAAGACATGGGCTAGGCATGGCACGTGTGTGAGGCTGCCGAGCTGCAGAGCCGCCACCAGGTTACGGCCGTTGTCACACACGACCATGCCCGGTTGGAGGCTCAGCGGCGCAAGCCAGCGGTCGGTCTGCTCTGTCAGACCCTGCAGCAGTTCGTGGGCCGTGTGCCTCTTCTCTCCTAAGCTGAGTAGTTTCAGCACGGCCTGCTGACGCTTGCCCACCGCTGTGCTGCCACGCCGCGTGACACCGACTGCTGGCGACGTGCTGCTGCTGACACATCTTGATTGCGAGACAGAGGTTGCGTAGGAGGAGGAGGAGGGTGGTTTAGTGGAGGAAGCATACACCGCCGCAGATACCACCACCGACCTGGGGCACGCAATTCGGGGGGTGGGTAGGACGTGAGCGGTCCCAGGCTCTGACTCTGTCCCAGCCTCCACTAAATTCACCCAATATGCCGTCAGGGAGATATAGTGGCCCTGCCCGCCTGTGCTTGTCCACGTGTCTGTTGTTAAGTGGACCTTGGCAGTAACCGCGTTGGTGAGGGCGCGTACAATGTTGCGGGAGACGTGGTCGTGCAGGGCTGGGACGGCACATCGAGAAAAGTAGTGGCGACTGGGAACCGAGTAGCGCGGGGCCGCCGCCGCCATCATGCTTTTGAAAGCCTCCGTTTCCACAAGCCTATACGGCAGCATCTCTAGGCTGATCAATTTGGCTATGTGAACGTTTAACGCTTGAGCGTGCGGGTGCGTGGCGGCGTACTTGCGCTTGCGCTCAAACAGTGGCGCTAGCGACGTCTGGACGCTGCGCTGAGAGACATTGCTGGATGGGGCCGAGGACAGCGGAGGTGAGGGTGTGGGTGCAGGCCAGGAGACGGTAGAGCCTGTGTCCTCAGAGGGGGGTTGGATCTCAGTGGCAGGTTGGGGCACAGGGGGAGAGGCAGTGGTGCAAACCGGAGGCGGTGAACGGGCATCGTCCCACCTTGTGGGGTGCTTGGCCATCATATGCTGGTTGTGGTGCCTCCCCAGCTGATCTTGGCGCGACAAAGGTTGCACACCACTGTTCGTCGGTCGTCAGGCGTCTCTGTGAAAAACTGCCACACCGTAGAGCCCCTTGACCTCTGCAGGGTGGCATGGCGCGAGGGGGCGCTTTGGGAAACAGTTGGTGGATTATTCGGTCTGGCCCTGCCTCTACCCCTGGCCACCGCACTGGCTCGGCCTGTGCCCACACCCTGACTTGGGCCTCCGCGTCCTCGCCCGCGTCCACGTCCTCTAGGCCTACCCCTACCCCTCAGCATGGTGTATTACCAGTAGTGCAGAAACAGAACGCTGTAATTAAATGTGCCGCTTATTGGCCTGTGGTTGGAGGCTGACTTCGCTTACGGAACGCCAGGAAATAATTTGGCGCAAGCCTGCTGTAACATTTAGCTGGCTGCGTATGATTTTGTAGAACTACTACACCCAGCACAGACAGACCCAGAACACTGAGCACAGTGACAGGCAGGCCAAATAGATTTTTTGCCCAAATTTTTTTAGCAAAGGCCCACTGCCTATATTCAATCAATAATATTAATGTCTTCTGTCCCTGGCTACGTGCTTCTGTCCCTGGAGTATTACTGCAGGGTGCAATGCTCTGCACGGCCGATATACCAAAAAAAAAAAATGTGCAACACTGCAAAAAGCAGCCTCCACAGTACTGCACACGGTTAGATGTGGCCCTAAGAAGGACCGTTGGGGTTCTTGAAGCCTAAAATACTCCAAACGCTCTCCCTGCCTAAGCACTTCTGTCCCTGGAGTATTACTGCAGGGCGCAATGCTCTGCACGGCCGATATACCAAAAAAATAAAAAAGTGCAACACTGCAAAAAGCAGCCTCCACAGTACTGCACACGGTTAGATGTGGCCCTAAGAAGGACCGTTGGGGTTCTTGAAGCCTAAAATACTCCAAACGCTCTCCCTGCCTAAGCACTTCTGTCCCTGGAGTATTACTGCAGGGCGCAATGCTCTGCACGGCCGATATACCAAAAAAAAAAAAAAATGTGCAACACTGCAAAAAGCAGCCTCCACAGTACTGCACATGGTTAGATGTGGCCCTAAGAAGGACCGTTGGGGTTCTTGAAGCCTAAAATACTCCTAACGCTCTCCCTGCCTAGGCACTTCTGTCCCTGGAGTATTACTGCAGGGCGCAATGCTCTGCACGGCCGATATACCCAAAAAAAAAAAATGTGCAACACTGCAAAAAGCAGCCTCCACAGTACTGCACACGGTTAGATGTGGCCCTAAGAAGGACCGTTTGGGTTCTTGAAGCCTAAAATACTCCTAACGCTCTCCCTGCCTAAGCACTTCTGTCCCTGGAGTATTACTGCAGGGCGCAATGCTCTGCACGGCCGATATACCAAAAAAAAAAAAAGTGCAACACTGCAAAAAGCAGCCTCCACAGTACTGCACACGGTTAGATGTGGCCCTAAGAAGGACCGTTGGGGTTCTTGAAGCCTAAAATACTCCTAACGCTCTCCCTGCCTAAGCACTTCTGTCCCTGGAGTATTACTGCAGGGCGCAATGCTCTGCACGCCCGATATACCCAAAAAAAAAAAAGTGCAACACTGCAAAAAGCAGCCTCCACAGTACTGCACACGGTTAGATGTGGCCCTAAGAAGGACCGTTTGGGTTCTAGAAGCCTAAAATACTCCTAACGCTCTCCCTGCCTAAGCACTTCTGTCCCTGGAGTATTACTGCAGGGCGCAATGCTCTGCACGGCCGATATACCAAAAAAATAAAAAAGTGCAACACTGCAAAAAGCAGCCTCCACAGTACTGCACACAGTTAGATGTGGCCCTAAGAAGGACCGTTGGGGTTCTTGAATCCTAAAATACTCCTAACACTCTCCCTATAGCAGCTCCAACACGATACCACTTTCCCTCAGCTATGTCAGAGCGCATCTGTGGCGAGCCGCGGGAGGGGCCGATTTTTATACTCGGGTGACACCTGATCTCGCCAGCCACTCACTGCAGGGGGGTGGTATAGGGCTTGAACGTCGCAGGGGGAAGTTGTAATGCCTTCCCTGTCTTTCAATTGGCCAGAAAAGCGCGCTAACGTCTCAGAGATGAAAGTGAAAGTAACCCGAACATCGCGTGGTACTCGTTACGAGTAACGAGCATCTCGAACACGCTAATACTCGAACGAGTATCAAGCTCGGACGAGTACGTTCGCTCATCTCTAATACTGAACCCTTAGGATAGATATCATAGATACTGTCCCAGTTGGAGCTCACGTGTAAGTTCACCTGTTAGGCCTTCCACACACAGGCACTTTTTACCGTGAATGAGTGGTGCAGAAAGTGCCATGCTAGTCGGGGTATAACGCTCCCATGGTTTTCAATGGGACCACTCAGACAGTCACTCGATCGCAGCGCTTTTCAGCTCCGCGATTTTCGAGTGGTGTCTGTTCTATTTTTGAGCAATTAGCACTCCTCATCAATTAAAGTAAACTGCAGCAAAGTGCTGCAATTTAAATCGCGGCACTTACTGCAACGCATGTGTGAGGGAGGCCTTAGTATGCTTTTGGAATGAGCGAGGAAACCACAAAAACACAAGGAGTACATACATACTCTATGTAGATGTTGCCCTTTGTCAGCTGAGAACCTAGAACCTCAGTGCTGCAAGGCAACACTGCATTGCTAACCACTGAGCCACCATGCTCCTCAATAGCCAAGATAAAATATCTATGGAAAGGTGATTCTTCTAATTAGCGATGCAAAACATTGGCTGAAACAGATCATCTATCTATACCTACAATATGTGACTTGATGCTTTACCTGATGCTTACTTTGTATGCAGTAATTGCAGTTCTAGAGCACAGCCTGCTGCCATAACAGGAGAAATAATGTGTAGGCTCAAGAATTATTACTTAGTTTTTTTGTATATAAATTTCTTTTCCACTTGAAAAATCTAAAGAACATGTAATTTAACAAGAATGCCCAAATTCTGCATAATGTCATACTATATTATAACACATCACTAACTTCAGATGATGCCATTTTGACTTGCAGCACATCATCTGTTGTGTATTCTAAGCAGTTTGATGGCGCTTACTGTCCTAATTCAAGTACGCAAAATATATTTTGGGAATGGGATCATTGCATTAAGTTGGTAAACATTGTTTGGTTTGGCAGACGCCTGTTGAATGTCCAGGCGATGCTGTCAGACAGTTCTTCGGTCCTTTACATGTGTTATTCGCATTGTTAGTGGCCTTACTGTAAATACTGTGCCCAGCGGGAAGTAATGATTGCAGACTGATTTATGAGAAGCTATGTAAAAATAGCTGGTTGGTCGACTAGTCTAAAAATGCAGAAACAAGAAGTTCCAGTACAAAATGTATCAGTGAGTCTGAGATTTCAGAGCTCAACATGTTCCAGTAGTGTTAAATGAGAAAGCTCCTGTGAACACAAGCTAACATATTACATGACCATGTGGAGGTGACTATGATAGGCATTGTGACTTGATCTGACGTTCATATCAAGAGGATCAAGGGATCATTATAAACACTGAGAAAGAAATAATAAGTCCTCCTTGTGGTAGTTTCGGTGATTATCTAGATGTATTATTAGTACATGAGCATAACCAAAACAGAACATGATAACATCTAGTTACAATGTATATATGAAAGAGTAAAAATATACAAATGCTGCATTGTGTAAAGCTATCCTTGAATAAACTCTGTTACTTCTCAACTAAAATTGAAACCAATACTGGAGAGAGCTAAAAGTAATTTTATGTTCACACATGTATGGAACCCATTTGCAGTCGCAGAAATCTATGCAAGGAATTTGACACGTATGAACACAACCTAAGGGCTCAAACACATGGTTGTATTAGCACTTTGTACTGTACCTCTGTATGCTTCCAATTTCATATGGAGGGAGACTTTTTTTTCCAAGAGAAAAAAAGTGGCATGGTACATTATATGCTGCATGTATGGAACTTTAGAGAGAATACTAGCCTAAAAACAAAAACAGCAAGAAAACTTTGTGAAACCACCTTGAAGACCCATTGGGAAAGCAACCATCTTGAAGTCTCCAATTACCTCCCAACCATATTGATCGTACTTCAGAACGATACTATTGTATCTTGTCTCCATTCTCAGCTGTATGTGTGTCTGCCCCGCTGGCCTCCCTGCTATGGGCCCGCCAAGGACACTGACAGTGGGGGGCAGATGGAAGCACAGCTGGAAGTTGCTTCCCCGACGGCCTCCCTGCAATCGTCCACAGCTAGGACAGTGACAGCGGCCAGCAGCTGGGAGCAAAGAGCGGCGGAGGATAGTGAGGAAGCAGCGGTTGAACGCACAGCTGGAAATGCCTTACCCATCAGCCTCCCTGCAATGTCCCCGCGGCCAGGACAATGACAGCGGACAGCAGCCGGGACGACACAGCGGCGGAGGACAGTGGGGGAGTGGCGGTGCACCTGCCTACAGTTACAGCAGACGGGGAGGACACTCAGTACAGCACAGCACCTATTGCAGCGGAGGCTGGCCGGGACAGCTAGTGTTGGAGCCAGGGGGAGAGACAGGTGAGCAGCGTGGTTACAGACAGGAGGCCGGCAGGTACACTCACCGCTGCAGGCAGCCAGGGACATGGTGAGCGGTTAAGTCACAGGAGGCCAGGAGGGAACACAAAAGAGACAGACACGACAGTAAAGTGGCAGGGCTCATATAACAGCAATAGACAGCACAGCTAACATGGCATCCCGGCATCAGTCAATTGCCTGCTGTGGGTGTCACCAAACCCTCTCCTAGAACTCATCCTGCAGAACCCAGGTCTCCACCCATTCTTCATGTACAATAGTACCCTTCAGAACTTGCAACAGGAATTTGACACTACTGTACTCCTCCTTGAGATGTGCAGAGTGAGCCACTGGAAGGGATTAATGAAAAAAACCAAACATTTTCATTGATTTTGAACTGTATGGACATACTCTGCATTCGATTGTAAGTAATCTCTTCTCTCACTGTGTATGTCCTTGAAACATTCGAAATTCAAAATAATACATTTTTAAACCCTTAGTGACCAAGCCTGTTTGCGCCTTATTGACCAGGCCAAATTTTGCAAATCTGACACGTCACTTTAGCATGGAAAAACACCAGAGAGGTTTTGCATATCCAAGCGATTCTGACATTGTTTTTTCGCCACATGTTGTACTTCATCTAGGCGGAAAAAAAAGACCGATAGAATTTGTGTTTATTTATTAAAAGCGCCAAAATTGGGAAAATTTTGAAAAAATCGTCATTTTTTCACATTTCCAACTGCAATATCTCAAATATGTGCAAACATAATATAGAAATTTTTGTTAAGATATATATTTCCATCTGTTTACTTTATTTTTGGCGCACATTGGAAAAACTTTCATTTTTTTTTAACCATTTAGGAGACGTACAAATTTAACATTACTTTTCAGCATTTTGAGGAACACTTTGTTTTCCTACACCAAACCAAGATTGGAAAGGCTCATAGGAGTCAAAATGATAGATACCCCCACAAGTGACCCCATTTTAAAAACTACACCCTTTAAGGTATTCACTGAGGGGTGTCATGAGTATTTTAACCCCACAGTTTTTTTTTAGGAGTCAATGCAATTTAGAAGAGAAAAACTAAAATTTCATATTTTTGCAAATATGTCATTTTAAAGATAGGACTTTTTTCTATAGTACACATGAAAATTAGGATTTGCACCCCAGAATGGATACCCCTGTTTGTCCCGTGCTCAGAAACATACCCATTGTGGCCCTTATCTTACGTTTGGATGCACAATGGGGCCCAAAATGAAAGGAGCAACCGGTGGCTTTCGGAACAGAAATTTTGCTTGAAGGAGATTTAGGCCCTATTGCACACTTGTAGAGCCATTGAGTAAGCAAAACGATGGAGAACGTCCACAAGTGACCCCATTTTGAAAAGTAGACCCCTTAATGAATTTATCTAGGGGTACGATGACTTTTTTGACTTCACAGTTTTTGAATGAATCTATGCCAAGCCGAAGGAAAAAAATTATGATTTTCATTTTTTTGGTAATTCTGTCATTTTAAAAGCATTTTTTTTGTACCGCACATATATGAATGAAGACTTGCACCCCTAAATGGATACCCCTGTTTGTCCCGTGCTCAGAAACATACCCATTGTGGCCTTAGTATTACGTCTGTATGCACAATGTGGCCCAAAATGAAAGGAGCAACCGGTGGCTTTCGGAACAGAAATTTTGCTTGAAGGAGATTTAGTTCCCATTGCCCACTTGTAAAGCCATTGAGTGACCAAAACGATGGACAACCCCCACAAGTGACCCCATTTTGAAAAGTAGACCCCTTAACGAATTTATCTAGGGGTACGATGACTTTTTTGACTTCACAGTTTTTGAATGAATCTAAGCCAAGCAGAAGGAAAAAATTATGATTTTCACTTTTTTGGCAATTGTGTCAATTTAAAAACAGGTTTTTTTGTACAGTGTACACAGGAATGAAGACGTTCACCCCAAAATGGATACCCCCGTTTGTCCTGTGTTCAGAAACATACCCATTGTGGCCCTAATCTACTTAAAGGAAACATAGCTAGGCCTATAATGGAAGGAGCACCTGTTGGATTTCAGGGTACAACAGAATAAATTCCAGTCCCCTGCCCACTTCTAGCGCCATTGAGCGGCCAAAACAATAGAGAAACTAGACCCCTTAACAAATTCATCTAGGGGTGTACTGCGTATTTTGACCCCACAGTATTTGAATGAATCTAAGCAAAGCAAAAGGAAAAAATTACGATTTTCATTTTTTTGGCAATTTTGTCAATTTAAAAACTGTTTTTTTTGTACAGTGTACATAGGAATGAAGACGTTCACCCCAAAATGGATCCCCCCATTTGTCCCGTGTTCAGAAACATACCCCTTGTGGCCCTAATCTACTTACAGGACACATGGCTAGGCCCATAATGGAGGGAATGCCCGCTGGATTTCAGGGCAGAACTGAATAAATTCCAGGCCCCATTGCCCACTTATACGGAAAAAAATTTGGCTTCCTAAAAATAATCCCCCCCCCCCCCCCCGCCATCCCCATTTTTTGGCATTCCCTAAATATTAGATAAAGTTAATAATATAAACTGCGTTTTATGTTCGAAGACAGGGGTAATTACGGAGGCTGGTTGGGTTGGGCACATGGGGCAAGAAAACCGGGTATCCCCCCCCCCTCCTCTCATGTATTTTGGGGGGTATTTCGTGACCTCAGCGGTGGGTATGGGGTGTAAAAAGTGGCCCTCTGTGAGGCTTTGTAATCTTGCTGCGATGCGGCGGTCTCACAGAGAAGGCACTCAACAAGCTGCTCCTGGAACTGCATGAAGGCGAGCGTTCCCGGGGCTTCTTGTAAATTACGGATTACAGGTAGCGGTCTGAATAACGCCGTGCTCACACGGCCGTAGGTGGAATCCACTTGCGGAGGCCCGCAGCGGATCCCAGCTGTGAGCCCGGCTGTGAGCCTGCATACGGCCGCGTAATGTACTGCGCATAACTGCCTACTCACACAGGCGGTCATGCGCAGTACTTTTTTTTTTGTTTATATTTCCCGCGCCATAGCTTAGCGATGACACGGGTACCGGCAGCTCATACGTAATGTATTTGCACATGGGCTGCGAGTATATCCGCCGTCATAGAGCACAATGGGCTCTAGGTCGCGGATATCCGCGGTAAAATATAGCATGTTGTGTTCTGTTTCTGCGAGTGGATTCCATAATTCCGACCCGCTAATTGGGGGGAATTGTGTGATCCAATGCATGTGATTGATCTGTGGATTACCGCTGATCAAGCGCATGCAGAACCCATAATTCCTCTCCGGTCATGCGTGACCGGCCTAATGTTAGATTGCTACTTTATTACGTGACCGGGGACCGCTCAGCGAGGCCGCCAGTCACTGCTCCAAGCACTCAGCGACCGTTGGTCGCTGGGAGCAAGGAGATTTAAAATTTCCTGGGCTTCCTAGCTCCTGCGAATGTGTCCGGTATTTTGCCGGCGGGCGCATGCGCAGCAGCCGGAAGGGTCCATAGAGGATAATCGCATCTGGATTCAAATGCGGAAGCCTCTGAGAAGATGTTTCATCTCCCCCCACCGATCGCATCGGTGAGGGGAGATGAAACTGCCACTTTTTAAAGAACTTTTATGTGATCGCCATTATGCATTGGATAACGGTGATCACGTGACCAGTAACCGCATACCGCGGCTCCCCGTGACATCTTCAGGCTCTTGGCTACCTTTGGTAGCCAGCAGCAGGGAGATTTTACATTTCTTGGGCAATCTTTCACTTTTGCGCATGCGTCCGCCATCATGCTGACGGGCGCATGCGCCGAAGCTGGGGTAAGGTCCACGGATTAACATCCCACCAGGGAACAAATCCGGGACCTTGGGTACGTAATTTCATCCCCCCTTACGGATACGATCCGTAAGGGGAGATGAAACTTTAACTTTTTAAACTTTTTTTAACTTTTAACTTTTTATTTTTTATTTTTTACTTTTTAACTTTATATGATCACCGTTATCTGATGGATAATGGTAATCATATGACTGGAAACCACATACAGCGGTCCCCAGTCATATCTCCCTGCACTCGGCTATCTGTGACAGCCGGGTGTAGGGAGATTTTGAAGTTGCCGGGCTCGCCGGCTTCTGTGCATGCGCGCCACATCGGCACATCGCAGAAGCCAGCGGGGGGTCCCGACACCGGCCGGAGGACATCGGCGGACCTGAGGTGAGTATTTTCACCTCCCCTCATGGATCCGCTCTATGAGGGGAGGTGAAACTTTACTTTTTTTACACTTTTTTTCACTTTTCCGCGATCGTCGTTATCCATTGGATAGCGACGATCGCGGTACCGGGGACCGCTCACCGCGGTCCCTGCTGACATCTCCTGCCTCCCGGCTACCTACAGGAGCCGGGAGCCAGGAGATTTTAAGTCTCCCGCGCCGCCGGGCCTTCTGCGCATGCGGCTGACGTAATGCCGCCTGGCGCGCATGCGCAGAAGGACGGCTACGGGGCCCGGAACATCGGGACAGCGGGGAGTCATGCGGCAGACCTCGGTGAGTAATTTCAGCTGCTGCGATGGATCCGATCCATCAGAGCAGCTGAATATGTCACTTTTTTTGCAGTTTTATTTACTTTTTTGCGATCGGCGCTATCCATTGCATAGCGCCGATCGCAATGCCGGGGGGGGGGGGTCCGAACTCATGGAGCTGTCACGTCCACAGCCCGAGGGGCTTTATTCTCTGCAGGACACATGTTTTTACGTCCTCAGAGAATAAAGCCCACTTCGAGAGAACGTAAAAACACTATGGGCTGGTCGTTAAGGGGTTAATTATCGATGTCCTGACCACAAAAGTAAACCTTTTTTAAAATAAAAGTTATTTTCCATTATATTTTACAATAAGATAACAATAAACTTTTCTTAGACACAAAAATCACGTTGCCTAAAATCAATGTTGTCTGTTAAGGCAAGGACAGGATAAGTCCTTCAGAACAAGAGACGCTCTTTGTAAATGTTCTCCACTCTGGCCAAGAGATGAGGATCAGTGGACTCCACTCTTTTAAGAAAGAATTTCCTAACGGGATGTATCAAAACAAGTTTTCCAAACTGGACAACCTCTTTATAAACATGATATGCTTGTTTAGTGGTAATTATGCACCAAGCAGTAGATGAAGAGTAGACTACGGCCGCTTGCAGACGGCTGGGTTGGATCACGCTGCAAGAATTCTCGCAGCAGGATGCAGACCCGTGCCGCTGCAGAGGCCTGTGGCTCACCTGCTCCCGGCGTCTTCTGTTTTCTGCTATGTGCCGGCTGCCAGCCAGCCGGCGCATGCGCAGAGCGGAGCCGGCCCGTCGGCGCATGCGCAGAGCGAAGCTGGCCCTGTCATCACTGACATTTCTTTGCGGGCCTCTGCAAGACCCGCACAGAAATAGAGCATGCCGCGATTTGTTTTCCGCGTGATATTTATATTGTGCATGGGACACTCTAAAAACTTACCCTAGCTGTGACACGCCGAGCTTCTGGGGTTGGGCGATCCTCCCCGCATTTAATTGTGATTTTGTCTCCTATATGTTCTTGACTGACCTTTGGCATGCACGCTTTGGCATGAGTCATTTTGCTGAATGGTCAGTGTTTGCCTTTGCAGCCAAAAATCAGCGCCCTGTAAGGGGGCAAGGGAGAGGACCAGGACCCCCAAAACCTCTATTAATGAGAAGTGACTAGTCAGACCACTGCAGCCTATTGATGGGGAAACTGATTTTCTGCAGTTCATTAGTTTCAGCGCAATGACAATGCTGAGAACTAATGTGCCATCTAGACAGGACGACAGTTGGCTAAACAATTACATGATCGCTGACGTCACTGCTAGGTTGTTAGCACTCATGCAGAGCGTTTAGACAGACACAAGCTCGCTAACTCCTCGCTCAACGCTTCACATTTTATATGAAGTGCTAAGCGGGGAGCGTTTATACTTAACGAGAAGCCAGGGATCTAGAGATGTATTTTGCGCTGCCAGCGAACTGCAAATGAATAGTGCACAATGGCTGTGCATTTAAACACGACACTTATCATGCAAATTCATTAGTTTGAACTAATTTTGCGCAATAATCATCTTATGTAAGTGGCCCTTAAGAGTGCTTCAGTCATGAGCTATGAGCCTCCCTCCGCCTGCTTGACTTGGATAGACTGCTTTCTCCCTATTATAGAAAACTACATTGTAGTCACACATCAACACATCGTTGAAATCAGTATGTCTGTCAAGACTTACTGCTGCCCTCAGAGAGTAGGAAAATGAAAATATTATGTTATCTATCCTGCATGATGAAAGACATAAAAAGAGTTTTAAAAAAACAATGCCAGAATTGCTATTTTTTGTCCATCCACCTCTAAAAAACTGCAATAAAAAGTGATCCAAAAGTTGCATGTAACCCAAAATGGTACCAATAAAAACTACAACTCTTCCCACAAAATGAAACTGTTCATTCAGCTTCATTGGCAAAAAAATAAAAATGTTATGGGTCTTGGAATGCGCCGAAGTGTTTTATTGTGCAAAAGTAGTAAAAAATGACTATATCAATTTGGTATCACAGTAATCATATTTACCCGCAGAATGAAGTTAGCAGGGGAGGGGATATAATACATTTTAAAATGCGTCTGTGTTATGGTTGTCTGAAACCAGCATTAGAGTAAATGAAAAAATGATATGGTGTCTGGAAGAAGGAATGCATTTACTTTCCATAGTTTCCATTTTAACAAAGCTATTGGAAAGCCAGCGTAAGTGAATATTGCAGTTTTATATCCAGTCTTGACATGTCACATTTCATTTTCAGCCTTATTGTCCTTTATACAACATCCAGACTGTTTTAGTCTATGTCAACTAGTTTTAGCTGTGAAACTGGTTTTCTAAATCGGAATTTGCTGACGCATGTAGTACTGGCAATACATAGCATATCTTGGACGAGGACAATTGTCGCTTAGGAATGTTCAACAGCTCGAAATTATGCAGAGGGCACATATAGCATTGTATGGTATCTGAACCAGACACAAATGCTTGAGGAAGGGCTCAAGAATGAAGACAATTGCTGTAATCACATGTCACATGTTCAGTAACAAGCACAAAGATCATGATGTAAGTAGGGAAGCAGTTGTCATATTGTTTCAAGTATGTAACTTCAAGAGAACTAAGACCTCATTCACATCTGCATTTGGGCTCCACTAGGGCTTTCCTTTACCCAAAGTTTGCTTCTGGTCCATTTGGATTTCATTTTTAAACTGAGCAAATAGCGCAGCGGTCTGGCCATTTAAAAAACAGTAACATAGTGGTTCGGAAGCAAACTGAAAGCTTTCCGTTTTCTTTCTTTTTTTTAAACTCATTGAAATGAATAAGGGAACAACAACATCAGTTTATTTCCATTTTACTTCAGTTTCTCTGTTCCAAAAATGAAACAAAGAAATGGAAACCCCCCACAGAGGCCTCGGTCACACGGGCGTTTTTTTGCGCGATTTGCGGATCGCATTACGGATGCGCATCCACAAATCACGTTACCGGGGCCGACGATTCGCCGAATAATCTGCAGCTAGCAGCGTTTTTGGCGAAACTGCCCAGCGCTGCCCGCTATCCTCTGCCACAGCCGTGGCACAGCTGTGGCAGAGGGGAACGATGTTCGCCCATTGAATTCAATGGAGACGGCAATACAGCCGACTCCATTGAAAGCAATGGGCTGCCGGTGAGCGCGGGATGAATTTTCGGGAAGGGCTTAAAAATATAAGCCCTTCCCGGAAAACCATCCTAAAATGTGTAAAAAAAAAAAAAGTATACTCACCTTTTTCCTGCAGCCGGAGTTCAGCCGCGTCCGGCCGGCAGTTCTCCTGAACTGCTCTGTGTAGTATTCAGCAGGAAGGGATTTAAAATCCCTGCCTGCTGAATGGGCTGCCTCTGATTGGTCACAGCCCTTACCAATCAGAGGCAGCTCTCACTCACCCATTCATGAATAGGTGAGTGAGTGCTGCCTCTGATTGGCTCAGCGCAGGGACCAATCAGAGACAGCTCTCAGCTGTCATTCAATAGCTGAGAGCTGCCTCTAATTGGTCCCTGCGCTCAGCCAATCAGAGGCAGCACTCACTCACCCATTCATGAATTCATGAATGGGTGAGTGAGAGCTGCCTCTGATTGGTGAGGGCTGTGACCAATCAGAGGCAGCCCATTTAGCAGGCGGAGATTTTAAATCCCCGCCTGCTGAATACTACACAGAGCAGTTCAGGAACTGCCGGCCGGACGCGGCTAAACTCTGGCTGCAGGAAAAAGGTGAGTATACTTTTTTTTTTTTTTTTTTTACACATATTAGGATGGTTTTCAGGGAAAGGCTTATATTTTTAAGTCCTTCCCGAAAATTCATCCCGCGCTCGCCGGCAGCCCATTGCTTTTAATGGAGTCGGCTGTATTGCCGGCTCCATTGAATTCAATGGACGAACATCGTTCTTCTCTGCCACAGCTGTTACAGCTGTGGCAGAGAAGAATCATCTTTATAGTATATGTTCTCCATGGGGTCGGCGCTGCTGCCGCTGGCCCCATTGAGCGCATATATAGAACACAACGAATCGCAGAACGCAGATAGGCGCGTTCTGCTAATCGTTGTGTCTTATAATTTATCGCACATCTGCATAAAAAGCGGACATGTGACCGATCCCATTGCGAAACATTGGGTCTATATCTACGCGGATCGCATGTGCAAATCACGGGAATAAACGCCCGTGTGACCGAGGCCTAACAGCGTTCTTTTATCTAAGAGTCTAATAAATGGTTACCATAAATGCATTTTTCTATTTCTACTGTACCGTTTCCCCACATATTATAGACTGCTGTTTACAGTACAAACAAGAAAATTCACATCTGTTCACTGTTTGTTCCAACCAATTAACGCATAAAGGAGCCTGATCAGTATAAAAACCGCAAAGGAGTATTGTGTGTGGTCATTGCCTATTTTTCCATGGGCCATCATTATGCAAGCAGAATCTAATAGTACATCATAAATCAACATCATTAGGTTCGTAAATAACAAAACATACTGCTTTGTGAACTACTATGCTGACAACATTATCTTAAAGGGGTTGTCTCGCGCCGAAACGGGTTTTGTTTTTTTTTCAATAGGCCCCCCGTTCGGCGCGAGACAAACCCAAGGGATGGGTTAAAAAAAATATATATATATTACTTACCCGAATCCCTGCTCTGCAACGACTTCTTTCTTCCTTCTCCAAGATGGCTGCCGGGATCTTCACCCACGATGCACCGCAGGTCTTCTCCCATGGTGCACCGTGGGCTCTGTGCGGTCCATTGCCGATTCCAGCCTCCTGATTGGCGGGAATCGGCACACGTGACGGGGCAGAGCTATGATGACGACGCGGGACCAGCTCTCCGGCACGAGCGGCCCCATTCACCAGGCAGAAGACCGGACTGCGCAAGCGCGTCTAAAAACGCCAGAAGACAGCGAATTTAGACGGATCCGTGGCGACGGGGACGCCAGCAACGGAGCAGGTAAGTGAATAACTTCTGTATGGCTCATATTTAATGCACGATGTATATTACAAAGTGCATTAATATGGCCATACAGAAGTGTATGACCCCACTTGCTGCCGCAAGACAACCCCTTTAAGAAAAAGAGTACTCACCAGTTTATCTATGACGGCCAATTTAGACTGCCATATTTTTTATCTATATGCTGTATATATATTTTATTGACAGCATGTCGCGGTAGGGGCAGGTGACACAGGAATCAGGGGACGATGCGGCTTACAAAAACATATGCTTTCATTTAAAGAAAGTGAGTCAGAAATGCTATCTTTTCTCCTTAGGGAGAGCACCTAGACTGTGAGTGAGGAGACTTAAAAAGCCATTCATGCTTCTCTGGGTAATATGCAAATAGGGGAGATGGAGCAATACCTCCACAGTGCCACCTATTGGAAAGCAGCATTTCTTCAAATCAAAGTTAGACTCTTTATACAAGGCTTGTATAAAGAGTCTAACTTTGATTTGAAGGAATGCTGCCTTCCAATAGGTGGCACTGTGGAGGTATTCCTAGTCATTGTTACAAGGCTTGTATAAAGAGCCTAACTTTGATTTGAAGGAATGCTGCCTTCCAATAGGTGGCACTGTGGAGGTATTCCTAGTCATTGTTACAAGGCTTGTATAAAGAGCCTAACTTTGATTTGAAGGAATGCTGCCTTCCAATAGGTGGCACTGTGGAGGTATTCCTGGTCATTGTTACAAGGCTTGTATAAAGAGCCTAACTTTGATTTGAAGGAATGCTGCCTTCCAACAGGTGGCACTGTGGAGGTATTGTTCCATCTGCCTTATTTTCATTTAAAGAAATAAACGTGAAGATGAAGTTGGTAGCAGAAGCTTCTGTTAATAGATAAGCAATATGCAGTTATTTAGAAATGTTAGACAATCTGACTCTAAGAATATGCTTAAGTAACATTAGCGGGGTATGGTAACAGTCTTTTATAAATCACAAATGAGCAACAGTAATGTAGAACATGTGGTAGTATCGCTGAACGTTTCAACCCAGCAATGGTGGTTGCCTGCATACAATCCAAAAGTAACGCAACTGTTGTCCAATAACTTGTCCACAACTGGTAGATGAATATGTGTTTCTCTGGTATCGGCCAGAATCTTGGGCACAACTTGCATACAGCCCTGTGTATTCAGCCTAAGGCCGCCTGCACATGGGCGGATTTGCACTGCGGAATCTGAAGGGGGGGGGGGCGTCTGCCTCTGGATTCTGCAGCAAATACCGCCCTTAGTATGCAATGGAAAAACACTTTTGCCTGCACATGAGTGTAAAACAATAGTGATTTTCTGCTCTCCGAGGGAAAAATTGGATCATGCTCCATTATTGTGCAGATTCCACACGGACAGCTTTCATTGACATCACTAGAAGTCATCTGACCCACGGCCTTTCCGCAATTGAAACTGCGAAAGGATTGTGGATTCCAGATCCTCGCTAGCCAAAGACGTGGGAAAAGCAGAAGTGTTTAAAAAAATCTGTAATGCACATGTCTGATGGCCAGCCGTGCGGAGCATCCGCAGTACAGATGAAGCGAAAAGAAACCATGGATACCCCCCTTTCCTGCTCTCAGTATAGCACTTCCGGAGAGAGGGGAAAGAGGCAGCCTCTGTACTGATCAAAGCAGCATCTGAACCAGTAGCACTGAGTTACATTGGAGAGTTGTGCTACTGCTGGACTTTCGTAGAGGACCCGAAGAGTCGGTGGTGGGTCGAGGGGGATCATCATCCCTAGGTCTCCCTGTCCCATGGACCTCATAGCAGTTTGGTCTACCTACATTAACTGCACACCACCGTATACAGTATATTGCATTGGCCTAGAGCCAAAGCCCAAGCCAATCAGAAGGGTTTGTCCACTTGGGATAAATGATCTTGGCTTTTCAGCCTATATGAATATATATGTCTTCTTTCCCTGCTCAATCTCATTAGGATCACATAGCTTTAGGTCACAGGCGCACATGTCCATCAACACAACTCTGCAGCAGTACATTCCAGACAGGATGACGAAGTGCAGACAAGTGGGCACTACGATATTAGACAAGAATGTGTATTATCTCTTGCTCGGAAATTGGTTTGACAATTTACTAATTTGTTAATTCTCAATTAATTTTTCAATTAGCTTCTCAATTTAAGACACAGGAAGCTAAAATAGTGAAAACACAGTTCTGTAATAAGAAATACTAGAATATTGTGAATCGCTAAGGACTAATTTACACATTTCAGATTTGATGACTGTTTAGATGCAGATGCCCTAAGAGTATATTCACACATGGTAAATTTGTTGCAGAAATGTCTCCGCTTTTCCCATTCATTTAAATGGGGTTTGCAGAATACCATCCTCATGCTACAGAAACAACCCAATCTGCTCTGTGCGAACATACTACACCCTAACAGGAGGGACTTGTTATTTGTATAGCACCAACTTATTCCACAGCGCTTTCAGGTAATTTTTATTATTTATTACCTCCCAGCAAGCTGGGTACTTATTTTATTGGAAGGATGGAAGGCTGAGTCAAGCTTGAGCCGGCTACCTGAACCATGCAAGGATTGAACTTTTAACCTTCAGGTTGTGAGCGAGAGTTTAGGATGCATTCTGCGCCACATGAGGAATAACAAAAAAAAATCAATTCACCAGATCTTGGCTTTTATAATGTAAACATTTATTAATATAGCATTATCATATATGCCATATCCTGTAGAAAATAGATGAATGTGTGTGGCCACCTTCTGTATCTAGAAAAAAAAAAATAATAAAGTCCAACTCCATTGCATACGTCTGAAGTTAAAAGCATGAAACCACAAGGAATGTAAATGGGCAAAAACTATTGAGTGAAAAACTATTACATCTTAGCTCTGCTTGTTCTTTTTATAAGATACACAGGGTATTCAGAAATCCGACGCCACAATTGTGAAGCGTGGTTTCCTGCATTAAGATAAAATTCATATAAAAGACTGAAAAGGGCAAGGTACACTCTGCCCTCAGAAGTGGCATTTTATTCAAGGTCCATTCAGTGGCTTGAAAACATTAAACAATGGATGAATAGAAGTTTGTTGCCATTGGGTCAAAAATAGAACATAAGAAGGTTCCTAATTTAAGATACAAACTACCATAAAATACCAGACCACCTGCTATGTATATTCAGCATATAATCACATTAGAAAGCCAGGAAAATAGTGTATTTTTATCAATCAGACATCAGCATAACACAGTTTAGAGGTAAAAAAACGGCTATTTATCCATCTGTCTTTCCATCATTAGACCTATATTTTTTGCAATCTGTAATCATTCTAAAAATACTAAAAACGGACGAATTTCAGTAATAAAAATATCTCATTATTCGTTCACAGTTTTTTATTACTGACTTTCAGTCAGCAAAAGTGAAAAAAAAACTATCACCGAATCGCGGGCTTCTCGCTCCATGTAAATGTTCCACTCTCAGTGCTTCAAATTGAAGGTGAAGCGCGGAGGGAGAAGCCAGAAATGCAGTGGAAAGTCTTTGAGTTCAAATGCTGTGCGCGAGTGCTGACGACATTACCAGTGACATCAGTGCTTGTCCAGTCCTTTAAACGACTGTTGGCATGTGTAAAAGGGCCATGAGAACTGCTGGCACTGTTCTCACCAGTGTGGGGCAACTTGAACTGAGGAGAAACCTGTGTCTGTGATATATGGATATCCGTAAAGACTGATACTGTGTCACTGTATGGTTATCCACTTTATTTCTGTACAGTTGTGTAACGTCTGCCACCTGCCTGGCTCCTGTGCTCATACATGATAATACTGGCTGATTCTCCTAGGCAGGGGCGTAACTATAGGGGGGTGCAGGGAATGCAGTTGCACCTAGAACCACAAGCCTTAGGGGGCCCATTTGGCTTTTCTTCTCTATATAGGGAGCCCAGTAAAGCCTTATGATTTGGGGCCACATTACAGGTTTTACATTGGGGCCCAGAAGCTTCAAGGTACGCCTCTGCTCCTAGGGCTTTTTCACGCTGGCATATGTGTATTTTGGTAAGCAATTACATAGCATATTAATCCTGCACTGAGCAGGGGGTTGGACCCGATGACCCTGGGGGTCCCTTCCAACTCTACCATTCTAGGATACTATTCTATGATTCTATATTCACGGATTAAAATATGCTGGTTCCCTGTGTGTTTCTGCTATTGACAGTGTTTTACACACTGTGGCAATGTCTGCGTGTGTGTGCATGGGAAGGGGGGGGGGGGGGTCAGTGACAACAAGTATTTGGGTAAATGTACACTCCCTCTAATACTATTCCTTGCACTTGTCTACAGCGTGTAAAAAGGCAGCACGAAATCACATTGATTTTGTGCCTAAATACGCAGCAAATATGCTGGTTTCCTACGTATCTCCTGTGTATTTCCGCATGTTCGTTGATTTCAATGGGCTATTTTGGTATTTAATACATGATTATCATGCATTTTCGTTTGTTTAAACAAATTTTGCACGATAATCGTCTTGTGTAAATAGCCCTTTAATCAGGCATGCCAGGGGAGATATCAAGTCTTATTTGATAGTCTGGATGTGGACATCAGTATTTGATCTTAACTCCATTATACTGTATCACACCGCTAATAATAAGGCTATTTTCTCACTACATTTTAGTGACTCATTTGCCATATACACCATGAAAACTCCTAGTGCTTACATGAAGTGGAGCCATAGGCCACAATTCACAAAACGGAGGCCAAAGGAATGTCCTTTTTGCCTCTGTTTGGCCTTTATACATCTGTGCTATTACATACAGAAGAATCCAGTAAAACAGTTATACGATGTAGTATAACTACATGGCATGGTGTGCTACATGGCATACCTTGCTAATCAGTGGGGGTCTCACCACAGAAACCCCAGCCAATCTCGAGAATGGGACTCACATATCCCACTCTCCTATCACTACGAGGGTCGCTTCTACCCCCAAGTGATGTCACTGTCAATGGAGTGCTGGACAAGGATGCATAGTCAGTGCTCCATTCATTTCAATGAGGCTCACAGAAATACTGTGTTTACCTTAAAATAAGCCCTACCCCTATTTACAGGTGGGGGTGGCTTGAACTATCAGCCCTGCCCCGAAAATTAACCCCAGCTACACTAGGTTAAAAAAAAAAAGCAATACTCCCCTAGCCGCTGGTATCTGTATCCCTCACGCTGGTCTCCGGTGTTCTGGCAGGCTGCAGTCCTCAGCGCTGACAGGATTCTCTGGTGACGGGGTTTGAATACCCTGCTTCCGGTAAGAGAGCGCCGTGATTGGATCGAGCGCCAACCAATCAAAGCCAGCGCTCGATCATTCATACCCATTCAGTGAATGACATCCCTGAATGTCTGTGATTGGTTCATTGAGCGCCGGGGATGCAGTAAACAGGAATAGAGACACAGGGTTCCCGTTCTCGGCATCAGCTAAGGTCTCAGCAGTGAGACCCCTACCAATCAGCAAGTTATCCCCTATCTTATGCATAAAGAATTGTGGTACAAGCCCTTTAATATTTGCGTATGAAGTAGTATACCCAGTAGTGCTATATAAATCTACTTACATAACACTGGCCATGAAATGTGACCCTCAATGAATACTGCCAAATATGTAACACAGAACAAGCTAGGTGCGACAGAGAGTCTACAACTTTTGGACTAGAGACGAGTTTCTATATTCTAAGCTGTATCTGATCCAGGAATTCACACAGCTCATGTGAAAATGGCATTCTTCATTCTCGTATTACTTTTCAAATCTGGATAGACTGCACACTTGGGACATCACATTACTGTGATAAACACTACTGTGATTAAGGAGTCTATGCAATGCTTTCAAAGCAAATAACAAGATTAATCTATTTAACTCCCTGCATCTCAAACTCAAGAACTGAAATTCGTGTTTGAATTGTTATGCCGTCAAGTGTTTACAAATCAACCAAATTTAATTTGGTAACAAAACGAAGTAAACTAACTTTACTTTGAGAGACATCATTGTAATGGGTGATGAGGTGTGTTAAAAAGGGCAAAAATGCACAAAGATAGAGCAGACAGCGCTCAAAAACCGTGGCGTTAGAAATCGCTGTGTTCGTGCACAAGTCTGCGAGGCCCTACTGAAATCAACTGGAGCATTGTATCACGATTACTGCGGAGTTCAAAACGCTGCACTAATTGTGGTAAAAAGTGCATATGTGAGAGTGGCCTTATGCTATCATTATTAAGCCACTCTCATATGGGCATATTGACATTGAAGGTCACGTGCAGAAATTTCCTGCACATGACACACGATGCCAATAGCCCATTGATTTCTATTGGGCCACTCACATTAGCGTTTTTTTCCCCATGCGTATTAGGCCTCCCTCACACAGGCTTTTTTGTACAGCCTTTAGCGCTGCCTTTTCAGCGCTCTGCTAAACACTGTACAACGCTCCCATTTATTTCAATGTGGCTGTTCACATGAGAGTCAAAACAGCGATGCATGTTCCATCTTGGCCATTTTCAGGTGTGCGCCACCCTTTGAAATGAATGGGCAGCAGTTTTAGCACTGCTGAAAAATGGCACAACTTGATGCCACGTTTTTGACAGCGCTAAATGCAAGAGCTAGCTACACTACACTTGTCATCGTCGACAGCGCATCTTTTGCTAGTGACAGGGTTTGAAGACCCCGCAAGAGATTGCTCTGATTGGCTGAGCCTATGGGCTCAGCCAATCAGAGCAACCTCTTGCTGGAGGCGAGGTCTTCAAACCTTGTCACTAGCGAAAGATGCTCTGTCGACGATGACAAGTGCCCGTAAGCCTGCCCGGAGCTCCGGAGAGCAGTGGCAGGGACCCGGACGGAGCCAGCTAGGTGAATATTGATTTTTTTTTTCAGCTTCTTTGGCTGAGTTTTATAACGTACACTTGCCATGACATACAAAACCTGAGTTTGCATTTCTACAATAACATTTCAACTGTATTTGAATGGTTAATTTATTTTGTACAACTAGTTGTTCTACTAACAAATTATTCCTAAGTGTTGCCTTTATTTTATTTACATTTTCAGAAAGTCTTTAGAACTATGTTTGACATACTTTTTGAGGGCTTATTTAGACGACCGTATATCGGCTCGGTTTTCACGGCGAGCCGATATACAGTGTCCTTGTCTGCAGGGGGGAGGATGCAAGAGCCAGGAGCAGGAACTGAGCTCCCGCCCCTTCTCCGCCCCTCGCCACTATTTGCAATGGGAGGGCGGGGGCGGGGCTAAGCACAGTGGCTTAGCTCCGCCCCCATCTCGCCCCCTAAACCGAGCCGATATACAGTCGTCTAAATAAGCCCTTATTCTTTAAAAGTAGCATGAATATGTCTCTCGGAGAAATGTTGGGGCCTTCTGCCATATGGCATATATCCTTACCTATATGTATATAGTGATCATCTGCGCTGGTATAACGACCCCTTCAATAAGGTAAAGATCGATAATGTCCATTGAGTGATGCGGTGAGCACATCATCATGTCAAAATTAAAAACTTTTCATATTACAATGTCCAAAAAAACAGAGATCATCAGAAATCTTTATAGTTGCCACACATTATTCGAGATCCCCCACACCTGTTATTAAACTTAGTAAGGGGAGGCTGAAAACATTGACATACACCCTCACTTCCTTTGGCAGAACAGAGCTGCCTTTCACAAGACTGTCTGCTTGGGATCAAGAGACGGGAAATTTCTCAGGTTAAAATTACCAAAATAGCTGTCACCCCAGCCAGCATGCTTTGTGGTGTGAAATCCAATATCCCAGTCTGGCCACGGTGAATAAATTATAGAGATTTCTGACAGGCGGTCTGCTAGAGAGCTCAAGGCTGTTCCGAACAAATACGTTCCTATTTAACTTGCCATTCCCCAGTCCGAGAAACTAATTGGCACAGTTT
This sequence comes from Eleutherodactylus coqui, assembly GCF_035609145.1. Classification (NCBI taxonomy): domain Eukaryota; kingdom Metazoa; phylum Chordata; class Amphibia; order Anura; family Eleutherodactylidae; genus Eleutherodactylus; species Eleutherodactylus coqui. Next base: position 191,702,085 of record NC_089838.1, on the reverse strand, counting down.
TCTCCAGGATATTAGACCGGAATGAAATATTTTGCTGCTTGGTGCTTTAACTGTATGGGATGCATTATGAACACATAAGGCTCTGTTATACAGAGTCAGTGGCCAAGAAGTTTAAATTCTCAACTCGTCTAATTTATACCCAAACTATGATCAGCTGTAGATATGATTTTCAGTCTGTCTTGTCCTGATATAATAAGAGTTTTACCACTTGTATGGGCCCACTGGCACTCAAGTGTCCCACACAGCTTATCTGTAACATTAACATTATTTCACTCTCTTGATTTTTGTATCTTCTCTGTTAAATGGTGAAACAGCACGATTTGTGTCTGTCCTGATATGATCTATGAAACAGCTGTATGTCAGCCTGATATCCTTAAGGAACTCAAGTGATTGACTCCATGAACTCTACTAAAGAGTGGTGTTCCTCAGAAGTCATAGGGCAGATCCTGCATTCCAAAGAACAGCAATTAGAATAAACTAAATATAGTACATCAAACGACAAGCATAAGAATACCTTCAGAATAGATGCCATAAGTATGTGCCCCTATCCACTTCACCTGAAGCACAAAGATGTTTAGAGTAAATGGGACTATTTAAGGCATAAAGTAAAAGCAATACATTCTTAAAAATGTTTAAAAAGACTTTTCCCATACAAATTTTGCATGTTTGATGTAATGTTAACCAGGAGAATTTTTAGGAATGTTAGGAAAGCTATGCTCCAGGTATTTCAAATATAACTAAGACCTAAAGGATAACTGTCCTCAGCAAACAAAGCAAAAATAACTCAAGTAACCCAATTGTAAATGCAGCTTCAATTGACATGGTTTAAGGATTGAACATTTTTGTTAATAGTAGGGAAAACGCATGTACTACCTGATATGCATATTGGTCTGCGCAATACTAGCATATGAAATAATTGCCCTTTTAAGAGATTTCTATGAGTGGTACAGCCACATTATTGCACACTTACTGTAGATATTTAAGCCTTACACTTACTGAAGATATTTGAGCAATTCCACTCAAATTGTAGTGTTCACTCAAATTGTTTGAATGTGATAGTGAATCATAGATAAATCATAGAAATGTAGAGTTGGAAGGGACCTCTAGGGTCATCTGGTCCAACCCCCTGCTCAGTGCAGGGTAAACTAAATAATCCCAGACAGATGTCCAATCTCTGTTTAAAGACTTCTATGGAAGGAGAACTCACCACCTCCCATGGCAATCGGTTCCACTCATTGATCACCCTCACTGTCAGAAAGTTTTTTGTAATATCTAATGTATGTCTCCTCCTTTTCAGTTTCATCCATTTGCTTCTAATCTTTCCTTGTGCAAATGAGAATAGGTAACCCTTTTCTGAACTTGCTCCACTTTGTTGATGTCCTTTTAAAACTGGGGTGCCCATAACTGGACACAGTATTCCAGATGAGGTCTGACTAAGGAAGAGTAGAGGGGTATAATTACCTCATATGATCTCGACTCTATGCTTCTCTTAATACATTCCAGAATTGTGTTTGCCTTTTTTGCTGCTGCATCACACTGTTGGCTCATGTTCAGTCTGTCATCTATTAGTATACCCAAGTCTTTTTCACATGTGCTGCTGCTTAGCTCATTTCCTCCCATTCTGTATGCACTTTTTTCATTTTTCTTGGCCAGAAGTAGGACTTTGCCTTTCTCCCTGTTAAATACCATTTTCTTAGTCACTGCCCACTGTTCAAGCTTGTCTAGATCTTTTTGAACCCTCTCTCTCTTCTTTAGTGTTAGCTATCCCTCCTAGCTTTGTGTCATTGAACAACACTGCGTACAAGACAGAGCATTGTGGTACCCCACTTGAGACATTCTTCCAGTGAGATGTGCAGCCATTTATGACCAATCTTTGAGTACGATCACTCAGCCAGTTGTGAATCCACCTAAGGCCTCTCTCACACAGACGTTTTTGTACAGCGTTTAGTGCTGCTTTTTCAGCACTGTGCTAAATGCTGTACAACGCTCCCATTCATTTCAATGGGGCTGTTAACACAAGCATCAAAACAATGATCTTTGACAGCGATGCGTGTTCTATCTTCGGACGTTTTCAGCCGTGTGGGGCCCATTGAAATGAATGGGCAGCAGTTTCAGCACTGCTGAAAACATGGCACAACATGGTCCCACATTTCTGGCAGCACTAAACGCAAGCGCTAGCTGCACTACCAAAAAAATAAAAATAATACTTACCTAGCTGGTGCTGTTGGGGTCCCTGCCCCTGTTCTCTGGAGCTCTGTGTAGGTTGCCAGGCACTTGTCATGGCCAACAAAGCATCTATTGCTAGTGACGAGGATTGAAATCCCCGCCTCCAGCAAGAGATTATTCTGATAGGGTAAACCAGCTGAGTGTCAGCTGGCGCTTAATGCACCAATCAGGCTGTGATTGGTGCATTCCATTTCATAAATATGTTTTTCTTTTTTTTTAGTATGCGTTTAATTTCTGTGTTCACCCATCCTGGTCTCTTTAAATGCTTCCCACTCTTCATTCTTTCAGGGATTGTTAACAATTGTGCTTTGAGAATCTCATTTTGCAATATTTCCCAACCTTCTTGGACATTTCTGCCCTTAGGAACTTCTAGCCATTGGTTTCTTCCTATCCTCTTTCTGAGTTTATTAAAATCTGCCTTTTTGAAATCCAACCTTGAAGAATGAGTCTTCTCAGGTCTCCCCCCCCCCCCCCCCTTTGTTATCCAAAATTCATCCTAAGGTCCCAGCCTCTCTTACTTCATCAACCATTTCCTCCCTGTTAGTAAGAATTAGGTCTAAGATTGCAGATACTCTATCTTTTGAAAGATAAAGTTGTCAGCAAGGGTGTATAAGAATTTGTCTGGATAATAAAAATCTCCTATGAAAGCATAGTATGGAGGAGAATTCACTGTATAATTATTGAACCCTTGTATAGTATTCTACCAATGTAATATAGTCCTGAGGTTCTAGTTACAGGGGAACCTCTATCCCCTACTGTATAGTAAAGGGCGGGATTGGGGACCGGAGGACCTACAGGGAGGCCCACATGACAAGGTTTGAAGGGAAGGGACAGATAGTGAAGTACTGGAGTACAGGGCAAGGAGAGTTTGTGAGGAAGTAGCAGGGCTCTAAGGGGAAGAGTCAGTGTAGCAGAGAACAGCCTGTGAAGTCCCGCCCTCTCTCTCCTTTTTACTTTTCCCATGGTAATTCATTAACAGGGTTAGTGTTTTATCGGAAAAGTTATTAAAATGTTTGTATTCTGTGCTTTTATTTCGCCACAGCAAAATGATGTCATGGCAGCTGTGAGGCAGAGGTGGGTCCTTGGAGTTGGTTGTAAATTGGTGGAAAGGGGCTTTCATCAGGTGTATGGTCCCCTTAATTCATGGGGTACTTGTGAATAGACTGACTCATCTGGGACTTGCATGGGGTCAACTCCTAAATAGTCAGTTTAATAAAGGCAGCCATCTTGGTGGCTGGTGGTACCCCTGATCCAAAAGCAGGTGTCTGCTGGGGGTAAATATTGGTTCTTGTTGATACGTTTGGGGTGCCAGAATTTTGTAGCTCCAAGTACTTTTCCCTCCCTTCATTTATTGCTAATAAAATGTTACTTGTGGTTACTTGTTAATAAGATGGTTGCTGTGGCCAATTTAATCCAAAACCTGGTATTATGTCTTTATTCATTTAGAAGGGCTTTTTGGGGGAGGTTTGTTTTAGTATAGGTAACCTGACTCTACAATGTCCTCATCAAGTACCGTGCTTCTGCTGTACCACTGGATATTTCACCTGTTGCCTCTGCTCTCCTGTTTGACATACAACCATTGAGCAACTGCAGGAGTGCAATTGCCAACTACAACAGAATCCTGAGCAACCCACATTGTACCACACTTTATAAAGGAGTGGGCTGCAGAACTACATGATGGCTTCTACCATGCACAGAAATATGGTAGATGTCATCATGTAGACAAAGGCTAAAACCTAAAACTTTGTTATTCATCATTCATCTCCCATTAATCCATGTGTACCTAGACCCCCTGGGATATGTGTATTTTTTAATCTAGCCCTCTTTACCATAACAATAAGAAAACATTTTAATTTCTTGTTTTAAAAAATTCCCTCCCTATGGTGCCTGCTAACCTAAAAACTGCTGTATATAAAGATTTCACAAGTGATCAGATTTATTAATGCCCCTCTATCCTTTGTACAATGTAGAGGACAACTATACAGAGCACAGAAAGAATGTCCCTACTGCAGTCATGTCACATGCTGACCGTTTGGGACAGCCTTCCATTTTGCAGAGAGTGGGTGATGAAAGGTTCATGTGTACAGTGCTAACTCTGCCTTCTCTCTTTCCTTTGGTGTTTCTTTCCTCCATACACTGTTTGGTATTACATTTTAATTCTAAGTGCTTGCAATGCTACTTGTGACCACTAGATACCACTGTAGAGCTAAAGGACAGTTCATTTGTAACTTTCCAAAGGCACTGCAATTGGAGAGGTTGTTCCTGGAGAAGGAGTTCCAGTTTGGGCAGAAAGTGGGAATATGTTCCTGTGATGTATTTGTGCAGAGCAGAAAGAGAGTGATCCAGAGTCTATAGAGTGAGGTAGTGTGATCCAGCCACTGAGGGTCTTCTGTAGCATTCAGACAGAAGCACCAATGTTGTGTCACCAATACAGTGGCTGCCACTGGCCAGAGTAGTTGCAGTGCAGAGCAGTAACACAGACAGTGAGGCAGCCTGCTACTAGAGGCCTCATCAGTGACCGACACCAGTGTGAGTACAGGACCAGAGCAGAGACAAAGTGAAGAATGTCCCTTCTGGTGTATATAATTCTGCTGACCTCTCCTTTGCGCAGCAGAAGGCAACTTTTGGAAGTTATGGGTAAATGTGGCGACTTGAGTGACTTTGACCACTGGCAGAATGTTGGTGCCTGGAGATGTGGTGCCAGTATTTCTGAAATGGTCGCACTTGTTGCCTGTTTTTGAATCACAGTATCAAGAGTGTACCAAGACTGGTTGAACCATGGACAAGCCTCCACAGATCACAAAGTGGCAGGGCATGTGTGGTTGATCCTAGAGCCGAGCGTCAGGTGGCACATAATGACGTCAATAAACTTTGGACACATGGCAGAATGTCATCTGGACAGACAAAAAGTATATGTGTGTGAGAACAAGAAGGTACACTTATAACATAAACTATATAACAGAAAAATAATGCTAAATTTTACTAATAGGACATAAACAACCACAGACCAATTAAAAACATTTTGAAAGAAGGAGGAGGAGGAAGAAGGAAGAAGAAGGGCTGATACTCCACATATATCACCCCAATACAGTGGCTTCCTCAAGCGTGACCAGAGGCAAAGGAGAATAATGCGAGGCTAAAAATGATCATCTGGAGTAAGGAGCTCCAATAATGGCACTGACTGATCAGTGATAGCTTGCAAAAGAAAATAAAAAATGGGCTCGTCCATTCCAAAATGGAAATTGCACAAAAGGGGCACAATGAAAAGTACATGCGCCACAAATGCAGGCACAAAACAGTAGAAGCACAATGTATTATAAGTATAAGTAATTTGTCTAAACAGACCTCAGAAAGAGTTAATGGAACATGATGGTTAAAAAAGGATCATGAATAAGTACAGAGGCATCCAACATCAAGGAAACTTTACTAATAGCGGTATCACTCATACCAGGTCATACCAACCAATTCTCGGGAATTCTCACACTTACAAAGAAAATTACAAAAATGGCATAACGCAGTACCCAGTATATCCAAATACTATGCAGACCCAACCTTGCTTAGCTACCAAGACCAAACAAGCTGAAGCATGTCCAAGATGACGTCGCCAGTACAGGGATAGCACAGAAAAGGCAGGGGAAAAACAGAACAATGTATTACATCAAATGATGAAATGTGAGTTAATTTAAAAAAATATTGCACAACATCCAATATTTCTAAAAGAATGCCTGTGATGTAAATACTGTACAAGCCTAATCCTGCTTAGCTACCAAGAGTAATCAATCATATCCAGAGTAATAAGACCAGCCCAAGGATGGCAAGTGAAGGACAATAAAATACAAGGTGACATCAAAAAATATAAATATAATCGTGCTAAAGAAAGAGAGGCATAATGCATCAATTCCCCCAAATGATGCACCTAAAAGGTCTCCCATCCAATGCTGTACAAGTCCAACCCTACTAACAAGAGCCAACATAATGAGACATATCATGAATAATGTGGCTAATATAAAGTTTGCCTAAAAAAGGAGACAAAGATTTTAATATAGGACAGAAAACACATTTTTTTCTGAAAAAAAATTGTTTGTTTGAAAAAGCCAGTGAATAGGGGTTCTTCATTTACACTCCATGGTGTGAGATTACCCAACAAAAAAAATCCATCTGGATTCTCTACAGAAGAAAACAAGGACCATACCATCCCCCTCCCATGTATGTTGCCCAGGATAAAATCGAAGCCAACAACCTGCAGGCCAGTAACATGGACGTCATGTATCTGTAGAAAATGGGAGGTGACCAAGGTCAGCTTTTGATCCTAAACCAAATCTTGTCTTGCCAAAAAAAATTGTAGAAAAGTAATGTTGAATCCTCCTGTTCAGTTCTTGTGTAATTTGTCCAACCTAAAACCTTGATCAGGTACACACTAAGGCATAAACCACATTTCATGTACGACAGTTGATATAATGTTGAATGGTATACTGTTTTCCATCAGTAGGATTAACAAAAGCAGTTGTTGAAGAAGACATACTGTACATTGGCAAACAGAGCAGTCAGCACAAGCATGAGAACCCCTCAAACAAATACCTCTACTGAAGCCCACACCAGTATGAGTAATATGAAGAAATCACTGTCAGGAGAGCGCCAAATGCATAAATAAATAAATAAATAGAAGTAGTGCAGCCTAATGTGAGGTGTTGCACAGGCATATGAGTAGTAACTCACCTGGTGCAAGGTGGGATAGCCCTGTTAGAGGAGACCCACCTGCACCGCTTGTCCTGGTTAACGTATCGGTCAATCCTCACCCTCAATCCAGTCCGCTGGAGAGACGCTGGGAGTGAAAGCAGCCTGAATAATCAGATGCTTTGAATAAGGTCACTGGAAGGAAGAAAAAGAACTCTGCGCTACTTGTGGATGAGATTGCAGATCTGTTTAATAAACTATTCTGATGTATGGTTCCGTCTGTATTTACAATAGCAACGCATTTCGGCAACAGTGCCTTTTTCAAGCTAAAATTACATGCTCAAGTGCACAACACCAACATATATGTACGTTTACATATTGGTGTACTTCCTATCAGAGGACGCGGTATGTCCCTGTCTGATGTCATTGACGGGGAAGGGAATCCCTGTGTGAGACGTCACGTGTGAGTCCGTACCATGGAACGCACGCTGTGTTCCATATTCGGGATAAAACCTTAATACTCCCTGTCTGAATGACAGTATATTGCCATGGGCCCGATGCAGGGAACACCAATGTTAAACAATTAGTATAGCAATTTCATAGATATAGTCAGGCACAACTGGTACAATGACACATAACACTATGTAACAAATTTTAACTTTTTTTCCTTTTTTTCCCCCCATATGTAGCCTCCCATCATGCTCTCATTGTACTGTCCTTGGTATCGACGTTCAAAGGCCCTAATATCTTGGTGGAAGCATTCGCCGTGCTCCTCTGAGTATTCTCCCATGTTCCACTTAAAGTGATCCAAGTGAGCATCAAGGATATGGAGTTTTAGAGACATCCTGCAACCCATCTTGCCATAGTTCTTAATCAGAGTTTCAACCAGCTTCACATACTTGTGGGGCTTGTGATTCCCAAGGAAACCTTTAACTACTGCCACGAAGCTGTTCCAAGCTGCATTTTCCTTTTTGGTCAGCTTCTTTGGGAATTCAGTGCACTTGATGAGCTTCTTTACCTGTGGTTCAATGAAAACACCATGATGGGTGTCCACCAGTGTCCACATCTGTCTTAAACAGCATGAAGCTGTATCCAATAAGTGCACTGTTGCAGTTCAACAAGCTGGTAGTTGTGATGTCATGGTCTAGGGAACATTTTCTTGGCATGGCCTAGGATCTAGAGATGAGCGAACGCGTTCGTCCGAGCTTGCTATTCGTGCGAATATTAGGGTGTTCGGGATGTTCGTTATTCGTAACGAACACCATGCGGTGTTCTGGTAAATTAAACTTTCTTCCCTGAGACGTTAGCGCTTTTTTTTGGCCAATATAAAGACAGGGAAGGCATTACAACTTCCCCCTGCAACGTTTAAGCCCTATACCACCCCCCTGCTGTGAGTGGCTGGGGAGATAAGGTGTCACCCGAGTATTGAAATCTGCCCCTCCCGCTGCTCGCTATGGATGCATTCTATATGCGCTCAATGGGGCCAGCGGCAGCAGCGCTGACCCCATTGAGAACATATAGAAGACAAATCCTTCTTCTCTGGCACAGCTGTAACAGCTGTAGCAGAGAAGAACGATGTTTGCCCATTGAATTCAATGGAACCGGCAATACAGCCGACTCCACTGAATGCAATGGGCTGCCGGCGATCGCAGGATGAATGGTCGGAAAGGGGTTAAATATATAACCCCTTTCCTGCAATTCATCCAGAAATGTGTTACACTAAAAATATATACCGGCGTATAAGGCGACGGGGCGTATAAGACGACCCCCCAACTGTCACCTTATACGCCGGTAATACAGTGGAGCAAAGAATAAAAAGCATTACTTACGTTTTTAGATGATCTGCGGCGCTCCTGCAGGCTGTCACTCCCTCCTGGTCCACGGCAGACAAGCTTTCTCCACGAAAGACTTTAAATCCCTGCCTCCAGAAGCACATGTGCCTTCAGCCAATCACAGCCAATGACAATGATGTCATTGAATGGCTGTGATTGGCTGTGTTTCTGGAGGCGGGGATTTCAAGCCTTGAAATCCCCGCCTCCAGAAACACAGCCAATCACAGCCATTCAATGACATCATTGTCATTGGCTGTGATTGGCTGAAGGCACATGTGCTTCTGGAGGCAGGGATTTAAAGTCTTTCGTGGAGAAAGCTTGTCTGCCGTGGACCAGGAGGGAGTGACAGCCTGCAGGAGCGCCGCAGATCATCTAAAAACGTAAGTAATGCTTTTTATTCTTTGCTCCACTGTATTACCGGCGTATAAGGTGACAGTTGGGGGGTCGTCTTATACGCCCCGTCGCCTTATACGCCGGTATATATTTTTAGTGTAACACATTTCTGGATGAATTGCAGGAAAGGGGTTATATATTTAACCCCTTTCCGACCATTCATCCTGCGATCGCCGGCAGCCCATTGCATTCAGTGGAGTCGGCTGTATTGCCGGTTCCATTGAATTCAATGGGCAAACATCGTTCTTCTCTGCTACAGCTGTTACAGCTGTGCCAGAGGAGGACGATCTTTATGCTGACAGTGGGGGGGGGGGGGCACTCTTGCCGCTATTGTGGCTTAATAGTGGGACCTGTGAACTTGAGATGCAGCCCACCATGTAGCCCCTCGCCTGCCCTATCCGTCACTGTGTCATTCCCATCACTTTCCTGAATTGCCCAGATTTTCACACATGAAAACCTTAGCGAGCATCGGCGAAATACAAAAATGTTCCGGTCGCCCATTGACTTCAATGGGGTTCGTTGTTCGAAACGAACCCTCGAGCATCACGGGAAGTTCGTTACGAATAACGAACACCCGAACATTTTGGTGTTCGCTCATCTCTACTAGGATCATTGGTCATCATACCGCAATCTTTGAATGGTGAACGCAACAGAGACCTGTTAGCTGACCATCTGCACCCATATCTTCAGCAAAGTCTTCCCTGACCTCAGTGCCATCTTTCAACAGAACAGCACTCTGTGTCATTGAGCATGGATCACTAGAGAGTGGTTGGAGGAACATGATAATGAATTGTCCACACTGCCTTGGCCCTCAAACTCACAGGATTGTAACCCCATGTTTGTGATATGCTGGAAAGGTTTGTGAGCTCTCCTCCCACTTATCCATAAAATGTGCACCAACTGACAGGGCTGCAGCGGGCATGGGTTTAGTTGAGTATGGAGGATGTTCACCATTTTATGGAATCTGTTTACAGACAGCTGAAACCTGTGATCAACTAAAAAGGTGCAACAACCCATCACTCAGTAGGTGTTCCTAATGCAAGGATCATTCAGTGTATCCTCTGTGTTGTGGTGCCAGCTCGACTGCCGCAAAGGAACAATTGACTGCTACTAATGCCTCAGTGTTCTTGTCATCACTGATCCACATTCACCTTACACTTGTTGGCAAAGCTTTAGCAATATATGTGCCCCAAGTGTTTGGTGCAACAAGCAGCAATCAAGAAGCCATTCTGCATTGGCCATGATATTTACATAGAGAAGTAGGAGCTGAATTTTTAGTTGACCTAGTTATGTATCTAAATACACTGTTTTTGCTGAGTACAGGAATTCCTTTTGATAAACGGGAAATAATACAGAGGCAATAGAGGCAAAGCATATACTTAATACATTTTCATAATCCGTGTATATTATTGTAGGTTTTATAGCCTATATGAAAAGCTGGACTACTGGTGCCAGCGCCAAAACCATGAGATCTTTCATGAATGAATAATTAGCAACATTACATAAAGTCATGTTTAGCTTTTTCTCTATATAGCACAAGTGACCCAATATATGATGTCTACTTATTAAGAGAATATATTTCAACTATTTCTGAGATAATGTAAAAAGAAAATGACATTTTCCATTTTATTACCAGAATGGATTTATTTATCAACTTGATTTCTGTGGTAAAGTAGTTGTCTGTCAGTGCAGTAGTTGAAGTATATTAATTTGTCTACCGGTTCATCTTAATATTCAATGTGCTCATTCATTAACAGGAAAGAGCTGCGACACATAAAACTTATAACCCTAATTGCTGCATCTGCAATAATCATAGGTTTCATTATAAGGACAGATAGGGAATTACATTATAAAGAACCCATTTATTGTATACAAAGCCACTTTATGTTGTTAGAAAGAATACTGTAATAAAAACTTTTGACTTCCATAGCAACATCATAAACACTTTCTCCATTTTGTTACTGAGAAGTAGTATGCATATGGTTAACTACGCCAAACACAAAAGTGCAATGTTTTACTTTGAAGAAAGAATAGCTTATTCTTCTTATTCTGCATACTATATTTATGTAAATGTGGGATATCTTCTCTCTTAAGGTTCCCTGTTAAAAAGACAATTATAATTCAAACAGTTTAAACTTTTTAAAGAACTTGTGCGTATATACTTACATGCCAAAAGTCATGGGACAGCAGCATGTAACTTGATTATAAAGTGTCATTACCTTAGGTGATGGGTTGGAAATGCCCACACCCTCTGTAAGTTGCAAGGTGTTATCTTGTGAGTCAGGATGAACACTGGACAGTGTGCTCATGGCAAGGTGACGTGAAATATCGGAGTTTGAACAAGGCATGATCGTGGTGCAAGATGGATGGGACATTTAATTTCCAAATTAGTGTGGGCATTTAACATTCCTTGATCTACAGTTTCACCTGTATACTGGGAATACATCATTTAAGGCATTACCAACCACAATGGACAGTGCAGTGACAGGTGATTAATGACCATGACCAGCTGGTTCTAGCTACAATTGTTCCTGCGAACAGACAAGTGACTCTGGCAGACATCACATCAACATTCAATGCTGGAGGCCCCACATATGTACTCCACAGTTCAGTACAGCGTTCTTTAGCTTCCATGGGATGTGGGAGCAGAAGGCTCACCAGTCTGTTACCATTACAACATTGTACATAACACCTCACCTGGGCTCATGTGGTTGTTAACTGGACCCCAGAGGATTGGTGTGGTTTTATGAGTCATGGTACCAATTGTTTTGGGCTGATGGTAACGTTCATATGTGGTACAGACCCTATAAAGCCAGGAACCCCAGTTGTTAACAAGACACTGTGCAAGCTGGTGGTGGTTCCATACTGGTTTGAGGTGTGTTCTCCTGGTATAGGTTGAATCCACGGGTCTGCCTAAGCACATCATTGACTGGTGTCTACTATGTTTCACACGTGGTGACGAATTGCAGTCCTTTATATACCTCCACAATGATAGGATATTCCAGCAGGATAGTGCACCGTGCCATTGGACCCAAGTTGTCCAGAATTGGTTCAAGGATCATTCTGGAGAGTTCCTATAAATGGTGTGGAATGCACATGTGTCTAACATGAACCCAATTAAGGATTTATGGGAAGTGAAGAATAGGTCCATTTGCACCCTACACCTAAAAATACCACAGAGCTGTGGGTGGCTATCCAGATGGCATCGCTGAACAATCCTCCAAAAGTCTGCTATACACTTATGGACTCAAAGTCATGTCACATTACTGCACTTCACTGGGCTAGAGGGGGTCCTACATGATAGTAGTTCCTGTCGCATGACTTTTGGTATGATAGCAAGTGTGATAACTATCAAATCTGTAATTTACTTTACCTAAAATTACATTTTTATGCTGAAAAATCACTCAACAGTACTGGCCACTGGAGATTTTTCTTTCTCATAACTTTCTGTCCACTGCATGCTGTCAAATGTGTTACAAGAGACAGAATGATGGCAAAATAGGAAGTGGAGGAAGGGGATAAGTCATCATCTCATTGAAATCTATAAGACCAAAGGGAAGGAAGCTCTTGGCAAGTTATTTCCTATTATTTATTTACAACTCCACTGCTCTGTACTGCTGTACACTGTCCTACATGGGTATAGAACACAGCACAGCACTCTGGCTTTTCACACCAGCTCTGAGAGACCTTAGAATCAGAGAAAGACTGCAGAGGGGAAAAATGCAAAATACAAGTCCTATAATGGCCAGAAATAGTGCTATTTCTCGTGTACACACAGCAGCTTATTCTGAAAAGTTAGATTCACTTTAACTATACTGAACAGAACTGCAAATACAGTGCCACATGAAGTGTTATGGTTCCTGTCACTTTAAGGACCTGTTCACATGTATTTTCTGTCTCTGGTTCCATCATGGGTTTCATCTGGATCACCAAAAACAGCATCCAGATGAGGCACTGGATGGAACCATAGGCCTTTATTACTCAATTAGAATCCAATAAGGCCTCCGTTTCAGCAAATTGCCGTTCCTGTACAGAACAGTGTAGTTGACTACGCTATTCTGTCCAGCATTATTGTCAGATAGGGAAGGAAATATTGAAGCTTAAATATGTTTTCAGCTATTCAAAAAGGGACAAAACAATTATCACCCTGTAATATCCTCAAACCCCTCTCAACCAAACTAATTCAAATGCTATGACAAAGTTAATTTCCCTTAGCCTCACACCTCTACCGTAGCAGCAGGAGTCTTCGAAAATATGGATTTCATTCTCAGTCTTATATATATATATATATATATATATATATTTGCAATAAACATCTTTGTTTATGTAACTAATGTTGTAAGTTCTGCAGCACCGTCTAGTGGCTAACATAGGCATACACATCTCCCTGTTCAAGATGTTGCTATGGCACAGGACTGCTATGTACAGTAATGCTGCCCAGTTTGAACCTTTACCATTCTACTTTCCATGTTACTATAGAGTTTACTGGAAGTCATTGTGCAATACAAATGTCTAGGTGATATCTCTAAGGTTGCACAAGAATTTGTGTACAGAAGGTGCAGCAAGAGTGGGTAGGAGTACATCACATGCTGGCCTCGTAATGATTCAGATATTTTATATCTTAATGACAGAAGGCATTTATTATGTAGATAATCTATGTGTTTTGCTGTGAATATATTTTTAGCTTATTATCTACAGTGTTTGAATTTTATATTATTTAGATGAAGAGATGATACTACTGGTAGTATCATCAGGTAAGGTTCATAGGAATAAGATGGTTACAGGAAAAACTGTGAGATTTAGCACTTTTACAAGATTCTTCTATTATATAATAATGGTTATTTATATAGCGCCAACATATTCCGCAGCACTAAATGTGCTTTCATATGTTAGCTGTGGAAGGAGAGTGAGCTTTGAGGTTCATTGATACTGTAATTGTGACTATCATGGTGGTAATCTAAAACAGTCCACAGTAAGTAAGGAAGTTTACAGTTATCACAGGAGCTTCTTGGTGAAAAAATGCTATTTATTATGCAATATCAACCATACAAAAGGTGCATTGGTTTTAACAAAAATCGTGACGCAAATGTTTCCAGTTATAAAACTTGTATGTTTGAGCAGAGCGCTAGATGGAGTACCAGTTACCAGGAGGTACCTTTTGATTTTCTGTACATAAAACCAAAAGATAAAACATATACAATTAGACTTGACCTCGGAGTGTGATCCTTCAACGAATAACAATAAAACTGTGAAGTTGGCAATAATCTTCATATAGAGTCTAGAGGAGAAAAAAGCTGCCCACTTCAACTGTCATTCATGGCCCTAAGTCAGGAACTCTATGTTTTCTCCTTAGGGAGAGCACCTAGAATGTGAGTGAGTGAGGAGTCATTGTTACAAGGCTTGTATAAAGAGTCTAATATGGACTTGCAGGAATGCTGCCTTCCAATAGGTTGCACTGCACAGGTATTGTTCCATCTCCCTTATTTGCATATCACGGAACTAAGTGATACTCACCAAACGAAAAACCTCTTCTGTCTTTTGAAGGAGAGCTTTTGTCTGAGGTCTCTTAACCTCTATATTGTTAAACCCAAACTCATCTAAGCTCTGCACATATGGATATATCTGGTTAATTAATACCCAAGCTATGTCCTAAGACCTCATCAGTGAGATTTTGACAGAGCAACATAGTATGTAAGACTGAAATAAGACACATGTCCATCCAGTTCAGCCTCTTACCCCCCAATGTTGATCCAGAGGAAGGCAGAAAAGAAACAATGAGGTAGAAGCTAATTTTCCTCATTTAGGGAAAGAAATTCCTTCCTGACTCCAATCTGACAATCTGAATAATCCTTAGATCAACAACCCTTGAAGTTATGAAATGGGAAATCCTTTAAATAGCAATTCAGAGAGTTTTTTTCCCACTATTTATAATAATAATAATAGTAATCTTTATTTGTATAGCGCCAACTTATTCCACAGCGCTTTCAGGCATGGATAAATGCAAAACAATACAACAATTACAATATGAGGTACATTGGGTTAGACACAAATGGGTTGAGGGTGGTACAGGAGGTACAGGGGTTGGGGAACACAGGCAATAGGAAATTTTATGTACAGATCATTTATCAGAAGGCAAACAGGGTGGAGCACCATAGGGAGGGGCGAGGGACTAGGTCAGGAGATTTGGTATGCTTCCCTGAAGAGGTGCGTTTTTAAGGCAAGTCTGAAATTTCGTGCATCGGGAATTGTCCGGATGCCTTGGGGTAGAGCATTCCAGAGGATGGGTGCTGCTCTAGTGAAGTCCTGTAGGCAAGCATGGGAGGTTTGTATTACAGGGGTGTTTAGTCTGAGTGTGTTAGCCGATCGGAGTGAGCGGGCTGGGTGGTATACTGACAGTAGGGAGGCGATGTATGGTGGCGCAGTGCCATGCAGAGCTTTGTGAGTGAGGTAGAGGAGTTTAAATTTAGTTCTGCAGTGGATGGGCAGCCAATGCAGCGACTGGCATAATGCAGAGGCGTCTGAATAACGACTGGATAGAAAAATGAGTCTAGCTGCTGCATTTAGTATGGATTGGAGTGGAGCGAGTCTAGTGTGGGGGAGGCCAATGAGTAGCGAGTTGCAGTAGTCAAGCCGGGAGTGGATGAGCGCAACCACGAGCGTCTTTAGCGTGTCCGTGGTTAGGAACGGACGTATTTTAGCAATATTTCTGAGGTGCATGTGGCATGTTTGGGCCAGAGATTGGATATGGGGGGCAAAAGAGAGGTCACAGTCCAGTGTGACCCCAAGGCATCGGGCATGCCGTCTGGGGGTTATGATGGTGCCAGACACTGGAATGGAGATGTTGAGGGGAGGTCGGTTAGAAGGTGGAAAGACAAGGAGGTCAGTTTTAGAGAGGTTAAGTTTGAGAAAAAGGGAGGACACAGTGTTAGAGACAGCGGACAGACAGTCGGTGATATTTTGGAGGAATGGTCCAGAGATCTCACGAGAGGAGGTGTATAGTTGGGTGTCATCAGCGTAGAGGTGGTATTGGAGGCCAAATCTGTGGATGGTTTGTCCAATTGGGGCAGTATAGATAGAGAAAAGAAGGGGACCAAGGACCGAGCCCTGGGGGACCCCAACAGCAAGAGGAAGAGGAGGGGAGGTAGAGCCAGCAAAGGAAACACTGAAAGAGCGGTCAGAGACGTAGGAAGAGAACCAGGAGAGAGCAGTGTCCTTTAGACCAATAGAGCGGAGCATAGTGAGAAGGAGATTATGGTCGACAGTGTCAGAGTTTTTTTGCATATTTTACCCTATGAGCAATGCCCAAAGTCTCTTTTCTTTTCTGGATCTCCCTAAGACTATATTCACATCTGTGTGAGAGGCTCCATTCACTGCAGATCTTGCTCTATTTTGTCTAGGAAAATTTCTGTCTACATGCTGGAAGCCAGGCAGACCCCATTAAAATAAATGTCTGGGTCTAACATATACTGGATTCAGCACTTCTGGTATTTCTGTTGTTCAGCCCCAAGGACAAAGCCAAACAATGGAAAGTCCAAAAGCTAGTGTGAACCTAGCCTAAATAGTGTTGATATTTCAGTGGAGCTATAACATTTTCTGGTAATTTGTACACACCAACACTATGTCAATTCTTTTGCCTTGGTTGTTCCAACACATCAGCACTTTTCTCAGACTCAAAGATTATTTTTCCAAGACTGTTAATATAAAGGCTGTAAGAATGTCCTGCAGATATATTTCCCATCTGGACCTCTACTATAATATGAGAATAATATGGCTTGGCCAGACATAAAGTTTAGCTTTTGTGGTTACTGATGTAAGAATTAGTTCCCAGCAGCGCCTGTAGCAGTAGCCTCATAAACATACAGTATATATCTGTTTAAGGGGGCTCAACATATTTAATGTGCTGGCAAGAACAAGAGTGAAGGAATTATGAAGCAATCATCACAACAATTGGAAGTTAAGAATAACTCCATTACATCACCCAAATCATCTCTCAGCACCCTGTCTTTCCTATGTTACAGTTTGTAATGCGATAGCTACTCTATAAACACAGTACAGGGTTAACACTCCATAAGACATTCACCTTATTGGACACTAAGAATAAGAGCTGTATGAGTATCTATATGAGCATGCCAACCATGACATCACTGCTATATAGACACAGATCGCTTCGAAAGGTCACAGCTGACAGCAGTTGTATTCTATGTTACCTTACATGATATATCTTTACTGGTGACTCACAAAGTAGTTACTGGAAAAAAGACAGACTGCATTTACACAACACATCAATGTGTATATTCTTTTAATGCTTGACGTGTCAATGTATGTATTTTATGAGATGGATACTCTAGTATAAACAAAAATCTGCAAAATATTACAAATTGGAAATAGAAACTTAGATACAAAATAGATATTTGCAAAAGTAAAAATCAGCCTGACAAGTATGAGGATATGCAAGTTGTAGAAACTCTATATCCAAGTCCCAAAACAGGATGTAAATATGGCAAGGAGAAAGAGCCCCATCATCCAGTTGTAGTGACAGAACTTGACCTTACAGTAAACAGAGGGAGAATAAAGAGACGGAAGCCAAAAATTCATAAGAAGACTTGAAAGGAGACCCAGAGCAGACACATCTGATTTTAAGTGGCCTTGGCTACATGAGGATGACATATCAACTCACCTGGTTTTACAGGGATTCACCCAATTTTGAGCCTCCCTTACCAAGTTGACCTGTGATATATAATTTTCACCTTGTTGTCAGCCTGTATACTTAAGGCCCATTTAGACACAATGATTATCGCTCAATATTTGCTTAAAAGCCATCTTTTGAGCGATAATCGTTGCGTCTAAACGTACGGCTATCATGCACTGTTCGTGCACTATTCATCTGTGATTTCTAGCTAGCTACAAATCACCAATGTCTCTTATCAGTGCTGCACACTGATTTTCTCAGCCGGTGGTGCTGATAGTATTCTTTCAGCTGGTATCGCACTGGCAGTTCTCAGTGGGACACAGCTGAAAGCTCCAAGAACAATGCAGCTATTTGCATATTTTAAACAGCTGCTTTGTTCTCAAAGCTATTGCACCTGTATCCTGCTCTGCCTGCATTAACTCTTAAATAGCTAATTAGCTACTTAGAGCTATGCAAAGATGATCATTCAAAATTGTCACTCAAACTGCCATTTGAGCAATTATCTTTCAATGTAAATGGGCCTTAACCATCCTCTCTCCAGACTTTTATTGAGTTCTGGGTGCTGCTGCCTAGGTCCTAATGCCATCCAGCATCAGCACGTAGTGTACAGAGATGCGTATATCATTAAGCTGGACGGTGTCAGGACCCATTGCAGCAGCATCCAGAGCTGAACAAGACCTGGGAACAAGGAGGGAAAGTATATAGTACAGTCTGGGAACTGAATATAATTTTTTTTGCTAATTCTGGGTTATGAATAAAGTTATGGGCCTTGTTTGGGGTCTGAAAATAACATAGGAGATCTGGGATGTGACTATAATTAGGGATCTGGTCTAGAGTCTGAATATATTTAGGAGTTTGGTATGAGGACTAAACATATTTTTGGGGTTTGGTCAGGGGTTTGAATTAAGTTAGAGGTTTTATATAAATATAGGGGATCTGGGGTCCAAATATATTTAGGGGGTCTGTTCTGGGGTGAGATGTGGAAATGAGATGTCTGCTTCTCATATACTACTTTGCAATTGGGTTTTACTCTCTATCTCTTATAGGAGCCAGTACACAAAATTGAAATCTATGTTCTGGGGCTCCCAGGGGCCTGTGCGCTATACCATCATGTAGCGCATCCATGCCTTCCTATTCAAGTATGATATTATTTCAATACAGGACACTAGTATTGAGATATAGTGGTGGATCAGTCTTTTTGACTACACCCTTTGTAAGTATCACCCTTGAAAAGGGCGCTGACATTTGTGCTGTAACAAGGTGCTCAAGTATCACCCTGCGAGTGCGGACACATACTCAGCCCTCCCGGAGACAGTCTCAGAGTGGAAGCCTTGTGTATCAAATACTAGAATGATTGTAACATATATTTTTCAAATGATACATTATGGATATGCTGAGAACCCTATAGATACACATTTAAATCAGAACACTGGCAGCCAAACCTGCCGTGAAAGAACTCTTGTAAGGATTTTTAGTATGCTCTTATTATAGACATAGCACAATTTATATTTTTTATTAGAGGAAGGCAGGTGGTGAGTGTCCTTGTCATACAGTTTAGCCCAAGTATGAAACTGATATTCCAGACAAGTGCTTGCGTTCCTGGAAGTAGTCTCTAATTGGTGGTAACTGTGTAGAAACTAGATTGGGAACAAAAATTGGATGAGGTTGAAGATGGAGTAAGGACTGATAGTTTAAGAGTGGCTTTACATGGGAACACTATCATCCTAATAAACGTTCGAGAGCGTGAATGCAAATGACAGTCATTCCACGTGAACATAACTACAAACAGGGTAACAAGTGACAATTTACTTACTAGTCATTTCGTTTCAGCTCACCTAAAATTAGTCACTGATTGATTTAAAGTTGCATAGTGTAAAGTACAAATCTGCCTGGAGATTCTTTCTCTTTTTCGTGCCGTGAAACTTCACATGGACTAGCCCCATTCAATGGGTTTAATTTGCATGAGCATTTTCCTATGTAGAACTGTGTCAAGGATTGATTTGTCAATTCTTTTGTTTACATACATTCAACTTAATAGTATAGTAAAATAATGCAAATTCTGACTCGGATTTTGCTGTGGAGTCTGATGTTAGCTGCTGGGGTTTACTAAGTTTACATTAGCATTTCAGGTTTTAACTTGACTGATCCTTTGTTTATTCTGAGGATAAGCAGAGTCATGGATAACTGGCAGCTGCTTATTGCCCTCTCCCTATCTTAAAGGGGTTGTCCCGCGGCGAAAGTGAAAAAAAAATTTTTTCACTTACCCCCGCATTCTGCCCTGTTAAAAAGAAAGCATGTGTTAGTTTTTAAAAAGCACATTGCGCTTACCTGCATCAGCGTTCTGCAGCTTCTTCTTTTCTTCTTGTGAAGATGGCGCCGATGGTCTTCTCCCACGGTGGAACACAGGTCTTCTCCCATGATGCACCATGGATTTTCTTCTCCTTCCTTGCGTTCCATTGCCGATTCCAGCCTCCTGATTGGCACACGTGACGGGGCGGAGCTACGATGACGACGCGGTGACCAGCTCTCCGGCACGAGCGGCCCCATTCACCAGCCAGAAGACCGGACTGCGCAAGCGCGTCTAATCGGGCGATTAGACGCTGAAATTAGACGGCACCATGGCGACGGGGACGCTAGCAATGGAGCAGGTAAGTGAATAACTTCTGTATGGCTCATAATTAATGCACGATGTATATTACAAAGTGCATTAATATGGCCATACAGAAGTGTATAACCCCACTTGCTTTCGCGGGACAACCCCTTTAATAAATATGCATGCTTAACCGCCTGATTTCTTCAAGTTAAATAAGTTGTCTAGCATTTTAAAGAGCTTGACACAGGCCACTCAAACAAGCAATTTTGACTGATAGGCCTCCTGCAGACAAGCGGAAATTCCGTGGCAGGATTTCCTGCAGAAGGAGAACTCACCACCTCCCGTGGTAACCTGTTCCACTCATTGATCACCCTCACTGTCAGAAAGTTTTTTCTAATATCTAGTCTGTGTCTCCTCACTTTCAGTTTCATCCCATTGCTTCTAGTCTTTGCTTGTACAAATGAGAATAGGGCTGATCCCTCTGCACTGTGATAGCCCTTCAGATAGTTGTAGACAGCTATTAAGTCTCCTCTCAGTCTTCTTTTTTGCAAGCTAAACATTCCCAGATCCTTTAACTGTTCCCCAGAGGACATGATTTGCAGACCGCTCACCATCTTGCTAACTCTTCTCTGAACTTGCTCGTTTGTCTATGTCTTTTTTAAAGTGGGGTGCCCACTAGGCTTCTATGGGAGCTTCCAGCTGATCACAGCCAAAAGATAGGGCTGGCCGGAATCGTCAGCGTATGTGCTATCTTTTCCGGCTGGCCGATTTTATGTGCTGGAAAATTGCCCATCTGCATGGATGAATTGGAATCCAATGCTCCAGATGGCCATGATTTTCGGCCAACATTTTATCGCGATGAAATAGCGAGGTGGGAACATTCTACATGCTTCCAAAACTACACAAAGCTGGCAACCCAGGAAGGCCGATTATCTCAGGTGTGGGAACCCTCACTGAAGGAATCTCAGGATGGGTGTAAGGCATCCTCAAACCACTGGTGAGAAACACAACCAGCTACCTGCAAGACACCACAGACCTACTGAACAAACTGTCAACCGTAGGTCCCCTCCCAAATGGCACAATCCTGGCCACTATGGATGTGGAATCCTTGTATTCCAACATCCCACACGAGGATGGACTGACTGCCTGCCAGGCGCACCTTGAGGCCAATGGGGTCGCCTCTGATGCAGTGCTACAACTTACAAGATTCATTCTCACACACAATTATTTCTCCTTTGGCAAAGAGATATTCCTGCAACTCACGGGGACTGCCATGGGCAGTAAAATGGCACCGCAATATGCCAACCTTTTTATGGCAAAAGTGGAGAGTGACTTTCTGGCTTCCTGCCCCAGCAAACCATTGGCCTACTTCCGCTACATTGATGACATCATGATCATCTGGACCCACACCGAACAAGAACTCATAAAATTCCATGAGAGATTCAATGCATTCCACCCCACCATAAAACTGACATTAAGCTACTCGCATACAGAAATCAACTTTTTGGACACCACCATTAAGATTTTAAACAACTCAATACAGACATCCCTTTACCGAAAACCGATTGATCGGCCTACATACCTCAGATGGGACAGTTTCCATCCTAAGCACATCAAAAAGTCCATTGTCTACAGCCAGGCCATCAGGTATAACCGGATCTGCTCCAACCCAACAGACAGAGAGGAACATTTGTACCATCTTAAAAGAACATTTATAAATCAGGGCTACCATCCCATCTCAATTGATGACCAAATTAACAGAGCCTCCAGAATACCCAGAAATCAACTACTCCAATACAAGGAGAAGGAAAGAAACAATCGTGTGCCTCTAGTAGTGACCTACAATCCGCAACTAGCGGTACTAAGGAAAACCGCAAGGAAACTCCACCATACCCTGCACAAGGATGAGCGTCTGAAAACCATATTCCCTGACCCTTCGCTTCTGTGTTACAGGCAACCTCCTAACTTGAGGAACTTTATAATCAGGAGTGCATTACCCTCTGACACACAAAAAGGAACTTATCCCTGCAATGTAAGGAGCTGTAAGACCTGCTCACATATACTGACTGCGGACAGGATACGGATCCCCAACACACAGCAGGACTATAAGATCCCAGTGACATTCACATGTTCTACGTCCAATGTTGTGTACCTGATCATGTGCAGTAAATGTCCTGTTGGGGGTCTTTATGTTGGAGAAACAGGACAAAAACTGAAAGCAAGGATGAGATCTCATCGCCACATGATGAAACACAGAAAAAGAGAATTACCTGTGGCTGAGCACTTTTCTAACCATGGACATGACATAGGAGATATGAGAGTTTTGATATTGAAGGGTGGTTTCAAATCACAAAACCACAGAAGAATTTGGGAATATAAATTAATAACAACCTTTGACACGCTGAATACTGGGTTAAATTGTTCCCCAGGATTTATGCGTGAATGGGAAGTGTGAGACATTTATTGCACAGATAAGACCCCCATCAACAGTAATTCAGGGACCTTAAACTTTCACTCCCTTATCAGTGTTTAGCTAAAAATGCCAGTGTACCTCTTGTAGCAATTCTAGCCTGCGACCTTCCCCCCCCCCAACAGTAATTTAGGGACCATAAAACTTTCACTCCGCTATCAGTGCCTAGACAAAAAAGTTTGTTTGCTGTTGCAGAATTCCTTTTAAGTGCGAACCAATCACATCCATATCTGTGCCTTGTCATAAGTATGTATGTTATAAGTGTGTATAAATATGCATGCCTCTTCAGATCCAATCCATAAGCCTGAAGAAGAACCCTGCGTTGGTTCGGAAGCTCGCTATTATTACATCATGTATTTTTGTTAGCCATTAAAAGGTATCATATCTACAAGATTACGTGGTTTCTCCTGCTGGGAACAATCACGAAATAGCCGAGATAAAACTCTCATGTGAATAAGGCCTTAGGCTGCTTTCACACATAGTCATTTTTGCAAAAGCCCAACTTTTTTGAAGCAGTTGCATTTTTATGAAGTGTCCTACACACATTACATTTTAGCAGTGGAATTTTCTCCCACTTTTGCTGCGCTTTTTTGACTGCATAGCATTTTTTTCGAATCACAAAATGTTTGGCTTGGGATTTTTCTAGCTTTTTCCGTACCTTTGTCTATAGAAAAAAAAAAACAAGAAAAAAAATGCATGCGTGATTAAATAGCACCATTGAAAAATGCAGGCATTATTCAAAATACACATACAATTTAGCTGCCATTTTCTTTTACACAAAATAAGCAGAAAAAAAGACTGTAGGTTGATTTCACACACGCACACACACATTTTTTCTTTTGGAAAAAAGCCACAGTTTTTTTCTACAGTTTTTTCAGCCAAAGAATTGGATTCAAAATGAATGGGAAATGCTTTCACACGGGTGACAAAATCACGAGATTTTCTCGCGATGCGACAGTGCTACAAATCGCATGTATGTGAAGCTCATACTTTCCAATAGATTCCTTCACATTAGCGATGTTTCATAGGCTGCTACATTGCGATGTTTTGTAGCCCATGCTTCCTTATGGAGCCCTCCTTTGTGCTGAGGCGCAATGCACAAAATTGCGGTTTTCGTGCGGTGCGATGCAATTATTACAGTAGGAAGTCCTACTGTTTGTCCCTAAAAAAATCCCAAAACGATACATTACCTAACAGGCGCTGTCCGCTCCGCTGTACTTCTCCTCCGGCAGTTCTGTGGCACTTGTTTGTAGTCTTTAGCCAGTACTTCCTGGTCAGGGGGTTCAAAAATCTCACCTCCAGGAAACGCTGGCTCTGATTGGTTCTCGAGCGCTGCGGTTCAGCCAATCATTGCAGCACTCGATGAACCAATCACAGCCATCGCAGTAATATAATAGACAGACCACAGTTTCTTATATTTAAAGATTTTATAGTGACAGGGTCTGTTCCACTTGATTAGCAAACAGCCAATGCGGTGCCAGTATTCAAAACAGTTTCGAAAAGTGAGCCCAGAAACCACAGGCCAGTAAGTCTTACTTGTATTGTGGGTAAAATGTTTGAAGGGTTTCTAAGAGATACTATCTTGGAGTACCTCAAGGAAAATAACTGCATAACTCCATATCAGCATAGGTTTATGAGAGACCGCTCCTGTCAAACCGACCAGATCAGCTTCTACGAGGAGGTAAGTTCTAGACTGGACCATGGATAGTCATTGGATCTTGTGTATCTTGACCTTTCCAAAGAGTTTGATACTGGTATATACTGTAAAATGAGAATGCTTGGTCTGGATAAGAATGTGTGTAAGTGGGTAAGTAACTGGCTCACAGCAGAGGGTGGTTGTTGACGGTACATATTCTTATTGGGTCACCATTACTAGTGGGGTACCACAGGGGTCGGGTTTGGGCCCTATTCTTTTTAGTATATTAATTAATGATCTGGTACAACATTATGCAAAGTAATTAACACAGGATAGGAAAGAATGCAGTTCCATATGGACTTGGATAAATTGAGTTTTAACACTGAAAAATGTAAGGTTATGCACGTGGGCAGAGGAAATACATGTCACCATTACACACGAAATGGAAAATTACACTGACATGGAAAAGGGCTTGGGGATTTTAGTTAATATTAGATTCAACAGGAGAAATCAGTGTCAGGCAGCTGCTGCCAAGGCAAATAGCATCATGGAGTGCATAAAAAGAGGTAGAGGGGCACATGACGAGAACATTGTTCTTTACAAATCACTGGTCAAATAACATACATAGATATGCTACGAATTCAAATTCTGCAACATTTTTCAAATTTCTGGCATTTCTGCGGGTCGAAAAATACCGCTACATGTAAAGACAATTTTTTAAACTCTCATTCACTTGGCTTGTCCTGGAAATGCTGCAAAAGTTCTGCAGCAGATCCTGCATGTGTGAAGGCAGCCTGAGTCCTTCTTTTATATTTCTCATATTCTTTTGAATCTACTTGTGGCTTGGGTTCAACAAATACATTAGATACTGCCAAAAAATCTGTGTGTAACCACCCTTGTTGTCGTTTTTGTCTTGTTCTTGTAATGGCACAGAATGAGCAGATAGTTTTCCAAAACAAGCATTTCTTTCCATCTGAACAGATTTCACATGGCATTTGGTAAGCCACTATGGAAAGATCAAGATCCAACCATAAGGTGGCTTTTGCAAATTTACTGCAGCAGAAAATAGAACACAGTTCACAGAGTGGGCATGAGAAATCAACTTGTTTTCCCATCGGTGACATGCCAAGTGTCCAGCTGGCCTTCTGAGACTCTGTGTGCAATCCTTGGCGGAAATATTTTAATAAAAAATGGGTAATAACATTGGCAATCATTTTAGGAATGTTTCTGCTTGTGACTGTGATCTGTTTAACGTCCTGGGTGGAGGATGTGATATAAAGTGTATTAAGTTTTTTAAAAATAACACACTATCCTAGTATAATATATAGCATTTGCTGCTGGTAAGCTTCTTACAAAAATAGAATTAAAAAAATATAAGTCAGCAGCACATTTCCATGCTTTTCCCAAAGACTTGTATGCAATTTTATGTTTGATAAAGTTTATGAATGCAGTAGGTGTTCGAGCCGTAGTGACACTCATCCACATGAAGCTACACTGCAATGTTTGGAAAATATCTTAATACACAACTTGATTACTGAAGCTGTCCATTCACATTAGATTTAAGGAGTTCTCTGTGACTTAGAGGGGTAGTCCCACAAATCAAACTTATCAACTATGCACAAAGTGATAAATATCTGATCATGGGGGTCTAATCACTGGGGCTTCCATTGATCATGGAAAATAGGAGTCCTGTGTGTGCATGGAGGAATGAAGCAGTAGTCATACATGTGCACTATTGCGCCAATCATTTCTATTCCCGATCATTGCTCTACAGACCTGTATAAAGGGCCAGGCATTGATTTGAAGGAATGCTGCCATCCAATAGGTGGCGCTGCAGAGGTATTGTTCCATTTTCTTTATTTGCATATTACCCAGGGGAGCATGGATGGCCTTATAAGTCTCCTCATATACCTTCTTGGTGCTCTCCCTAGAGAGAGATGTTACCCCTGCCGACTCACGTCACTGGCCTCTCATTAGCCAAGCTAGGATCCTACTGCACACTGATGAGGAGCAAAACCCCAAAACAGCTGTCTGTGTATGGATTCTGGCTTAGTTTTCAATTCCCAATCACTGCTCTACAGACTTGTATAAAGGATCAAGCACTGACTTGAATGAATGCTGCCATCCAATAGGTGTCGCTGCAGAGATATTGTTCCATCTCCCTTATTTTAATCATTTCTATGGGATTACTAGACAAAGCAAATTACAAGTGTTTAGCAACCTCTAGCAGTTCCACAGAGGTGAATAGTATCGTAATTTACACGCATGATAATCGCTCAGATCACTAGGGGACATTTGAAACCCCAATTATCATAATCGTGGTGGTCCTAGCATTCGGAGCCCCACTAATCAGATACTTGCCACCTATTCTGTGGATAAATGATAAGATAGTTTCATTTGATAACGCATTTAAGCATAAATCTAGGTTGTGGTCACCTTGTGGACCTCCTGTGATCACCACAATGATGGGGCTGTGGTAGTGCTGTGAGGGCATTATTCCCTTTGGTGTCTATAGAGACATAGGAGCCTATTCCCATGGACAGCAGTGCCAGATGCTGAAACTCCAGTAGTTTAGACTCCCACCAGACAAGCATTGACCCTGAGTATAGGCCATGAATATTGAAAGGGTTTGTCCTAAATCCCAATACAGGCTTTGCCTGTCATCCAGTGAGTCAAGCCATTGCTCGTCCTGAAGTGTGGGGTATTGGATGACGCACATGTGCATCTTCACTCCATTTACTTCAATGGAACTGCCAACATTTCCGGTGGTACCATTGAAGTGAATAGAGCAGAGGTGCATGTGTGCGTCCTCCGCTCCCCCACACTTTGGCACAAGCTGTGACTGGACTTAATAAATGAAAGGTAAAGCCTGTCATGAGACAAAGTCTTTAAATCTTGAAGAACCCTTTAAAGGGGTTGTCCGTTTAGAAATTGACAAGATCTCAGGATCCAGGTCTGCGGCCTCACGATTCTCACAGTCTGCGTTAACACCTAAACTCAGGTGATCATTCAGAACTCCTGGCATCATGACGCCCCAGATGTGAGCGCTGATGCCAGGAGAACAGGAGGTTACGCTATGGCCTCTGATTGGCAGGCAGTGGTTACCTGACTCCCACTGTCAACAGGGAATGGAACAACCACAGGGTTGCAATGCTGGATCGCCGGGGCCAAGGACAGCTAAGTACTGCTGTATTTCTTGTTATTTTCACACAGCTACACCTGCCATTAAATTTTCAAAAAGTAAGCACACAACTCAATTAAGATTGATGTACAATCTAAGGCCACTTCCACATGGGCAACATAATATCACCACGAGAAAATCACAGCGATATCGCATCTGTGTTCTGTGTGATATCGCTGCATTTTCTAACGGCGATATCGCAGTTTTATGTCGCTACAAAGTCGCACATGACACTACAAAGTCACACGAAATATAAGCCCTACTCCCAAAAAAGACCTTGCTTTAATTAAAAAAAAAACAGATACATCACTTAACAGCCGCTGCCGCACTTATACACAGCTCCCCGTCCATTGTCTTCAGGCAATTATTCCTAGTCCGGGGTTTGAAAAACCCTGCCTCCAGGAAGCGCTGCCTCTGATTGGTTCTTGAGTGCTGCGTCTTAGCCAATCATAGCCAGCGTTCTATAAACCAATCACAACCATTCATTGAATAGTTGTGGTTACCTGAGCTGCTGCACTCAAGAACCAATTGGAGGCAGCGCTTCCTGGAGGCTGAGTTTTTCAAACCCTGGAGCAGGAAGAATTGCCTGTAGGCTGAAGACAAGTCTTGGGGAGCTGCGGAGAAGTGCGGCAGCAGCTGTTAGGTGATATATCTGTTTTTTCTTGTTTTTTTTTTTTTTTATTGCAGCAAGGGCTTATTTTAGGGTTTTACAGAAGGATTTCCTACTGTAAAAGTTGCATCACTCCACACGAAAACCACGTTTTTGTATGATGTGATGCAATAGAAAGGAAGGCTTCATAGTGAAACATGGGCTACAAAACATAGCAAATCGTGGCTGTATATAGCATGCAGCAATTTTGTATTCTAACAATGTCGCAGGCTACAAAACATACATGCGTTTTGTACCACTTTTGCATTGCTACAAAATCGTACGATTTTGTAGCCCATGTGGAAGCGGCCTAATGGAAATGGAGACACCCTGATATTTTGTTGAGCTTTTTTGGCTTGTGCTACTATAGACTTTTGTCATGTGATAGCTTCAATTTCAGCTGTTGCACAATGTGCAAGTGGCAGTTTCTTTAGTTACTATCAGATGACTTGCAACTTTCATGCAAATTATCCAAGGATATAACAAATAAATCTGCTTAATCTCATCATTAAAAGGCATGCCATATATGAAACAGAAGTATAATATGCCCACTTAGCAATGGGGCACTGATAGGCTTGCCAACTCAGTGAGCTGCAAGCTAGTTGGATGGCATGTTATAGTTCGCATTGCTGCCCATACTCTCTCTCCTTCTCTTTTTCTCATGCACACACGTATGCAATTCCCTTGACTGAGGGTGGTTTCAGACGGCCGTAGGCATTACTATGCGCACTGGCGTAACTATAAGGGATGCAGGGGATGCGGTTGCACCCAGGCCCAGGAGCCTTAGGGGGCCCATAAGACCTCTCTTCTCCATATAGGGAGCCCAGTACTATGAAAAAAGCATTATAGTTGGGAGCCCTGTTACAGGTTTTGCATTGGGGCCCAGGAGCTTCAAGTTACGCTTCTGACTACGCATGCTGGTACGGAGCGTAGCTGCACCTGCACAGTTATTTTTTTAACCTCTCCAGCCGTTCAAACTATGGAGTTTGAAAAAAAAGCGTGAAGATAGGTGCTGCCTTATCTTTCCCACACGTAGTATTAACCCGAATCTCGATAGTGACAATGAAACTATTAAAATCCATTGAAATCAGTCGTTTTGCTTCGTACTGTTTTCATATTGTTTTTGTACTGTTTTGCACTGTGATTATCATAAGGGGAGAAAAACTGTTAAGGACCATTTACACTGGACGAATGTCAGGCAAACAATGCCGGACACTCATTCCTGTGTGTACTCGCTCCAACGGTTCTGCACAGGAGCAAGTATTGCTGGCTCACTCACATAGCGGCCAGCAGCAGTTGTTCAGTACTGACCATCTGCTGTTTACACTGAACGATCATCATTCAGGATTTAATGCAGCTTAAAATCCTGAATGATAATCGTTCAGTGTGAACAGCAGACGTTCAGTACTGAACGTCCGCTCTGTTAGGTGAATGGAGAGGGGCGGGGGAAAGCGAAATCTTCTTCAGCCGCCCCGGCCCCCTGCTGACCGCTCTGTGAACAAGCCAGGGATACTTGCTCCTGTGCAGCAGCATGGGAGCGAGTACACACAGGGACAAGTGTCAGGCATTGTTTGCCCGACATTCATCCAGTGTAAATGGGCCTTAAGTCTGAAACTGCCTTAAAGTAATTATTCACAACGTAAAACAAACATTTATTTCACTCTTTATATTACACTGTACAAATTTGCAATTTGCTCACTTTTGCAAAAAGCTCCTTGTGATTATAGACATATCATCCCACTGTGAAATTCAATCACGTTGTGCTGGCATTACATATACAGATTGCCATGAGCCTTCGCTGCTGGATGAATGGGTACATCTGCAACTATGCTAGTCTTGGGGGCTGTTCTTCCTTTCGTACGAGAGCCAGTGTTGGGCAGACTAACAACTGAGTTAATTTGATGGTATTTATATATAAAGCATACCTAATTTTTCAGAATAAAGTTGTTTTTACACGGGACAACCTGTCGAGTGCAAGATTAATGGAGGCGTAGCAGGCCGGGGACAACCTGTTGGGTGCAAGTTGAATGGAGGCATAGCAGGCCGGGGATTGTTCCGGCCCACCCGCCTCCATTCTCAGTAAGCAGGATGTTGTTCACAAATGAATGGCTGATTGTTTACACGGGCCGATTCATCGTTCAGTTGTCTGCATGCAGAAGCTGAACGACGAACGAAAGCGAACAACTTCTCGTTCGACATTCAGTCAAGGCACACATTTACACTGAACGATAATCGTCCACCCCTTTCGACCTCCTTCAGACGTTTCATATTCTTCACTGATGCAAGAACCTTGCTCCGAGGTTCATTCTAGTCTTGAGGGTATCAAACATGGCCATAAATGTATACTCCCAAATTCTTCTGTGACGCTGCAACTTGAAGTTAATAACTCTAATCTGTTTCATGTTGTGTCCATGACTAGAAAAATGTTTTGCCACAGGTAATTCTGTCTTTCCCTCTGTAATTGTGTGGCGGTACTAAAACTTTTTTTTTTGTTTGGGCAACATGAGCCATCCCCTTTCTTCACTTCCTCTTCTTTGTCTTGTTATCTCTGCTACTAGAGACAAGCATCAATTGACAACAGGCAGTGAACAGGAAATTAGAAGAAAGGGAGACCTCTAGCGGCCATCGCTTTAGAGCGATTTTTCAGTATAAAAGCGTTATTTTAGGTAAATAGAGTGAATCACACTTTTGCAAGCTATCACACTGGCTATCACATTGTTTGGCTGGCTAACACATGGTTTGAAACCAGAGGCGTAACTTGAAGCTCCTGGGCCCCAAAGCAAAACCTGGAACAGGGCCCCCAACTATAATGCTTTATTCATAGTACTGGACTTCCTATATGGAAAAGAGAGAGCCCTTATGGGCCCCCCAAGGCTCCTGGGCCAGGGTGCAACCGCATCCCCTGCATCCTCTATAGTTACGCCCCTGTTTGAAACGTTAGTGACTATTTAAATGCACAATTGAGGCTGTTCTGCATCATCAAACCATTAATCAATTCATTTTATCTCTCTTACAAAGCATGAAGGCAGGTATATTTAATGTTCTCCTAAATTAGTTTTAGTTTCCACATCCTTTTTGCTTTTCTATTCATTAATTATTCCAAGCCTGCCACCTTCATACTGTACTTCTTGATCCCCACAGTGAAATTAAACAATATTATTAGTGTGTCTGATTTGTGAAATGCTTAGAGCTGCCATAGCACAAAAACATTTACATGGCACACAAAAGCCATTTATAACCTGGCCATTATTTTTAGCTCTGCACTAAGAATAGTGCCTTTAGTGCCACTTCAAAGGAAACAGTGATCAAAGAGTTGCCCCAAAAATAAGGACATGCTCCAGTGAGTAGAGGATTGTTCTGTAACTCCTATTGCACTTACACCCTGTATATCAGACTTTACAGGAATGTCTGATGAATTGCTTAGTATTTGTAACAGAATAACGTCATAATAACACAGTAGTAAAAGCCCTTTTACATTGGGCCGATAATCGCATGTCTATTACACCAGCATAAAAAGGCTTGCTCTTCCACGTCAGATATCTCTATGTAAATGTGGAGACATGCCGCCAACCAGTGCATTCTGCATGGTGATGAGCAATCGTACTAACAAATATTTGTCCCCATACTACAGGTAATTTGCCCATGTGTAGAAAAGGAACAAGTGCTGTTGGTCAGCACTTGTTACCACTCTAAGGCCCTATTCAGATGGCACTATTTTACATCAGTATTTGTAAGTAGTGTTGCTCATCTTAAAAAATCACTGCAATTTTCGCTAAAACGAATCAGGCAAGTCTGACACAATTGTTAAACGAAAATTGCAGGAAAATTTTCCAAAATTCCTGCTACAGAGGTTAGAGTGCAGTCAATCAACAGCCAGGATGCCTTGATGATACCACCAAATGTGTCCTCCCTCTTGCATATCAGCATAAAGCTTCATAATTGGACTGCATTATGTCCTACATTCAAGTTTCTAGCTTGGGGTTATTCCGTATTCATTACCTGTCCCCTCTCCTCTTTAATTACCATAACCATATCTACTCAACACTACAGAGTATCTCTCCAGCTAATTTTTTTTTTAGATGGTTTAGCGCTAAATCAAATTTAAGGCTAAATTCATATATGCTTTATTTGTTGCAGAAATTTCTGCAACTAAAAATCAGTTCCAATCATCTAAATTGGCTTTTTCTGGCAGCAAGTAATTGGATTTTTGCAAATTCCATTCAGGTGAATTGGAGAGTGGCAGAAATTTCTGCAGCAATCCTGTCATGCGTGAATATACCCTAATAGTGACACAGCGGGTCTAGACTCCTGTTGAGAGGGCTATATTCTGAATAAGTGCTTCTAACATGATAAAGATGAAAATAACCTTGTACTTACGTGTGGACAAATCTTAACTGACATCATGATGTATTTTTCTTACTAAACATATGACCTGTGCCAACAAACCTTATATAAACAGAAATAAGAGCACGGTCTATGACATCAACGTGCTGGAACAGTGAGTACTGCTATTTTCTTTCAAATGGTTCTAATAAATGTGTTTGCTGAACTATCAAAGCCTCGAACCAGAAGTCATGCTTGCCTGGGGAAGAATAAGAGCATGTTTGTGCATGTAATGCTTGGAGACATTGACATTGTTCCTGAGCATTTCATCTTTATGTAAAGATTGCCTTAATAATACTTCCAAAGTTCCCTAAGACCTGGGCATAATGCCCATTGCAAGTCGAGCAATGGAAAACAGTGACATTTGTATATTTATCTTCTGGTTCTCAAATACTGCTGTACTAAGAATACAATAAGTATAGATAATAAGAGAAACTGCAAACATGCTCATGCATAGCTTGTATACAGTCTAGTCTTCAGAGCCATAAAATACAACTCCAGCAGTCACTCATTCAGATATCCAGGATCTGATGAGGAATTTAACACAAATTCTGCCTGGAAATCCTCATCAAACTCGGTAGCATTCCCCAGACAATGCATGTGAGTGAGGTTTTTGTAACCCCATAGATATCCTCTGCAAAAATATGGCCAGATTTTGTATGCACCACAGAAAAAAATCATCACAAGAAGTATAAACATGTTCATTCTTTTAATGCATTCAGAATGGAAAAGACGTAAATTAGCCCCATTAAATGGGGTTAGTCCTTGTGCCGGCCCACAGCACTCCTTCATATTTCTGCTGTGGATCCCTTTCTAAATACATGTAGGATTTTCTGAGACGTGAAAATAGCCTAATGTAGCTAGCAGGGAAAATGTTTGCAAAGCCCACAATGGCAAACAGCGCAGTGCCTATAACAAATCAGAAAAAAGCTGCTCATACACATTAGATTAGAGTCCGCCGTACCCATCAGTTTTAACAGGGTTGGTCAATGTTCTAATGGGTATGGCGTCTCTCTTCTCTCCTTACCTATTAGAGATGTCTGATATTTATCTATGGTGGAGTTGGACGACAGAGTTATTAAGAATTGTGTTTGATGACAATAATATTAGAGCCGGATTTTATAGTGTTTAGAATTTATATTAGTCTCTGGGGCGATCCACAGCCGTCCAAACTGCCCCTATTATAATCCGCTGCAAGTGTGCAGCTGGTGTTAAAACAAAAACACTGCTATACTCACCTGCGTTGCTACTCCCACTCCTGGCCTCTGAAGTTTATGCTGCTGGTCCCCAGCGTACTTCCTAGTCATTTACAGCATTTAGCAGAGATGCCCGGTAGGGACCATCTCCAGGTAAGGCCGATCACATACTTTGATGTGTCCTTTGACAATCACTCCTGTCAAACTAACAGCTCACCTTTGACAGCATCTTGCTAAAGAAGTGTTCCCATTTTGGTCATTTATAGCATTTACCAGAGACGCCTGATAGGGACCATCTCAAGGTAAGGGGTTTCCAAGACTCACATTTAAAAATATCTATCAGCAGACGCTTTTTCTATTAATATAAATGGAGAGGTACCACCATCTGCATACAGCCCTCACCTTTAGGTCTATTGGAGTTGTAAGGTGGTTGAACTGAAGTGAATGTACAGTACAACTACTGTGTTTCCCTGAAATTAAGACCCTGTTATATAATAATTTTTACCTCAAAAGAGGCGCTAAGTCTTATTTTCGGGGGATGTCTTATTATACTTACCTAGCAGGCTCATTCCAGGTCTCTCCTGCTGCACTCCAGAGCTCTGACACACCGAACAGCGGCATTGATTGGCCAATTCATTAAATCCCGCCTCCACAACATGTTGGCCGTGATTGGTTCTTCAACCACTGCTCAGCCAATTAATGCAGTGCTCGATGAACCAATCACACACGTCACATTGGTTTATCAAGTGCTGCATTGATTGGCTGAGCAGTGCTCGAGAACCAATCAGAACAATCACTTCCTGGAGGTGGGATTTATGAATCTCAAAACCAGGAAGTGAACTTCTGTAGGTAAACGAGGACTGCAGGATGCATGGTAGAGCTAGCAGCAGGAGGACCTGGACCGAGCCTCCTAGGTAAATATTCCTTTTCTTTTTTTTTTTATGTAATGCAGCTATGGCTTATTTTCGGGGTATGGCTTATATGTAAAAAATCAGGTAGGACTATTTTCAGGGAAGGTCTTATTTTTGGGGAAACAGGGCACGTTCTCCTATTTTATTTGCTGTTAATGTTTTTTCTTGTTTGTTTCTTCAAAGCAGTTGGCTGAGAAATAAGGTGATTGGTTTTCCGCACAATAGCGAATTTCTGACAGATGGAAATCCACTTGAGAGACTGTTTCTCTTATTGTTTACCACAAACCTCACCCAGTTAGGTCCAAGGGTTAATAAATACACTGTTCAGCAAAGATATGGTCATGAGGTGCTTTGGCTGCTGTCCGGTGAGCTATTATTCCTTGGCATCCAACTGACTGGCAATTTTACCAGCAATATATGGCCTTCTCCAAAGACAAAGAGATTAATACCCCATTTACCCCATTTACAGATGATCGCTCAAAAGTCACTGAAATGATAGTTTGAGTGACAGTTTTGAGCGATCGTCATTGCATACTTTATAGTAGCTAATTAGCTACTATAGAGTTATGCAGGCACAGTGAGACACCGCCGCTATCTCCTGCCGAACACTACAGCTGCTCTGCATGAGCAAACAACTGTAGTGCCCCGCTGTGAATTCATAGCATGACTCAGGCACAGAGAATCTTATCAGTGCAGTCGGCTAATAACAGCTGATCGCTCAATTTTAGCAAGCTGGAATTCAGCGATCAGCGACTCGTGCACGAAAACTGCATGATGTCAGTGCATTTAGACAAAATAAGAATCACTTAAAAGATTATTTTGAGCGATTCTCATTGTGTCTAAATCAGCCTTTACCGAAAGTACATGATTTCACAAACACACACTACTCCGGTATGGATAAACCAATCCATTAAACCTATGGGGATATTACAGAAAGAGCTTAAAACTTCCTGCTTTTCTTTCTGTTACTCCATAGACTATAATCAAGAGAGTCATAGCGACCTTTCCTTTGATGTCAGTATGAAAATCTACAGCTTTGAATCTGGATCCCTCTTCTCCTGATAGGTTCGAATCCCACATCTGGTAACCTAACCTATCAGACATTTCCTGATGACACATCCTGTTTCTATGCAATAAATTCCCAAGATTAGAAGAAAACCTTTAATCCAATGGACAAACTATATCTGCCATTGTTGACAAATGTGTACAGTACCTAGCTGTATTCGGGCTTTAATGTACCGTGAGAGAACACACCCATGTAAGCTAAACACAGCATAAAAGTTTTGAAGGAGGCTCTTCAAGAAGCCAGGTGTTTTGCTTTATGCCTGCCTTTTGGAGATAAGTATGGGTAGTCATTGGTTCCCCCATAAAACCTCTTCAGATTACATGGCTTACTTCAGACTAATCACTGTGGTGTCTGTTATTAATAAAGTAATAGAGACAAGACACTATGCACAGGAAAAGTCTAACCATTTCATAAAATTAATGTGAAAACTGCAAAATGATAACTATGTGTAAAGGCCTTCACCGTTACAGGGGATCAGTAGGCGCTTAAATTTTTTTCACAGACTGTAATCCTAAATTAAAATGTAACTTTTATTGATTATTTATTCTAAAATCCTTTTCGGATATGAGGGCTTTCATAAAAAAAACTTTTATAATGGGCGTGTGATGCGTTCCATTAATAATTGTATGTCCAATGAAGCACCTTGATGTGTTGTTTAGTGAAGAGAATCTGCTGTGTATAACTGTCACTTCGCAGAAACTCTTGCATATAGAAACACTAGCTTCCGACCAGCTTTAATGTTTTTAGCGTACCATATGTTGTTTTGTACGCTTTTTTCGGCTGGGGGTTGAACATACACAGAAACAAATATTCTAGTCTAGGACTAAGATCCTTTTTGTAAGATTCAATTATAAATCTTTTTCTAGAGAGAGGTGTATAATCTCTCTTGGTTCTGTTGTGTATAGCTCGACGCGTTTCTTCGCTATTCGCGATTCGTCAGGAGCAACACTGTTTGTCACATAGAACCAGATAGGTAAGGATCGAGCACATTAATGCAAATACATTGATCCAGTATATCTTTGGACCCAATGTATAATGTGCACAATAATATAGTACGCCAGTGTAAGTGCATTCGGGAATTAACCAGATGGCTATATACTTGGATGATACTTCGGCATGATCATTCCAAATATTTTGTTTTTAATAGACTGAATGCTAACTTAGACCGGCGTCTATTCTAAAATGGAACTGGGCTACCAGAATACGATTCAAAGAGAAACCAGGGTTTCAGTCACCAGTATCTATAAACGCTAGGTAGTTTTTCAACCTCGCTAACTAGGTGCTAACCCTAAGTTCAAAAGGTTGCAGGACCCTTTCTTTTAGCAGGTATAGTGATACTACCCCTAAATTCCCTATCTGTGCTCAGGTCACTGATACTAGTCACCAGTGCCCGGCTCAAGAGGGTGGTCGGCAAATCAAGATAAATAAATAAACAAAAAGAAAAGAATCTGGCAGCAGCTCCAGCCTTAGTGGTAGGCTGGAGGCATCTGATGTGCTGTCTGCCCAGTGTTTGCTTATAAAGCCCAGGTCTGACACTCCCTCTGGTGGGTGTGTGCCTATCAGCCAATCAGCTGTAGCCTAGGTCTCTCAATGGGCTTGTATGGGGACGGTGTCTAATCCGTCTAATAATTTAATCAAAGTGCTTTATGAAGGAAGCTATGTATCGGGAGCCTGTTAATAGAGGTCATTATATGACCCGATCTACTATAATCACTTTTAGATGATGCAGAGGCCAGCTCCGTAGGTACGGAGCGTTTACTTCCGGGATCATGTGACTATAGTGTAAAGGCCCTTTTAAGCACAACGATTTTCACTCAAAAATTGCTCAAAGCCGTCTTTTGAGCGATAATCGTTGTGTGTAACTGCACTGACATAGTGCAGTTTTTGTTAAGCCGTCGCTCATCGTTGTCTTTCAGCATTCTGAAAAATCAGCAATCAGTTATCAGAAATTCACAGCGTGACACAGCTAATACTATTGTTTCAGCTGTATCCCGCTCCCTGATGACAGGAGGGGTATGAAGAACAAAGTGCAGCTCTGTTCTCCATACCCTGGTTGGAGCGCTCGGCTGTATAATAGCCGGGCACTGCGAGCAGGGAACAGCTGGATGCAGAAGACAAGTGGGGTATCCCCGTTTGTCTTCTGCATCCTCCGCTCGGAGCGCAAGATGATCGCTCAATGTTTGAGCAATCTCCTTGCGCTTAGAACACAACGATTATCGCTGTGTCTAAACCAGCCTTTACATCAAGAAGTCTGAATCACAACTTAAACCCCATATATATGGGGTTTATATACGTAAAATCAATAGAGGGCTCATTACAACTCCTATCCAAAGATCATCCTATCAATCCATCTATGGAACAAGATGAAGCAGGGAAACCCTCTGTCTAGAACACGTTTTCCATAACAATAGGAAACCGTTTATGTCTTGAAAGATTATACAATTAATGAATTGTGACCTACATTTACTTTCATTGAATGATCGCTTTTAAATTAGTAGTTGCTGACAGACAGCTATTATAGTTCTAAGTAGAAGATATTATAAGGCTTTCTGCTATTTAAAACCTACGACAGATTAACGAGCTCTAATACTATGATTATTGTGCTCCTTAGGCCTGACGCCATAACAAATGCAGGTTAATACATGAGGTTTTCACCATGGTTTTCTTGGGATTATGACCAAGTGATTTTTTAAGATGTATTCTAGGAATTGTTCCTACAACCGCCACTATAAGAATCAATACTCACCTCATTCTTTCCCAGTGATGGGTCTTCCAGGCAGTTTTTATTGAGGATGTATCCTTCGGATAGGTCATCACTAGTTGATCAGCTGGGGTTAACCACTTGGGAACCTGACCAATCATCTGTTTGGGCATCCACTATTACTTGGAAAACACATGGTTTGGAGTGGAATCAGATCGTCCTGACCCCTGTGGGTGGTGCTGGTAATTGCAGGCATAGTTCTCATTGAATTTAAAGGGTTGTCCGGTTTTCAGACAATAACCTTTTAATAGGGCTCATTGTAATAAAAAAAAAAAATATATTACTTATCCTTTCTCCTCCACTAGGATGCAGCACTACGACCCAGCTGTGGTCCCTGTGTTTGTTGTGACAGGTAATGTCACCACCGGAAGTCAGGTTACCGCTGCTGACAATCATTACAGAGCTGATGGTGATGGTGCAGTAAAGATGGCATATTCAATCTGTCAATATGTTAGGCAAATAGTTGAAGACTTGGCACTTTTGGTCCTTAAGGATGCAGCGCTTTTTTCATTTTTAATCATTGCACTCCGAAAAGCCATAGTATTTAAATTTTTTTCTGCCAACATAGCCATGCAAAAAGACTTGCTTTTTGCAGGATGAGTTGCGATTTTCAATGCAACCATTTTGGGTACATACAACTTATTGATTAACCTTTACTAACTCCTTCTGGTGGAATGGAATAAAACAGCAACGCCACCATTTTTTCTGCTATTCCCCATGTGACATGTTAAAACATATTACCTTTATGCTAAAGGCACATGGCCATAATGTGAGTTGCGATTGAAAACCCCCATTACAATCCACATTGGATAGCATGCAGACACCTGTCCATGTGCTATTGGATATGCACTGACACAGCATATTTACAACATTGCATGTCCTTTTTTCGTCTTTGAAAGTGGCCAGGAATAAGACATGCAATGGTTTTTTTTCACATAGACCATGGGTCATTGTCAAAACACATCCAAGTGTATAACCTCATAGGCTATAATGGGACCGTGTGCAGTCTGTGGAATAACTCAGACAGCACACAGCCTTGTAAATGTGGCCATGTGTCTTTAACTTTTTTTCTGTGGTTTGGTGTAATTGTAACAATAACAAATTGCAATAGTTTTATTTAAGCTTTATTACTTTTGCGCAATAAGGACACTTTTTTATTCTGAGAGCCATAAATTTTTATTTTTCCATTGACTGAGCTGTGTGAGGCCTTGCTTTTTTGCCAGACAAATTGTAGTCTTCATTGGATCCACTTTGCGGTACATATGAGTTTTTGATTACTTTTCATTCCTTTTTGGCAGGTAAAATTACCACAAAAAAACAGCAGTTCTGGAATCATTTTTTTATTATGATCACAGTCCGGTATAATTGACAAGTTCTCTGTGTGTGTCGTTATTTTATATTGTTTTGTGGGAAATGACTCAGTATAACTTGTACTTTATTCATTTTAATCCTGGCTCTTTCTATGCTTAAGGCCCATTGACATGCAATGATTATGGCTCAAAATTCATTCAATCTGAAAATGAGCAATAATCATTACATGTAAACTAGGGCATTGTGCACTTTTCATTTGAACAATGATTTTAAGGTGAACTTAAAATCCATCCTTCAGCTAGTGAGAGATAAAGTATCTTTCAATAAACCACAGGATGTTATCTCAACAGTAGGCGGCAGATAACATTGTAATCTGCTGTCAACCTCAAGCAGAACAATGCAGCTATGTGCACAGCTGGGCGTGTCATTTATCATATGCTGGGATCTGCAAACAGCTCCTGGAGGCCCTTTTAAATGCAAATGAAGATAATAAAGTGTTAATGGCCAGTAACACCTTATTCAAATAGATCCCCAAATCTTTCAGTCTTTTGAAAGATTATCTTTGCGTGTAAATGGGCCTTTAGGAGTCCAGTAGATGGTCCTACTTAGTGATTGACCACTATCTGTATTATGCAGTCACTAAGCAGGACCACCTACTGGACTCCTTAGCATAGAAAGAGCAGGGACTTAAATGAATAAAGTACAAGTTATACTGAATCATTTCCCACAAAACTATGTATCAGTCTGCTTATCTCCTTCTGCTCTATATCATTCTGTCTGCAGATCAGACACCATTTTCAACCTAAATGGTTCACTTTATACATTGAAACATCATCTCACAAATTAGGCACATCAATATATACAACAGTGCTTTACAATGCGAAGCATACTAATCCACTGCTAACAGGACAATCGTAGGCCCCTTGCATTTCAACCTCCTAATACATATGTTATCTCAAGGAACATACAATGCTTCCAAGATAGAATATAGCTATAATATAGTGTGCAATAGAGCATTCTACCCTTTTATTTTCTCTTGAATTCCATATGAATCCTTGTAAGAAGAACCTCTATGAGTGCCCATACGTAGGTTCAAGAAGGTACAGTATGGACCCATAGCAAGCTATGCACTCTCTCTTACTGATCAGTGCAACTCAGATTCATAATATGGCGCTGATCATAGGTCTATGATATCATGTAACTTTTGAATAATCTTTATTTTTAATTGGTGAAAGTGCACTAACCTGCATGACATACCAACAGAAGTTTAGAGCTATTAATAAAAATTAGGTTTAACTCATTTCTGGTTGTATTGCTCATATATGCTAGAACCTTCTTTATAAGTTACAAAGTCATCCGTTAACTGCAGACAGAGTAAATCATTCAGTACATTATTTATTGCATTGCATTTTCACATCCAGCCATATACATGATTACATCATTAATGCTCATACAGGACTAGTTCCACCATGTTTCTCATCTCATTTCCTTTTTAGTGAATTGGAGATATTAAAATTAAACAATAAACTTTCTCTATAGCCAGAGGCTGTGGTAAATGTTGTGTGTATATCATGTAGTTAGCATGACTCTGTGTTATAGCATATCTGTTAAAACATAATGGCACGAAATCTTTACTGACTCACTTTCTGAGTTATATACTTTTATATAGTTTTTTTAGGGGGGGATAAAGATGTTGGAGGGATGTTGGCTGGAAGCGGCTCCTATAAAATATTAATGCTTTCGATTCTAGAATGTACAACACTATGCTAATCAGGATACATACAAACAGCAGTTGCTCCCTAGATAGATAAAACTTGAATTTCCTTCAAAATATAGGCTAACGTTTATTTATTCAGTATTCTCCATATAATTATTTTCTTAATTCTGCACCACGGCACAATTGGCATTGATCTGCCCTGAATCCAAATACATTGAACATTTTTCATAGCAATTTTCTAATATGCTTGGACTGGTTGATATGCACTTTTTCAGAAACAGTACTTTCTCCTTTGAGCCAGCATTTCTCCCTCCAGCAACAGGTATTGCTGATTCTAGGGTAGTCTGTAGTTAGAAACATATAATATGTGCCTATCGGACATGCATGGATTCAACATGCATTTTTTCTCATATTCTATGCTTTATTAGATGTTTCCTCAATTCTATTTGTGTACTTACAGATGTTGAATTGATCTCTGCTCATAGTTGGCACAGATGTTTTGCACCTAATTGAAGGTGTGATGACTGAAATATATCCTAAAAGCAGGTTTAGACGGAGATAAGACATCAGGAGATTTATTTTAGGTCTGTATTTGCCAACCTCAGTTGTTAAAGCAGTTTTCCTACCAAAAAACATTAATTAATTTGTTGATGCTGGGGGCCGAATGCTGAGATCTTCACTGATCCCAAGATTTTGTTTCCTGGCAAGTACCAAAGTTTTGGCAGTGTTGGCTGCATATGCCTGCCTCCGATCCATTCACTGCAATAAGAACACCAGAGTTCAAGGGCCTGGCAATCTCCAGTAGTTTCTTTGAAGCTAAAGGAGTGGAGGT
Source organism: Eleutherodactylus coqui (assembly GCF_035609145.1). NCBI lineage: Eukaryota > Metazoa > Chordata > Amphibia > Anura > Eleutherodactylidae > Eleutherodactylus > Eleutherodactylus coqui. The sequence goes on along the minus strand of NC_089838.1, from coordinate 191,659,565 downwards.
ACACATGTGTACATCCCAAATAGACTTTTACTATCCATCTATAGCAGTGTTCCCCAACTCCAATCCTCAGGGACCGCCAACAGGTCATGTTTTCTGGATTTCCTCAGTATTGCACAGGTGATGTCATTATTGCCAGCCCCTCAGACATTGCACAGGTGTTCTTATCATAGGATATCCTGAAAACATGACTTGTTGGTGGTCCCTGAGGACTGGAGTTGGGGACCCCTGATCTATAGGATGGGCAGTGCCACTGAAGATGAATGGAGCAGCACTGCACATGAACGACTGTCGCTCCATTCAACCTCCATCTCACTGCAGAGGGTGAAGTGAAGCCACAGTGAAAAGAAGAGGTGAATAAATGCTGCCCCCATTCTCGGGATCATTGGAGGCTCAGTGGTGAGACTCCCATCAATCAGATTTTTATCACCTAACCTATAGATAGGTGATTAAAGTCAATTCTGGTACAATCCCTTAAAGGGGTTGTCCCGCGGCAGCAAGTGGGTCTATACACTTCTGTATGGCCATATTAATGCACTTTGTAATGTACATTGTGCATTAATTATGAGCCATACAGAAGTTATCAAAAGTTTTATACTTACCTGCTCCGTTGCTGGCATCCTCGTTCCCATGGTGCCGACTAATTTTTCGGCCTCTAATGGCCAAATTAGCCGCGCTTGCGCAGTCCGGGTCTTCTGCTGTCTTCAATGGGGCCGCTCGTGCAGAATGCCGCCTCCGTGTAGCTCCGCCCCGTCACGTGCCGATTCCAGCCAATCAGGAGGCTGGAATCGGCAATGGACCGCACAGAAGAGCTGCGGTCCACGGAGGTAGAAGATCCCGGCGGCCATCTTCAGCAGGTGAGTATGAAGACGCCGGACCGCCGGGATTCGGGTAAGTACTACCCGGTTTGTTTTTTTAACCCCTGCATCTGGGTTGTCTCGCGCCGAACGGGGGGGGGGGGGGTGTTAAAAAAAAAACAAAAACGTTTCGGCGCGGGACAACCCCTTTAAATATCTCTTAACATGTCTGCATCATGGCTTTTGTTTATATTGTAAGCCAGCCACATTGCTATGCTAAAATGATCATACAATGGAACCACACAGCATCCAATGAACTCCATTGACTTATATTCCATCAAAGTTTCCTTTATTTGATGGCAAAAATAGAACTGTATGCTAGGCTAATACTGCTGTCGGATTGATCCAAATGGAATCCAGAACACTGATGTGATGATAGCCTTAGATAATTATAAGTACTGTAAAAGTTGTATTTTCGAGAAGCTTATGACCTGTGACTGATTGATGCAAGATCTATATTAAAACCTCCTTTGTTCTTCCAAATGTATTCTTTACTTAGTATCATTGCAGACGTGTTGCGTAGATTGATTTTAAAAAAGACATTTCTAAATGTCAATGTCTAACTGTAATATTATGTTACGCTTTACGCTGCTAATCACAGAACAATGAAAGTAATCCAAAGGACAAAAGTAGCTTCTGCTGATAACTATTCTACAAGTGAAAAACAAGAACAGTATTGCAGGCGCTCAGCTGGGATACTTGACACTTTCTGTATTGGGCTGCAGTAGTACAAAATAAATTAGAAAACTATTTACTGTACATTTGCCATGATTCATTCATTATTTAGGATCACTCAACCATTTTGGGGTTACATTCGGATGGAGCAGTTGAGGTGTGATAAAAGCTGCACTAAAAAGGGTACCGCAAGAATCGCATGCATCTTTTGCCAGGGTTTCTGATGAGGTTGCAGTTTTGACCACAAACACTTTGAAAATTGTGGAAAATTGCTGTAAAAACGTGCATTTTTTCCTGTGCGGTTTTTGGTGTGATTTTGGCTGCACCTCATCTGCACTGTCTAAATACACCCTATTATTTATTAATCTCCCTCTACGGCAACATCTAAATGTTATTGGAATTTCAACCATCCTGTCCCTTTGCGACTTTTTATTTTAACATCATGGTTATTATGCAAGCATTAGCAGCTATTACACACGTCTCTAACAGACAATCTCCATAGTCTTTTCCATTTCAATAATATATAATTTTCTCCTCCTAATTGGTACAGTATAGAGATGAGCGAGTATATTTGCTAAGGCACATTACTCGAGCGAGTAGTGCCTTAGCCGAGTATCTCCCCGCTCGTCTCTAAAGATTCGGGGGCCAGCACGGGTGACAGGTTAGTTGCGGCGGGGAGCGGGGGGGAGAGAGGGAGAGAGAGATCTCCCTTCCGTTCCTCCCCGCTCTCCCCCGCCGCTCCCCGCCCCCCGCCGGCCCCCGAATCTTTAGAGACGAGCGGGGAGATACTCGGCTAAGGCACTACTCGCTCGAGTAATGTGCCTTAGCGAGTATACTCGCTCATCTCTAGTACAGTATCATTCACTATTTCGCATTTCATATATCTCTAGTTGTCCTTTTTTCTCATATCACCCAGCGCCTTTCGTTGCTGCTCTGTTACTTTGCTTTTTTTTTTTACCTTAATTGGCTTCTGAAGTTTACCAAACAGAATCATGGTTGACTAGCAACTAATGGTCATTTCAACTTGCCAGACGCTTTTCTCATTCTTTGCCCATTCTTTATTTTTCTATTGTGTATATTTTCTATTTCAGTATAAAAAACAGCTCTATTCCAAAAACAATTAGTCTCTACAGCTCCAATTGTTGCATATACACTTTAGGCAATTTATAAACAATCGGGTGGTTTATTCACATTATTGTTTTTTTTTACTTTTTCTTATAACGCGTTTGTTGGTTTATTTATATATCTAGACTGAGTTCTTACACGTATAATATTTCTCGTTATAAGATGTATTTTATTCTTCTATAATTGGTATTGTTTTTGTTATGATACAGATTGCACCGTGGTGCCCGGGTTTGTGATGCACATGCGTGTTTCACTCAACCTTGGCAGTTGAAGGTTAATAACACCCTTTGCTTTTTTTAGCTGCTTGGTTGCTTATATAATTGATAGTTCAGCCAACCAATCAGTAAAGGCCCATTTTACAAGCAAAGACAATCTTTTAAGCGATTTAAAGATTGACAATTCTAGCAATCTTTTTGCATAAACTGCCAATGGACACTTATGTCTATTAGCAGTTTATTACCTTCATTTGCATGTAAATGAGCCTCCAGCAGCTGTTTTCAAATCCCAGCATGTGGTCTGGACTTTGCACTTAGCTGCATTGCCTTCGCATGTGCTGACGCGGACTGTCAGGTTAATACAATGTAATCAGCTGGAGAACACAGCGTGCAGTCCCTGCTATCTCTCTCAGGTTGAATGATGGATTTTAAGCTCACCTAAGAATCATCGTTTAGCCAAAGAGTGAAAGATGGAAGCGTTTACACACAACGATTATCTCTCAAAGGCCATCGTTTGAATGAATTTTAAGCGATAATCGTTGCGTGTAAATGGGGCTTAACTTTCCAAACAGTCTTTCTAGCGCTATTTAGTCCAGCTTCTTTGAACACAAGTTGCTGGCTATACTGATTGTGGTGCCATATGCTGTGCCAGAGCATACTGTATATCAGTGTTAGGAGTTGTGTGTCAATCAGCATTTGTACTTTAAGTTTATTATCTTTAGGAATCAAGTGTTAGTGCAGTGGTCACCAAATTAGTTCTGCTCTCTCTTCCATAGTAGAGTCATCCTTTACAGGATGGATGCTCTGTTTGAGGGACCAGTCCGGTTCAGGCAATTCAGGCATTCTTGTCCTTGTAGTACTCCCTACCTTGTTACATTTGGCTTTGCTATTATTGATTAGTTCATAAAGACTGGCATTTCCTGTCACTTATTGTGTTCTGTTTTTATACCCGAAAGTAATCAATATTGCTTCTATAAACTAGTCATACTAAATGTAACCATTTCCTCCAGTTATCAGGTAACTATGCAACCTGACTCCTATTGTGGTCACTCTGATCTGATATTTCCTACTATTTCCAATATTTTAAAACCTTTTAAGATCTTTGATGTGTTGTCTATTTTGCCCAATAAAGGCATCATTAGAATGCCAAAGCATTTTGCCATATGACTAATACATAAACAAGCAGCTTTTATTATTCATATCAGGAATCCCCAAATTTATTCCCCATCGGTAGCGCTCAGCTGTCTGAACTTTTAGCTTGTCTTGACTGATGGTATGTACAGTGATGCAAAACTCTATTCAAATACAGTCGGATAAATCTGCACCAAATTTTAGGCATCCTGTGTAGAGATGAGCGAACACGTTCGGCTCCGCCCCTTTTTCGCCCGAACACCGAACTTTGCGAACACTTCAGTGTTCGGGCGAAAAAGTTCGGGGGCCGCCGTGGCAGCGCGGGGGGGTGCGGCGGGGAGTGGGGGGGAGAGGGAGAGAGAGAGGGCTCCCCCCTGTTCCCCGCTACTGCCGCCCGCGCCGCCGCGCATCTCCCCGCCCCCCGGCGGCACCCGGACACTTACGCGCGAACACTGCAGTGTTCGGCAAAGCCGGTGTCCGGGTGCGGATGTGTCCGTAACGGACACGTTCGCTCATCCCTAATCCTGTGGCATTTTACATCTGCTGCATGCCTTATATGTTCCTCTGGCATTTTTTCAGTGGATTTTATCACTTGCAATGTAATGCAGGGGAAAGGAAATGTTTATGCATGCAGACTACATGCTGGAAAAATCTGATTTGCAGTTTGCCCTGCTGTGGGTTTGCATATGCATTAGCCATAATCCATTAAGCCTTGTTTATACACAACGATTATTGCTCAAAAAATCTTTTGAGCGATAATCGGTGTTCTTTACAGCGCAAGGTGATCGCGAAAATATTCAGCGATCACCTTGCACTCCGAGTGGGGGATGCAGAAGACAAGCAGGGCCGTCTGTCTTCTGTATCCAGATGTTCCCCACTTGGAGCGCTTGGCTGTTATACAGCCGAGCGCTGCGAGCCGAGGATGCAGAGGACAATCGGGGCCGCTTGTCTTCTGCATCCAGCTGTTCCCCGCTCAGAGTGGGGTATAAAGAACGCAGCTGGACAGCTGTGTTCTTCATACCTAGCCTATCTTCAAACAATAATATCAGCTGTATCCTGCTGTGAATTCCTAATAACTGATCACTGATCTTTCAGCATGCTGCAAGATCAGCAACGGCTTAACGAAAACTGCACGATGTCAGTGCAGTTAGACACAACGATTATCGCTCAAAGTATGGCTTTGAGCGATTTTTGAGTGGAAATCGTTGTGTCTAAAAAGCTTTACTCAATAAGTGACATGCTGTGTTGTACTGGGGCTTCTAGAATCCTCCAGTGGAATCGATTCTGGGGGACTAACCTACAATTACATATAAATAGAACCTGTTCATTTGAGGCCGCACGAGCATGAGCACACAAAATACAGCGTGTAAAACTGAAATATATTGTGCACCGCACTATAGAATGTTGGTTTTCCCTTAATTTATACCTCCTAAAGAAAAAAGGCTGGGATGAATCCCACTGCATAGGCATAGGGTGGGGTATATTGCTGATGGGCTCTCATTGTAAAACAAAACAAACAAACAAAAACAACAAAATGTACATAAAAATTTGTTTACTTTATTATTTATGCAGGGTGAGGCAAATGTCTGGACACACCCGCTTAACTGGTGTGATAATGAGAAAAATTGATTTCCAATATGTGAAACTATTAATTGGGAGAGAAGATTCATTTTTTTGGTGGAGGAGACATTTTTGCGTCCATTTTGAACACTATTTTTAATTCAGCTCAAGTTTTTCAAATGGGAAGGGAGTCATGTGATATATCAATCTATAGAATCAATGAAAAAAAGGAGTTAAGCGAGGGTAAAGTTGGTAAATTGTGTTTGACTTCCAAGGCCTTTTTTTATTGACAAATTACCTAACGCTAAGACGTACCTCTAGATAATACAGAATTCCATATTCTCGTTATTACACCAGTTAAATAAACTTATCTAGACTTTTGCCTCACCCTGTATACTGATCTATTGGAGGCTAAAAGGATGCTACTTTGACCTCTGTCAATGAATAGAACTCTATGAATATGTTTGGTGTATAGGCCAGGAGCTATTCCCGGAGTGTACACCATGGGTAGGTTCATAACTTGAATAGGTCCTTACTTTTACAGACTATTGTGAATTATGAAAATACCAAATCTGTGTATATATTATCAATGTGTTAGTACTCTAAAAAAAATGGTATTTTTATAGTAAAAATACATGTCTATCTTTTTGTTATCTGTGTGATTTTTTTTTTGCTGTTTATTGAAGTTATTTAACCTTTTTTATCCTTTTATTTTTACTCTTAAGGCCTCATGCCCACAGGCGGGGCGGATTCTGCATGCAGGAACCCGCAACGAAATCTGACCCTGCCTGCAGCTGAGAACAGTGCTTACTTGTCCGGGTCTTTACTGCAGATGTGTGCAGAAGTGCCGGCTGTTGCACTGCCGCACATGCGCAGTATAGATTTTTTAATAAAAATCTCCTGCTTTCCTGTGGAATCCATGGCCTGTCCGCAACTGAATTGCGGATGGACCGTGGATCAGACGGCTTCCATTGACTTCGGGAACTGCAGCAAAATGGTCCAGAAGGTCTGCAAAACAAATCCACATGCTTTAATTAAGCTGCGGATGCCCGTGTCTCCATATGAGCGGCTTGAATTACGGATCCTCCGCAGGTGCCCCACGCGGATTCCACATTTCAAATTTGCCCATGGACATTGGGCCTAAGGTTATCCTCTAGAGAGGTATACATATTCAAACATTTATCTCTTATGTAATGTGTCCCACCTTTTTTCTGCTTATGTCTCCTTCTCCCTGTGTCTGTCTTTGTCCATGGTTGAGCCTTCTTACCTCCCTCCGCGGTGGCAGCACAGAAGATCCTAATGCCTGAGCTGCCTTTCTCCTGTCACTGTGATCCTGTTGTGCTGTCTACATTCTATGCAGGTGGCCCTGCAGAGGGGACCTACTTAGCAAAGCGATGCAGCCAGAAGAATCTGCAATTTGATGAAGAGCCCATGGTGAGATAGGAGGGTGGCCTGCAAGGCAGGCCTTGGGATAGAAAAGTCTGCTGGGGTAGGCAGAGTATACAGTATGCATAGAGTGCACGCTCGTGTTGCTAGGCAAAGGGGAGTTGAACAGAGTTAAGGGCCCATCAGGGGATTCACTGGGCCAGTCCAAGCCTGTCATTTCTTTTATTAGGTAAGTCACAGATTTCCACTTAGACTAGTGAGAGGTGAAAAACACATGGTTTTCACAGGGATTTCTTTAAAAAATCTCTGAACATACCCCAACAGCACAAGAACTACATGTACTAAAATTTACTATTAATCCATAATATATGCATTAATCTGCAATCCTACTTTATGTAGATTAGTATTAAAAATATATTTTGTGCATCTGTCCAAAAATTACGAGTATCTCTAATATTTTGTATGCAAAATAACCCAACCCTGTTCAAACTTGCTGTGAAAAATATCTAATGGTTCTTGTCTGGAGAGTGAAAAGAATGTTATGTTTTGGTGTCAGTACAGAGTATGAAAGAGATAGAACAGAAAGAATTAACTGATAAGAATAATCCCTACTAGGAATAAAGGCTTCCCTGAAAATACCGTACTGTCACCAAGTCACTGATATGATCTGTTTCATTTTGTACAAGACAAGTTTCAGTTAAGCTATAACAGGAACAAACATGACAGAAAGTCCCTTGACTTGTCGAATGCAGTGAACTGTTTAGGAAGAACATACAACTTCTGCAATAGCCAGATGGGTAAAACAGAAGACAAACAAGTAACGAGGAGAACAACCTTGTAGGTGCATAATGCATTTTAATAATTTTAGGTTAAAGGGTAAAAGACAGTAAACTGGAGAAGTCCTGTAAAGGCAGAGTCCCATTTAGACAGGAAGACAGTCATCTAAATGATTGCACAAGCACCAATGTCAGCGCTAAGGTCGTCAGCACTCTGGCAGAGCGTTTAGACTGGCTGATCACCGCTGGATTGCAGGCTTCTCGCTCAGTGCTTCACATTCTATAAGAAGCGCTGAGTGGAGAGTGTTTACACACAGCGCGAATCCTGCGATCCAGCAATGTTTTTTATGCTGGCTGTAAGTCAGCAATAGCAAAAAGTGAACGAATAGTAAACTATAGCCGGCCGCTCACCATCAGAGCCGCAGGCGCTACCTCTCTCACTCTGTCCCTGCCTCTTACCCCTGTCTAATCCAGCTAGGATTGACGCTGTAGAGGTTCTGTCTTTCCTGGTCTCTATGAAAGAACTTTGAATGGGGTATTATCCCCCAGATCTAGCCGAAATAACCCTCTAATCTCTGAAGCTAACTCTATCTGAGAGATATACTGCTACTTACCTGAGCTTCATGCGTGTAGGCATTGCCCTCATCACACACAGCTGGGATAACTACCAGCTGTGTGAGAAGGGTCAGCCATAGAGCCCGGATAAGCATTTGCTTTAACAAACTTTGAGAGACAGAACAACCTCCATTTAGGTGTTGCATTAATCCATACTGGTCATAAGAAATTACAGACCAATGCAATCACCCCAATGGATATTGCAGGAATTCTTTGGAGGGCATCATTTGGCCTTGCCGCAGTAGCCGGTGACTAAGCCTGATATAAGGGCGCCATCTGCTACGCGGAAGTGCTACCTGAAGCATTCGAATACTGACACATACCATCTTATATGCCAGACCGAATGAATGACCCTCTCCCTCTCTAACTATTCAAAGAGAGAACCCGATTGCGGTACCAACACAGATACCGCACGGGTAATTGACAAGGAAGAAGGGGTAACCGTAATTATACGGGGAATATCAAACAGGTGACATCACCTTAGCAGTATTAAACTGCAGCAGGACTATGTCCTGACACATTAATTCTGTTGCTTTACTATCTTAATATACTTCTCGGGCAATAATTACCCGCGCTCCTGAAGAACTGCCCTCTACATGGGTAGAGAAACGCGTTGAGCGAGCTGTCCGAAACGTTCTGGTCAGCATAACTGACACACAATGAGCCCATGTGTTTAGTACCCGTACATACGGTAACTGGGCTACCAATGGGAATTTATTAAAAAGTGTTCTAGCAACAAGAATACACGTAAGAATTCTGTGCCCTAATTCCTGGACCACACCAACACCCAAGTACAAACAATCTTTAGACTTGGAGACCACTCTTTCACCATCTGGAATTCTATCCTCTCTCACTTGTATGAGTGGTAGTTATCTCTAAATATCTATCTGAGAGATACGTGGTCTTGCATACATTAACAAGGGCCTATTCTTTGTCTATATGTTACCTGTCTTTCTTACATATTGTCTATAAGTGTTATATGTGAGCCCACATTTTTAGAATTTTTCATTAAAAGTCATTATATTTTAATCTATATCTGTGAAGGGTTTCAGTAAACTTTATATAGATCTCTATACCACTGTGATTTGGTTTAAACTATTTCTTTAGCATTTACACAGGACGATTATCACTCATTTTGAGCGTTAATCGTCCCGTGTAAAGGGCCTTTAATTTGTAATAGTGTTTACACATTATTTGATTTCAGGGTCACAACTAACTTTTGAAACTAGTGAAAAGCAGAAGTCAGCAGGCCCATGTGTAAAGGCCGATTTACACACAATGATTATCGCTCAAAATTCGCTGCATGTAAACTCTCCCATCGTTTACTCTTCGGCTGAACGATGATTTTAAGGTGAGAATAAATAACACAGACAGCATGCTGTCTTCTCCACGGGAGCAGCTGATTACATTGTATTCATGCCTGCAGCCCATGACAGCCCATGCAAGAGCAAAGGAGCTGTGTGCAGAGCTCAAACCACCTGCAAGCAGCTCCTGTGGGCTCATTTGAAATGAAGCTTATAAAGTGCTAATGAGCTGATAAAGTACTTCATGCAAAATCATTGCTAAAACTGTCAATCTTTATATCGTTTGAAAGATTGTCTTTGCGTGTAAATGAGTTTAAGGCTCTAGCAGAATGTGTTCCCTGTGCAAGCCTTAGATAAAATAATTGCCAATGTCCGCATCTAGCAATTGTATATGTTTACAGCAAGCCTGAGATAATGTAAGTGCTAACTTTAACATTTATCAATTTTATATGTTCACATGCAAATTTGAGATAATGTAACTGACAATTCAATTGTAACTTTCAGAATAAGTGTATGATTATTGCTGAGTTGGGGAAACCCAACTGATCTGTCATACAATGATTGGATGACAGTCGGGCAGTGCCTGCCCATGATCAGCTTGTGCTACTGTGTATTTTTCTATATATACTTTTTTATCAATAAAGAGCTTCAAAGGCGGAAGCGAATTTTGAAACAACACTTGTCTTTTTCATGCTGTATTCTTCTCTACTGCACCGTTGAATTTGACATCATTGATTTATATGGCTACGATACCCTTTGAGTTTCACCTAAATTAAGTGATTACTCCAGTGGTCCATAGCAAGGGTTTCAACTTCAGCACATAAAAGGGGTATTTATCTATAATTATGTAACAGTTCAGCATTATCCAGGCCTTTTGTATTGATGATTTATCCTTTCTGCAGCTCAGTTTAATTCAAGTGAATGAGATTGAGCTGCAATTTCAGGGAAAACTGCTAAGTAATGTTTGGTGTTGTGCCTGGTAGACAGTAAAGACAGTATGCTCTCCCAATAGTCCCTTCAAACAGCTCATAGGTAGAGGTGCTGGGAGTCAGATCCACAACAATCTGATATTGATAACCTATCCCCTTTAGATGAATTGTCTTAGCTTCCCATTGAACAGAACTTGTGGTCACTATTTCCATCTAACTCCAGTCTCTTAAAATGTAACCTTTATTAGCTTCACCTCAATGGGACAATGTTACGTCCGCTCAGCACACTAAAGCACCATGCCTCTCCATACAGACACAAGATTGTGTCCATTTAAAACTACAAACGCTCTCACAGCATTTGCAAGGACTAATTGCACCACTCCAAGCCAAGATGAAAGGACTCCTATCCCTTACTAGTCAGGGAAAGTGGGGCACCCCTGCCTAAAAGCGGGGTGCTCGTCCCGATAAGGTCGGCCCCACTGTCTTCATCTGGGATCTAGCTATCCCTGACCAGGAACCTGGAGAGATGCACTAAACACACCGCTCACACACACTGAACACAGAACAGGACTGCACATAGAGCACATGGCTGGCCACCTGCACAGACATAACACACATCAGTGTTCACACCAGCACACATGGCTGTGCATACAACATATAACAGGAACCCCACCCAGAGCTCACATGCATACAGATGGTAAACCATAGTCAGTCCAACTGTACTCACACCAGGGGAGTAGAGAGTCAGTCACCGTGCTGACATAGTTAAAGGGGTTGTCTCACAGCAAACCTCAAAATTTTACATTACCCCATTCCCCCTGTCACCCCCCCTGGCATAAAATAGCAAATTAAAGCGGTTTTTAAGCCGCTTGCTACTTACCGATCCGACGAAATAAGGACTTTAAAAAATCTCCTCCCAAGATGGCCGCCGGTCCTTTCCCAGGGATGCACTGCGGTTTTCTCCCATGGTGCACCGCGGGTCTTCTCCCGTGGTGCACCATGGGCTCTGTGTGTTCCATTGCCGATTCCAGCCTCCTGATTGGCTGGAATCGGCACACGTGACGGGGCGGAGCTACGCGATGACACGTAGAAGGGGCGGAGCCAGAACGCCGCTCGTGCCCGGACCGAGCAGAAGGGGAGAAGACCGCACAGCGCAAGCGCGTCTAAAAAAGCAAGAAGACATCAGAATTAGACGGATCCATGGCGACAGGGACGCTAGCAACGGAGCAGGTAAGTGAATAACTTCTGTATGGCTCATATTTAATGCACGATGTACATTACAAAGTGCATTAATATGGCCATACAGAAGTGTATAACCCCACTTGCTGCTGTGAGACAACCCCTTTAACAGTGTTAGGCATCACCCATCTGACACACCTACCCAGGGATAGGGAGAAATAAAAGGGGCCGCCTACATCTTTGCAACACACTACACAATGCACGCACCCCAGAATGCAAGGAGGGGACGGACAGCAGGTGCCCAGACTGTCTTCAGGGGAGAAGAGTAGGACACTACAGACAAGCATACAAACATCAGCTCTGAGTGGGCTCAACACAGGGTACAACAGTAAAACACTAATATGACCAGCAATCTTTCACAAGAGTTTGCTGGCATTTATCTGCTGCAGACAAGGAGGATTGGCTGGTAGAGAATACCACACCCAGCCAGCTCAATTAACCCCTACCTGTGAGGGTGTGCACAAGGAAACCTGTAGAAGCAGATGCACAACCTTCACAGGCACATTTATTAACACTGTATAAAAATTAGACAATGCGAAGTAAGATAGTCTTAAAATGCTCCAGATTTATCTTAGAAACTTATCCTGGAAGGTAAATTTGTCAAATTTTAAGACTGTCTAGTCTAAAGGGGACATTTATGAAGACTTGTCCGCCAGTTGCTGGCATAAAAAAGTTCACAAAATTTTGTGCAAGGCTTGCTTGTGCTAAAATTTAGCAACTTTTGCTCCCCCATGCTACTTTCCCAAATGGGGGTGTGGCTTGTTATGAGGGTGAGTGGCTACCATGGACCAACACATTTATGTTTCACACCAGAAATTGGCATAAATTATACCAGAAATGTATGGCAGATTGCAGCTGGCAAACATTTCTATTTAGGTCAATGGAGGAGCCGAGATGTGCCTGATATATATGAGAAGGCGTGTATTCATATATTAGGTGCATCTTGCACTGGCGGAAATTATATTAAAGACTGGCATGTGAATTGCTGGTTTTAATAAATTCCCCCCTAGGTTTATACCACCTATTAGCTAGTTTAATCTACGCCAAAAATTGCACCAAACTCTTGGTGCAGGTTGGTGCAATTTAGGCCAGGCCCCCTTTTCACGAAGCCAAGCAACTTTTTCAGACTAGTTGGAAATTGTGTGGTTCGGACACTTAGGAAATGAGGCACAAAGCATGTAAGACAGTTTTCTGGTGCAATTTGCTCCGGAAAACTTGTATTTTGAATAGCAAAGCTTTGTGTATTTTACTTACAGTTGAGTAGGTGTGATACTGATTTGTGTATACGGAGAGAGCTGTCACTCTGAATGCTACAGGTGTGGCCCACCTCCATGACTTGCAGCTCAGCTGGGAGCCAAACTTGGTGAACCTGGTGACAGAATCCCTCTAATTCAATGGGAAGTGAAGCTGTCCATAGCCTTTAAATCTATGTCTTGGCAGATATATCAGGACTACCAAATTTCTAATTCGTAATAAGAAATTAAGCCCCACACAGTTTTTTAACTTTTGGGCCAATACTTTATTCCAGGCAGTTCACTGCTAAAATGTATGAAGCAGAGCTTATTGGAGGGAATTTTCTATACATGGTATTGTTTTAGTAATTATCAAATCTGAAATGTTTTTAAAATCTCACTTGATTGAATATTGTATATACTGTGAGATACGCACATGAGAAGGTTTATAAGAAGTAACACAATAAAAAAAAATCTAGACTCAACCACTGCCATCACAGTAATGGCAGAACCTAAAAGATGAAAGCCCCTTAGAGAATACCCTTCAAAGGTTATGCAATTACCTAGCTAACCTGTAGATGAAATGGTCACTTTAGAATATAATAACTAAATATGGGTGGGGATAATATGTTAAGAACAAAACGCTTTTTAGGGAAATTGCTAGAAATTGGCAACTTGAGCAGGCCTTGCATCAAAGTAAGTTAAAGGGGTTCTGACATGAAAAAAAAAAAATTGTACGCACCTTGCCTGGCCTGGCCCGATCGCCAGGCATGTCCCCTCCAGCCGGCATCTTCTTCTGTGCTTTTAAAGCAGAGCAGGAGCGGTCAAAAAGACCGCTTCCTGCTCTGGTCCGTCCGTCAGGCACTTCCGAGGTCAACGGACGGACCGCTCACAACAAGCACGTCACAAGCAGTGCTTTCTGTGGGCGGCCCGTCCGTCCGGCTGAACTCCGGAGTGCTGCGCATGCGCAGTGGAGACGCAGCCCGTCCTGACATCTGTCAGAGGGCACCTCTCCACTGCGCATGTGCGCGATCACGGAGCGGCGCGGCTGCTGGAGGAAGAAGACTGCCTGCCGGGAGGCATACTAGCACTTTCTGCTTAGGTTAAGCAGCGCTGCTGATTAGAGCCACCTGATTGGCTCTTCGGCACCACGTGACTGCACAGCGTGCACCAATCAGGTGGCTCTAGTCAGGCTGCTTAACCTAAGCAGAAAGTGCTAATATGCTGCCGGGAGATGACCCCCCGATGTCAACAACAACAGGAGACAAGGTAAGTATAAGATTTTTATGCTTTAGCAGCCATTAACCCATGGGTTCCCTGGGTCCATTAGGCAGACCAGGGAACAATGGCTGCTAAAGCATAAAAAAATTATTCATGTCAGAACCCCTTTAAAGACCGTACCAACATCATGGTAAAACCATTCACAGGTTTTCTGGAACTTTTTAAACTTCTGAGCAAATACTGGAGCAAGCATTTAAATCCCTAGTCTATGGAGAAGCCAGAACTTTTGCTCCTGCAGATAGAATTTCAGCTTCATCTGCAAAGAGTCTGAAAAGGCCTTTGTTTCTCCCTAAGAAAACAGTCAGCACTAGTTAGTGTACTGTACAAACTAGAAAACGAAGGCAAACAAGGAACATATGCTTATAGAAAAAGAAAATTCAGGCCTGGGACTATTTTCCAGCTCTTTGGAGGTGCTGATGATTATGAACATGTGCTGACTTGGTCTTCAAAGACAAACAGCCCAGATGAATGTAACATAAACTTGCTCACAGCAACCTGCATGTGCTGCGCTGAGCTGTACTTAACCCGCTCAGTTGAAGATTACAAGGCCACGTCTGTTACAATTTACAATGTTTTTATTAGTAGAATGATTGGGCATATTCTTCTGAGATTTATATAACCTGTACAACTGTGAAAGAGAAGAAATGGAATCTTTGTACAAAGGGGGAATGTCATGGTACAAACACATCCTATTCTAGTACTATGGATTCACTGACAAAACTAGAAGGTACCAAGATTGCCACCTGGACCTTGGAGCTCATAAGCTGCTTTTCCACAACTGAGGTGTTACGTTCATCCTGGACTGCCAACAAAACCTTGTGAGGATTTGGTACCTGAGCAGTCAGGACTGACGTGTAGGCTTGGTATACAGGGGGTATACAGGAGTAGACAGACATGAGAGGTAGCAAACAAAGCGGGGTACTCTGAACCCCTTAGATAGAACCCATCCTGCAGTGAGGCACCCGTCCCAAGAGAGACGACCCCACTTCTTCCAAAAGGAAGGGATCAAAGTTAGAGAGGAACCAGAGTACAGAAAAACTGGGACAAACAGAAACTGACAGTAAATAACAGACAGGGGCACCAAGAAGGCTGACTAGCTCAGGAATACACTGAAAATAACCAGTAACTCCCAGCTAGGAAGAGCTAGGTTATATAGGGAGAGGGAAAGAACTGATTGGCTGACAGAACTGTCATTCACCAGCCACTACCTCAGTTAACAGCTGCAGGACTAATTAACCTCAACTACCTGGAGGGGAGTAATTAACCCTAGCTTTCCTGGATAAAACCCACAATAGTAAAGGTGTGCTGGCAGTGATGTGACACGAGGACTTTAATATAGATTTTACTCTTAGACCGTGAAGCATCAAAATCTCCCTTGAATAGACTTTATAAAATGTCTGACTTTTGTGTATGGCTATTATGGAGTTTGATGTGTAATAGGATGTGTTCTACTTTGGACAGCATGGGAGAACTATTCACAAATTCACCTCCATTTACAAAAAAAAAAGTTATTAACCACTTCCCGCTATAGGACATACAGTAACATCCTGCCGGGTCGGGGTATGTATGAAGAAACATCGCGGGGCAACCTTTCTTCATACAGCGCGGTCGCCGTCTGTTTATTACAGCTGACACCCGCGGGCAATAGCTGCAATCAGCTGCGCGGCTAATCGGTACTATTAACCCTTTAAATACCCCAAACATCGTTGGGGGTCCTGTACAACCCCCTACGCGATGAGATCGCAGGGAGCCGTGTGGGTGTCATGGCAGCTGGTGGCCTTCTGAAAGGCCCCAGGCTTGTCTTAGCAGACTGCCTATCAAGTCATTACTGTGGGGTGGCTTGATAGAATGCCTGCCCGATCGCAATATGATGTAATGCTGTGGCATTAATGCTGTGGCTGTAATACAAGTTTAAATCACCCCCTTTTGCAATGTATCTATAATAAAAGAATTTAACTCATAAAACAAAAATACATATTTGGTATCGCCGCATCTGTAAAAGTCTGATCTATCAAAGCAACACATTATTTACCCCGCACGGTGAACCTTGTCCAAAAAAAAAAAAAGAAAGAACGCCAGAAATGCACATTATATGGTACATTAAAGAGTACTATTAAAAAATACAACTCAACCCGCAAAAAAACAAGCCCTCATACAGCGACGTCGATGGATAAATAAAGAAGTTACGATTTTTTAAAAGGGGGAGGAAAGAACAAAAATGGAAAAAAAAGGGCCAATTGCTCAAGGGGTTAATTTGCAATCAAGGAAATTTTCAGTACTTGATATTGCGCAGTGTGAGTTGTTTGTATTAGATGCAACAAACGTATGTGTCCTTTTATACTAGCATATCAGCATCAGGTTTTGTGTTGCAGGAAAAGCAGACATATGAATGTTTAGGCCACACTATATAATTGCATTCATAAAGCATTTTCACTGGATTCATTGAACTGCTGGTGCCTTGGAACTTCACCTCCTCTGGATATACTAGGAACTGACTGCTATTCCTTCTCCAGGATCAGACCACCACAAGCGCTTTGGTGTACCTGAATACCTTTTTCCTGATACAGATACAAAGGTATAAGCATCAGTATACCTCCCAACTTTACAGGGAAGAAAGAGGGACAGGTAAGGCGCCGCGAGAAGTATGTCATGGCACTTTTCTAAGCTCTACCTCCAACAAGTCCTTGCCCCTGACCACACCCAGTGCCCACTCCTTACCAGGCCAAATCTATCAGGAGGTTGTGCTTTTAGGGGTGGGACTCAAAATTTTAACAACATGTTCCTTACCTGGGTGATTAAATTATGCATGTGAAATACCCATGATGTAACATACCACAATTATCCCTAAACTAATAGTCCAATAAAACAATTGCAATACTCCAAATATATTATTGCCATTAATAGTAGGTCAGTTCATTACATAAATACAACACTAGAACAAAACTTAGTACATAAATACAGTGCCAGAACCAAGCTCAATAAATTGTCAAGTTAGCCCCTGCTTTTTAAGTTTGTACTTCCTAGTATGACCTGTATGATGGGAGTTCTCAGGTCACAAACAAGAATGCTACTACCCATCATCACTCTACAGACATACAGTGTCTACAGGGCTGATCAGAGGCAGAATAAATAATATCATTGTGACTCACACATGACATCATCTCTAATTAGCCTTGTGGTTTTCTTCTCCATCCAGTCCACATCAACATGAAAGTTCTTTTGAACATAACTCGTCTCTTCAGAGGTTTCCACACAAATTTCTTTGGCTCTTTCAATTTTTATATGCAAAATCTATATATTAAGGCCGCCTGCAGACGAGCGGGTCGGATCCGGCAGCGAGAATTCTCGCCGCGCGATCCGACCCGAGAGCCTGCAGGGACGAGCGCGTACTCACCCGCGCCTGGCGGCCCCGGCTCTTTCATGTGCCGGCTGCCGCGCAGCCGGCGCATGCGCAGACCGGAGCCGGCGGCCGGGTGAGTGCGTGCCCCGCAGAAAATTAGGACATGCCGCGGTTTGTTTGCCGCGCGAGATTTCGCGCGGCCAAACCGCGGCCGTCTGCATAGGAGTGCGTATTTTAATGCAATCCTATGCAAACTTTCAGCGGCGGGATTTCCGCTCGTGTGCAGCCGGCCTTAGATAGACTTTTAATAGTGCCACATTTTGTTTCTCCTAAATACTGTATAAGGCCGGCTTCACACGAGCGTGACGGGGCTCCGCCGCGGAATATTCCGCAGTGAAGCCCGTCACGGCGCCCCCCAGAGACCCCATACTTACCAGCGGAAGATAGCGTGAAGACGCTTCCCCGCCCACCGCCGTCGCGTCATGTGACACGCCCACCGCGTCACATGACGCGGCCGGCCGTGTCACGTGACGCGCCGGCCGTGTCATATGACGCGCCAGCCGCATCATATGACGCGGTGGCGGTAGGCGGGAAAGAGTTTTCACGCTATCTTCCGCTGTGTTACAGCGGGAGATAGCGTGAACGGACGGCTTCCATTGACTGCAATGGAAGCCGTCAGCGCGTACACCCGCGGCAAATAGAGCATGCCACGGGTGAGGACGGGAGATTTCACGGTGCGGAATTCCGCGGTGGAATTCTGCATCGTGAGCATTGTGCTATTAGGTTCAATAGAACCTAATAGCAGGGGGCAACGCAGCGGATTTTTGCCGCGAATTTACGCGGCGTAAATCCGTTTGTGGGAAGGAGGCCTAACAGTGAAACTCACAGCGCCCCCTGAGTAATAAATAACAAGTTACACTGTTCCTCTGTAATAAAGATCCGCACTGTGCCCCTGTACTAAAAAAAAAGAGCGATAGTGTCCTCCTGTAGTAATATATAGTCATACTGTCCCCTGTAGTAATATATAGCCATGATGCTCCTGTAGTAATATATAGTCATACCGCCCTCTGTAGTAATATATAGCCATAATGCCCCTGTAGTAATATATAGTCATACCGCCCCCTGTAGTAATATATAGCCATAATGCCCCTGTAGTAATATATAGTCATACCGCCCCCTGTAGTAATATATAGCCATAATGCCCCTGTAGTAATATATAGTCATAATACCCCTGTAGTAATATATAGCCATAATGCTCCTGTAGTAATATATAGCCATAATGCTCCTGTAGTAATATATAGTCATACCGCCCCCTGTAGTAATATATAGCCATAATGCCCCTGTAGTAATATATAGTCATACCGCCCCCTGTAGTAATATATAGCCATAATGCCCCTGTAGTAATATATAGTCATAATGCCCCTGTAGTAATATATAGTCATACCGCCCCCTGTAGTAATATATAGCCATAATGCTCCTGTAGTAATATATAGTCATACCGCCCCCTGTAGTAATATATAGCCATAATGCCCCTGTAGTAATATATAGTCATACCGCCCCCTGTAGTAATATATAGCCATAATGCCCCTGTAGTAATATATAGTCATACCGGCCCCTCTAGTAATATATAGCCATACTGTCCCCATGCAGTCCAGGAGCAGCACGGGGAGAAATACAACTGGGCAGCTCTGTGCTAGGAGCTCTCCTCTGCCAGCCAGAGCCATGGTTAGAGAGGGGAAGTAGAGGAGGCGAAGGGTTCCATGTTTCAGAAGACCAGCCCTATTGAAGATAAAAGTGAACAGGGTTACATATGCTCCCCATAGTGGTGGCAGAATTGGATTATTTAAATGCATGATTGTGCAGCGGATTTGAAGCTACAAACACTACACAGTTATGGTATTAATCCGTAAATTAAAATCTCATTTAATGCTGTAAATGTAATGTAAATGTTGAAAATGACATATAAATGCACTCTGTAAATAACATGAATTCTTATGGGCTTAAAACAGTGCTATCACCTTTAACATTAGATCCACAGACATGATAAACATGAATAACATGTACAAATGCTGCACAAATACAGAAGCTATGCAGGCAGGAATTGGATTTAAGCTAAGTTACATATAGATAAATATATCTAGGGTTTGCAGTTGTTGGAACATATGAATACTGCACACTGTACACACGGACACTTAAAGGGGTTGTCCCACGCCGAAACGGGTTGTTTTTTTTTTTCAATAGCCCCCCCGTTCGGCGCGAGACAAACCCGATGCATGTGTTGAAAAAAAAAAACGGATAGTACTTACCCGAATCCCCGTGCTCCGGTGACTTCTTACTTACCTTGCGAAGATGGCCACCGGGATCTTCACCCTCGGTGGACCGCAGGTCTTCTGTGCGGTCCATTGCCGATTCCAGCCTCCTGATTGGCTGGAATCGGCACACGTGACCGGGCGGAGCTACGAGGAGCAGCTCTCCGGCACGAGCGGCCCCATTCACCAGGGAGAAGACCGGACTGCGCAAGCGCATCTAATCGAGCGATTAGACGCTGAAATTAGACGGCACCATGGAGACGAGGACGCTAGCAACGGAACAGGTAAGTGAATAACTTCTGTATGGCTCATAATTAATGCACGATGTACATTACAAAGTGCATTAATATGGCCATACAGAAGTGCTGAACCCCACTTGCTTTCGCGGGACAACCCCTTTAAATGTACTTCCAAATCACAGAAGTTTCATGAGTTTTGTTGTGCTATTGTTTAAGAAGCATACCACACAGCACATCCCAGTAGACATGGCAGGAAATATGAGCCAGAGAACAATAGGAATCATGTGACTGGTTTGGCACTTCTCATCATACTAAATAACAGAATAAATATCTCTTTAACCTTCAGGATTTCCTGCCCACCCTAAAACAGCATTTAAATGATATCTGCTCTGTACTTTTGCTGCTCTAATGACGTTTAATTGCCATATGACAAATGTCTGTTGGGGGGCGGTGCTGTTTGTTATTGTGGAAACTACCAGTTGGCATAAGGAATCTTATAGGCCAGGGAAAAATATATGCAAATTAGCTTTCCTCCAAAAAGTTAGAAAAAAAAGAAAAACCTGCTAGAGTTAACTATCTGTCAAAATCTGACCCTTTAATATGCCTTGTAAAATTACTTGGATTGCAAGTCAAATCAGAATAAGGAAAAGACATGCAACCAAACAGCTGTTTCAGGGATCTTGTCCTTGTCAGTGGAGGATTTGGTTTATATCCTAAATCATGCTGCATGGGGTGTTAAAAAGTGGGATATTGACTTTAAGGTAGTTAATTCCAACATATAGTACTAAAGAGGTAGATTTCTTCCTCCTACATGAGAGCTAACTTTTCACAGGAAGCATTGCCTGGCCCATAAGGCTTTCTAAGCCGACTGGCAGTTTCAAGAAGGAGAAACAGGATCTCCCCAGACCTATTTCAATGGCCTTTCACCCAGCCAACAAGTGCCATACACCGCAGGGCTAGCCTTACATGCACTGGAAAAATCCATATAGATTTAGATTTTCAGATATGCGACATGCCCTACCTGTTTTCTGAAATTTTCGCATGTATTTCAGTTCTTGTTGTGCTTTGCAAAATTCTATTTTAATTTGCTTTTATTTCTCTTACAGAATGACTGTCTGTTAGACAATTTAGCTCTCAAAAAAAAGGAGGTAAGCTGAGCCCTTACTGCAACCTATGTGAATGTACGTCCCTTTAACACGCCGTGCAACATTACAAAGGATATAAACACAACTAGAATCTTCTGAATAAGCAAAAGACTCACCCACAGAGAGCTGAATTCAATGCCTCCTTAGTGCCCAATTGCTATTTACTGCCTTTTTAAGCATTGTTCAGATCACATAAATAACCTCTACTTAGCAAGTGCGTCAGAAAAATTTCTAAATGTACATACTGAGTCTAGTTTCACACGAGCTGCGGTGGAGGATCGCGGAATTTCTCGCATCGCACCATATACATCATTTTTCACGTGAATTCCTTCTCTAAAAACTGTATCAAAATCTGTGCCTTTCTGCCATGGTTTTTGGCACAGATTTAGCCATGGATTTTGACATGGTTTCTAGGCCAATTTCACGTGGGCGACAAAATCGCACGATTTTCTCGCGATGCGACAGTGCTACATATCGCATGCATGTAAGATCATGCTTTCCAATATATTCCTTCACATTAGTAATGTTTTGTAGCCTGCTAAATTGCAAGAAAGAAAATCATGGGTTGCTAAATATTGCGTAGATTTGCGAAGTTTTGTAGCCTATGTTTCCCTATGGAGCCTTCTTATGTGTTGCATTACATCGCACAAAAACATAGGCTGTTATTGGCTAAGCTGAGGCGCTTGAGAACCAATCAGAACCAGTGCTCAATGAACCAATCCCAGCCATTCAATGCGATCACTGTGATTGGTTTATCAAGCGCTGCAGTAATTGGCTGAGCCATGTCGCTTGAGAACCAATCAGAGCCAGGTCTTCCTGGAGGTGGAGATTTTGAACTGCTGACCAGACAGCGCTGACTGAAAGCTGCAAGCATGTCTGCCGGAGGTGCAAGAGAGTCGTGTGGCAGAGCCAGATAGTATTGTGTTTTGTTTTTTTTACTGCAGCCAGGGCTTATTTTCAGGGGAAGGGATTATATTTAAAGCCCCTTCAAGAATCCTGGCAAAAGAGCGCTACAAACTCGCGATTTCGCTGCGAGAAAACGCAGCGATATTGCACAGAACACAGATGCGAAATTGCTGTGATTTTCTCACGGCGATATCACTGTTGCCCATGTGAAAGAGGCTTAAATGTCACACTGGTGAGAGCGATATCAGACTCTGATTCACGGCCTGATATCGCCCTTGCCATCCTACTGAAAACACTTGGATGCAAGGCATTTTCACATGGAAACAGCCTCACATCCCTGCGGGGGTTTTCTTCATGATCGCCGCAGATGTCACAACCACAGCAAGGAAACACAATGTCCTCCCAGTGTTTTCAATGGAGCCAACGCTGCTGCCACTGGCCCCATTGAGAACATGTGGAAACCGCTGGATGCGACAGCCTTGCATCCCTGCGGGGCTGAAGGAGTCCCCTGCCGCAGCTGTCACAGCCACAGCAGGAGATCGCGATCTTCTCCTCGAGCAGCTGCACTTTTTAAAAGCAACACGCTGCTCTACTGACAGGGCGATTTTCACGCACATGAAGCTCAGGTCCTCTGTAAAATTGCCCATTCATTACATTTTTAGTGCAGTATAGGTGCGTTTTGTTTACTGCGCTAAAATCACGCTCGTGTGAACTAGGCCTAGGGAGGAGAGCAGCAGCTTAGTACTATTCTTGCAGATAACAAAGGCATATACAGGGTGTCAGGCCACATACAACTTGTAGTTCACCATGCAGGCTCGCAGCCTTTTAATGACGCCATATTTAACCCCTTAAGGACATGGCCTATTTTGGCGTTGAGGACCAAACGATTTTTGGTATTTTTTCATCTCCATTTTTCAACAGCCATAACTTTTTTATTTTTCTGTCGACGCGGCCGTATAAGGGCTTGTTTTTTGCGTGGCGAACGGTAGTTTTTATTGGTACCATTTTTGGTTACATAGACTATATTGTAAAACTTTTATTATTTTTTTTATGATCGTAAGGAGAGAAAACACATCAATTCTGCCATAGATTTGTTGTTTTTTTTTAGAGTGTTAATTATGCAGCATAAATGACACAATACATTTTTTTCTGCGGGACGGTATGGTTACAACCATAACAAAATTGTTATATTTCTTTAGGTTTTTCCACAATAAAAGCCCTTTTTTTGGAAATTATTTTTTTTCTAAACTTACTGCATTCAAAGTCCTGTAACTTTTTTATTTTTCCATGGACGCAGCTCTCTGAGGGCTTATTTTTTGCGAGACGAGCTGTAATTTTTATTGGTACTATTTTGAGATACATGCGGTTTTTTTAATCACTGTATTGAGTTTTTTGGGATGCAAAATGCTAAAAATTAGCATTTTGCCTTAGTTTTTAGCGCTTTTTTTAACGCTTTTTGCCCTGCAGGATAAAAAGCATGTTCAGTGTATTGTACGCATCGTTCCGGATGCGTCGATAGTTGATACCAAATATGTGGGATTTTTTTTTCTGTTTTAGTTTTTTTATGCTAATATAAGAAAAAGCATAGAAAAAGGGTTTTTTTTACTTTTTTTAACTTTTTTATTTTTTTGATCTTTATTTTTCTCTTTTTTTTTTTACACAATCTGTGTCCCTCTGAGGGACTTTCACCACTGCACTGCAGATCGCTACGATAAGGCATGGCACGACTTCTCTCCTACCATGCCTTATCGCTTATTACAGCGATCTTAGGCTATGGCAATACAGGACGCCGGTAGTCGGCGTCCTGTTGCCATAGCAACCAGCCGGACTCTTGCGATGTCATCGCGAGAGCCGGCTGGAGTCACAGAGGGAGCGCGCTCCCTCTGTGAACCCTTTCCCTGCCGCGATCTACCTAGGGAAGGGAAGGGGTTAACGGTGGGTCGACGCAACTCTGATGCCCCCCGCTATCACTGACAGCCGGCTCCTGCTGCGGGATAACGCAAGATCTGCTATGATCTCGCGCTATCCCTATGACATAAGGGTACGTCATTTTGTGGGAAGTACCCCGCTACGATGATGTACCCTTACGTCATGGGGCGGGAAGGGGTTAAATCCAGCGGACTGCCCTGTACACCACAGGTGAACCACACTGGAACCCTGATGATTTCATTGCTGCTATTTTGATTTTTCACCCATTTTGACATGTTATTGTGGCATTCGTTTTCTCATCCATGTATGTGGATATCAATTTTTAAACAGAGATACTGCTATCTATTTTAATGTTTTTTTGTATATATAAATTATATGAAATAAATATTAATCGTTTTATATTAATATCTGTCGTGTATATAGTTTTTTGGTTGTCTATGGGTGCATTCCCACGAACGTATATCTGCTCGTTTTTTACGGCGAGCCGATATACGTTGTGCTCGTGTGCAGGGGGGGGGGGATGGAAGAGCCAGGAGCAGGAACTGAGCTCCCGCCCCCTCTCTGCCCCTCTGCACTATTTGCAATGGGGAGAGGCGGGGCGTGGGCGGGGCGTGGGCGGGGCTAATTCTCTGAACTTAGCCCTGCCCCACCTCCTTTCATTGCAAATAATGCAGAGGGGTGGAGAGGGGGTGGAGAGGAGGCAGAGAGGGGGCGGGAGCTCAGTTCCTGCTCCTGGCTCTTCCATTCCCCCCCCCCCCCCCGCTCACGAGCACAACGTATATCGGCTCGGCGTAAAAACCGAGCCGACATACGTTCATGGGAATGCAGCCTATAGCTGTTTGGGCACACAGGATAACTTATTATTGGTTAATTAAAAGCCTATTTGTTGTGTTGATTCAACCAAGCTGGTAACACATGTAATTGTATGTGTGACCTTGAATCGTGTTTTTGTCCTGTTATGCGGCCATGATAACGTCTGCCTAAGGGTGACTACTCACTAGCGTTTGCGAATGTGCTGCGTTTTTTTCCAAGTGTCTATGGAGCTTTCCAATGTTAAAAGCGCATCGCGGCAAAACCCCAATTTACCGTGAAATCGCTATTTTCCGCGATGCAATTTTACAATTAACAAGTCCCATAGACCCTTAGAGAAAAAAAACGCTGTGAATTTCGCAGTGAAAAAGTACTGTAGTGGGTAGTCACCTTAACAGGATAAAACTAAACCATTGATTTTAACGGTTTTGTTCTCACTAGCGGTATTCTCTCCCATTAATAGCACAGCCGAGAAAAGATAGGACTTGCCCTATCTTTCGCACAAATAGTAATACGTGCAAGAAATATAGGACAGGACCTATCTTCTGGCATGGAGTTTGAAAAGCCCAAGAGAAAAAACCCAAACCCCGTACATCGCTCTGTGGCGACGAGCTTATTTGCACCTACGACCGACTGTTTTTGCCCTTAGAGCCAAAGGCCTGCTTTTTGTTGTGTGAAAAATCTCGCATCACATCGCTGCTGCCCGCGATTTTCTCACAGGAAAGCCAATAGAAGTTTCTAATGTTAAAAATGTACCGCATTGCACTAAAATCGCAAGTTCGTGCTATGCGATGCAATAAACAAGGGAGATAAAAAATAGCACATCGCAGAAAGATAGAGCATGCCGCAGTTTTTTTTCCCCTTGCAATATTGCATAAGTGAAAACATCGCTAATGTGAAGGAAACTATTGAAAAGCTTGGGTTTTCACGAACATATGTTTTGTAGCGCTATTGCATCACCGGAAAGTCACGTGATTTTGTAGCTCGTGTGAAAGAGGCCAAAGCCTGGAAGAAAATCTGCAGCATTTCTGCCCACGAGGACATTCTCTAAGGTTATATTCACACACTACATCTTCTGCAGAGTGGGGCTTGCAGACCTCTATGTACTTCCCAATAATACAACCCTATTCTGATTTGCAGTTGCTAAAATTTCTGCAACAAATCTGACACGTGTGAATATATCCTAACCGCCTAATTTTTGCTACTAAGTAAAGCAAACAAGTTTACTGCTAACCTCTGCCTAGACTATTAGTGCCATCTACTGTCAAGTCTGACAAAATGGAGGTGCTTTCTACATGCCTACGTGTTTCTGTACAGTAACAACAAAAAAAAGCTGTAACATATAGAGAACATATGGCAGACTTTAGGGAGATGTGAAACCTGGCTAAGCAGTGAATGTGCACTGGTCTAGATCCACTGCGCCGGTACCTCTCATGATCACTGGAGTTCTAGTAAGCTTAAATATGGAGAGTTGAGAATTATCAGAAGTGATCTGTAAAGCCGGCTCCAGACGGGCAAGATTCTCACGTGAGATTTGTGTGTGGCGAGACGCACAAATCTCACAGGAATATGAACCGTACTCTTTTAAATGGGGTCATAGACACGAGCGATTGTTTTTCCTGCATCACATCGCACTGAAGTGATACAAGGTGGTTTTGATATAAAACACCTCACATCTGCAGGGAAATTGCATGTTAGCGAGTGCGATATCGAGCCGTGATTCACAGCCCGATATCGCACCCTCCCATGTAAAGTTAGCCTAAGGCACAGGTTCCCAAAGTGGTCTATATGGACCCGCAGGTGTCGATTTGACTTGCTGGGGGTCCATGTCAGCAAGAAAAAAATTTGGGGGTGCACAAGATGTAAATGGGGGTCCATGTGAGCGGACTCCATTTAGGCAGGTCATCATCAACATTTAGGCGTTCTATAAATGACATAATACACCTTCCACAGATTGTGTACATAACACTTACAACAGACATAGAAATTAGTTACCTCTGAGATTTCATAAAATTGTTTATGTAGAGTTCGCACAAAACGTCTTGGGCTCTGGTGACAAAACAGGCCTGCGCAGCAGCTAATTTACCTGTATAGTTTCTACTGCTCATCATTTTCACATGATTCGCCGCAGCCCAAGAAGTTTTGCACAAACTATAACTATCTGCTTTGTAGTGGGCTATGTTCGTGTGCAAGTATTTACAAGTTTTCATACTGGCAGCAGCACATTGCGTGTTCCTGTTGCTTATCCTACATTATGGACTATCGCAAGAAAGTTTTAGATAGCTTTTCCATCTTCATACCTTGTGGAAAGTGGTTTTAGAGCGGTCGCCAATCTTCTTACGTGCAGATTTGAGACTATTCCTCACTAATGTAAAGCCAAATATTGAACAATTGCTATCGGAGCATCCGGCTCATCCCTCCCATTAACAGCATTATTTATGTAGTAATGTTATGTAAGAATCTTACTGGGTTCTTATTTGTTTCTTCCCAAATCCAAATACTTACTTGCATTTTGTGTCTTTTCAATAAAGATCTGAATAAAAATTGTACATATTTATCTTTTTTTACAATTGTCCACTCTACAAAATACCCTATCTAAAGAGCTGCGAAATATGTTGGCGCTATATAAATAAAGATTATTATTATCTAAGTGAGCAGCACTATGTCAGCTGTGAAAAACCCTGTTTGACTTTAATAAGTTAAAGGGGTTGTCCCGCGCCGAAACGTTTTTGTTTTTTTTTCAATAGCCCCCCCGTTCGGCGTGAGACAAACCCGATGCAGGGGTTTTAAAAAAAAAAAACGGATAGTACTTACCCGAATCCCCGCGCTCCGGTGACTTCTTACTTACCTTGCGAAGATACCCTCGGTGGACTGCAGGTCTTCTGTGCGGTCCATTGCCGATTCCAGCCTCCTGATTGGCTGGAATCGGCACACGTGACGGGGCGGAGCTACGAGGAGCAGCTCTCTGGCACGAGCGCCTCATTCAGAAGGGAGAAGACCGGACTGCGCAAGCGCGTCTAATCGGGCGATTAGACGCTGAAAATTAGACGGCACCATGGAGACGAGGACGCTAGCAACGGAACAGGTAAGTGAATAACTTCTGTATGGCTCATAATTAATGCACAATGTACATTACAAAGTGCATTAATATGGCCATACAGAAGTGTATACCCCAACTTTGTTTCGCGGGACAACCCCTTTAAGGAAAATTCAATATTAGGCAGGCAGGGGGTCTACGGGAAAAAAAAATCGGGAAGTGTTCTACGGGGCAAAAAAGTTTGGGAACGTCTAGCCTGAGAGGTCCTTCACAAGACTTAGGATTTTTACAGTGGCCACATCGCAGTCAAAAAACGCATGAATGAGGAATAGCTGTGATCAAATCCCAAACTTTAGCTGCGTATTAGCGGAAATATACACTGCAGCATGGAGATCCATCGGTCAGCATAAATCCTCAGAATGACTTATAATAGTTAAATAGGGGCACCTGTCTTCTTATCCCAGCGTTGGAGACAGCTAAACTCCTCCCCCTTCTGTTTCTTCAGCCCCCATAGAAACCTGTGGGAGCTTCCAGCATATATTGGCAAAAAAGGGCAAGACCTATCTTTTCCAACTATGTGTAAAATCAGTTGCTGATGTTCTATTATTACCGACGCAGTGTTTGTACATGGCCAAAAATTGCTCACCTGAATGAATACATTGAAAACCAATGCTTCAGACAGTGGCAATTTAGCCATGTAAAAACGCTCATGTGAATAAAGCCTAAGGGTGATATGTGGGAAATTCAATGCTGAGGTTAGAGGGGTTTTCTAGGACTCCAATACTGATGATCTAGCCTTAAAAATAGGTTATCAATAACTGATCAGTGAGGGTTCACCACCCGGAACCCTCAATGATCAGCATGAACACCTCTGCCTTTTCTCAGGACAGTGATGTCATGTTTATTCATCATGTGACCTGAGTGTAGATCACTCCCATATAAAGGAATCGAATTGAGCTGCCATACTAGGCCCCATCGCTACAAAACGGACAGCGCTCTGCCTAGTATTCAGTGAAAAGTCAGCAGTCTCTCCAAACAGCTGATTAGTGGGTTTCCCGAGCGCTGGACCCCACCGATCAGATACTGATGATCATCCAAAGGGCTCTTTCATACGAGCGTATATCAGCCACCGTTTTCACGGCTGGCCGATATATGCTACCACCTGAGGCGTAAAAACTCATGAATGGGCGTACAAATCTAACATTTGTGCTCCCATTCAGACAGCATGGGCGTATACACCGAGGCCACCATGCCACTGCTCCTTCCCTCACCAGCTCACCTTCTGTCTCTTCCTCTTTGGCTGTTTGCAATGGGATGGGGAGGGGGTGGAGCTAAGCTCCTGTCCCCTCCCCTTCTCCGCAGCCAGCAATGGGAAGAGGCGGGACGGCGTGGCACTTAGCTCCACCCCCTCCCATTGCAATCAGCCAGAGGGGAGGAGAGAAGAGGGAGGGAGTTTAGCAGTCACACTGCTAAACTCCCTCCCACCTCCCTTCTCCGGCTGCTGTCATTGGCTCCCATAGGAGCCCATGCAGCGGCCGACGTATTCTGGCCTGAAAGATAGTTCCAGGACTACCTTTTGGGCCCAACGTAAAAGCTCTCACATTGGCCTGGCCGGGTGCTTTTACGTCGCGAGATTATGGCCATGTGATCTGATGCATTGGAATCCAGTGCATCAGATCTTAGCGTATATCAGCCAACCGTGAAAATGGCGGGCCGATATACGCTCGTGTGAAAGAGCCCTAAGTATAAGTCATCTACATCGGAATCCTGGAACATCCCTTTAGGGTATGTTCCCGCAGAATGAAAATGCTGCGGAACTTGTGCATCACCTGACCAACAGCAGGGCGCTCACTACACTACAAAAATGCTACATGAACTCACCTCATTGCTAAAAAACAAAACAAGGTACATATGAAATACAGAAGTTGCTTGTTTTATTGGTAATTAAACAAGTGTTTTGTATGTTAGAAACATGAAATTCAGTTCAACCCTTTAATACCAAAATGGGTAACAATGGAAGAAAACAGTTGTAAAGGCTCTTTTACATGGGTTGATAATCAGGCACGGACATTCACGTTAACGTTTATTTCCCCATTTATCGTCCCTTGTGACTGTGCACATGATGGGACATCAAACCAG
Organism: Eleutherodactylus coqui; assembly: GCF_035609145.1. Lineage (NCBI taxonomy): Eukaryota > Metazoa > Chordata > Amphibia > Anura > Eleutherodactylidae > Eleutherodactylus > Eleutherodactylus coqui. The sequence continues at coordinate 191,629,389 of NC_089838.1, read as the reverse complement.
CACACGCTTATTTGTTGGCTGATCGTGTCTTTAACATGGACATATAAATGCTCGCTTGCTTTCTCTCCATGAAAACGGTGAGATGTACTGCAATAAATACATTCTGCATGAGGATGAACAATCGTAGTAATTGATCATTCATCCCCATATCTATAATCTGCCCATGTATTCACTATCAATGGAAACCGACCAACATGCTCATTACTATGGCCAGATTATATGCCCTTGAAAAACCATCATAGGATATAGTTAACGATCTCGTATATATATTCCCACTGGTGCTATAATTGTAATTACAGCTAAAATTACCTAGAATCATAGTAGCAATCAAGGCCAAGGGATTCATATCTAAGACCTCTGAGTGCTATGTTTATACAAAAGAGCCAACATGGAGGTAGAGAAAATTTGAGGGATATAAAGAGTGAGCGGCAAGGCACACCAATCACCCCGTACCCTGTCAAACGTGTCTGGGCATCCTCTGCTTTACTATATCATACATTCAAAGGGAACTATGTTATTAACCCTTTCCAATCCACTGTCTGACGTCTAAAGACATTCTGATTGAAGGCTGTACAGCTCTGATGTCGAAAGATGTCCGGCAGGGTAATCTTCCTGTATATTACTGGCCGCTTTGTTGTCGGGGGCCTCTCTGGCATGTCACATACTGCAGTACTGGCTCTAGCCAGCAGATGGCACCATTATATAATAGCAGAAAGAGAAAGCCCTCTAGGAAACCATGAATCCAAAATTGGATTGCAAAGGGTTAACCATATTCCTCCACATAGAAAAAGAGAGGCACGTTAATTAACTCTTTGTTTGATGCAAGCTTTTAACAAGAAATCACATCATAGCCTATATCATAGCACAGTCTTTTACTTTGATGAATTTCAGTGCAGTAAATTTTGCATTCGTGAGTCAAGCACTTCTTCTAAGAATACTCCATTATTTAAATTTTACAATTTTGTAAGGTTATACGGAGCTCCTAACTATATGTATGGGGCTTTTCCTGCCTGTCCTAGATTTATGACTCTTTTAAACACTGGCATGAACACCATTTTCCAGAAAGTCAGGCGTGCAATTTTCATTGTTCAAATTAACAAATATCCATCATCCGCAAGCAACCAGTCATATAAACTGATAATCTCTTTGCCAGTTTCTGGAATGCAAAATCACATACTTTATGCCACAGTGACCCTCTAAAAATTAGATCCCAGACTACCATGGCACTGATCCCCTATGTCAAAGGACTTATGTCACATTTCTCCTGTGTCAATGACACCCCAGATTAGACAGACCTTTTGTCCATTAAACCCAGGTCAGAAATTTGTACTTTGATCTTAAAACAATACAATGAACTGTTACTGTGTCTATAGGTGGCCATACACCTTAGGCTATGTAAGCACAGGAAATCTGTTTTCAAAGAAAAATCACAGAGGAAATCGATGCACTCCGGCACTGATTTATTTTCAAAGCAGCTATTGATCCGTACACAGATCAGCCTCATTCAGTTGGTATAATCGATGTGTGGTAAACCTGATGTGGAATCCTTGTAAAGAAATGACATGTCATGTCTTCGTTTCCTGTAGATTTTTAAATCTGTGCCATATAGAATGTGGCACAAAATTGCAATATCGCCGCGAAAAAATGCAACGATATCGCACAGAATACAGCTGCGATATTGCCGCGATTTTCTCGCTGTGATATCGCTGTCGCTTGTGTGGAAGAGGCCTTAATGTTATCTGAACCTGCTGATTTAGGCAGGACTGGCCAACTATCTAATGTGTAGTGCCTGTTGATCCCAGTGGGCGCAAGGAAGCAACAGGTCTACCATTGGCTGCCAAACAATGCACACGGGCGTATTTGGATTGCAGAGTCTGGAGCAGGCGTCTGCCTCCAGATTCCACAGTAAATACTGCCCGTAGCATTCTATAGAAAATCCCTTTTTCCTGCACACAAGCGGAAATCAATTGCAATTTTCCACTCGCGGAGAGAAAATCACAGCATGCTCTATTTCGGCACGGATGGCTTCCATTGAAGTCAACGGAATCTGTCCGATCTGCGGCCCGTCCGTAGTTGTTACTGCGGACGGGCATCAGACTCCACATCATCACCTAGCGACGGCGCGGCGTCATCTGTTCTGTGCATGTGCGCCGGCCAGCACATCCTCATTACAAATGAAGAACACTGCAGACAGGTAAGCAGGGGTCCACAGGGGTCATCTGCTGGGCACCAGGTCGGATTCCGCTGCAGGATCCCACATGTGGATTCCGACCTGGCCATGTGTATTCAGGCTAACAAGGTGGACAATGGCCAACATAATTGTGTAATCATATCCAATCTGGAGTATTATGGTACTACAATTACTCCCGCTAATGAAGGAGGTAATGCAAACAGACCGTGCTGTCTTAACAATGTAGGCAGTTCCGATTTAGAGACTCACAGTACTAATATTACTCCTATTGAAGAGAGTAATGAGGTGGACGATGATTGTCATTACTCTGTAGTTGTGTTCGAGATGGAGACTCACAGTACCACAAATATCCTTTCTATGAAAGTGGGTGACGAGACAGAGACTACTTATCATAACTGTGTAGCTAGGTCCGATACAGAGACTCACATTCCAACCATTACTCCTAAGGAAGGGGGTAATACCAAACGGATACTGCTGCCATAGCGGTGTAGTCCGCTTCACTTCAGAGACTCAGAGTACTATCAGTACTCCTATAGAAGACAGTAATGTGGCGAATGATGGTTGTCATTGTGTAGACATGTCCAACATGGAGACTCTTAGTACCACGAATATCCCTCCTCGGAGAGAGGCGAGACTATGACTGCTTTTCATAATTGTGTAGTTATGTCTGATGCAGAGACTCATAATATGACCATTACTCCTTCTATGTAAGGGGGTAAGGAGGCAGCAGATGTCCGCCAATAACTGTAGTCATGTCAGGTGCAGTCTGACTGTATAATTATTACACCTCCTATGGAAGAGGGTAATGATATGGTACTGCTGCTCCATACCTGGAGTCAAATTCAGGTGTAGTCTTGATGTCCGACAATTGCTCCATCTATCAAAGGGAGTAATTAGGCGGTATGCATTCACCAGTATCTGGAGTCATGTCCAACAATTACTCCTCCAATGGAGCAGGGGAAAGTGCATGTCTCCGCCATGTTAAGCACAGGGACAAGTGTACCTGTAGCATAAGGGATTCTGTGCACCACATGATAAAACATGGTAGGCATAAGTAGGACTACTCTGGTGAGAGGCTGTCAAAAGGGGGTCTCTGATCCGTGACAGTATTGCGATTCTGAGGGTGTATACAGAGTGGATAGAGCAAGCCCTGTACTAAGAATTTTAGCTAAGATATGAGCCCAGTAAAAGGGCTAAGAAGGAAAACCCCCTGACACTGCTTGATGAATAAATAAGAGCATGCTCTGTCCCATGGGAAGGGTGTATTATAAAAGGCTGAGCCTATGCCCTCCAGCGCTACCGAGAAAGCATCTCTTGAAGGTAGTTGGTAGGGATCTCATTGACTCGCCAGGATAGGGAGCAGAAACTGTCCAGCGGTCATACCTTCTGCAGGAAACATGGGGGGAGGAAGCCTTTGTGATAAGGAAAGTGGCATCCAGAAAGGCACAGCAGGCACCAAGGCCACAAGAGATCTGGATGAGGGGGAACATAGGCAGACCCGATGCACCCAGAAAAGCAAGGAGAGAAGGTCCAGAACATCCAGAACGCAGACAAGGAAGATGCCCGAGGGAGATTCAGAGAGAGGAGGAGACCCGGGGAAGGGAGAGAGATTCAGGAACACCTAGGGAAGGGGCGCCATACTTACCTAACGCACATACTCACCTCGCCTTCATCCTCTTCCCTTCAGCTCCCCTGGGGCACCAGCAGGGTCATTCTCTCAGCAACTATCATGCAGTGGTGAGAGATTGCTGGAAACAGGGGAGAAGGCAGGAAACACAGGTGACCCCATGGCTGTTGGGATACAGAGAAGTTAGTGCTGTTCTCTTCCACTGTTGCTGTTCTAGAGGAGGAAGTAACAGTGTGTCTTGTGCAACATTGTTCACCCTCCCCACTTGGGGAAAAATCAGGAAGGTTAGCTTATCCCCAATTCCCAGCTACAGAGGAAAAATAATAAACTAAAATAAGAAAGGTCAGAAGACCTGCAGAGGAGAAGGTCTGCTTCCTACTGACACTAAGCTAAAACTAATTTCTCTCAGTGCCTGCAAAAAGGGTATAGCTGATAGGAGGGAGGAACTCTTTCTTTGCTTAATGTCTGCTTCCTAGTGGCAAGAGCTATACCCAAGGTCTTGTTGTGTCCCCAAATGATGACAAAATATACATACTCAGCCAACCATGTATGTGTATGGGGAGGGGGGGGGGGGTCACGAGGAATAGCGGTCACCTGGATGAGTGCTTGAAGGACAGCTATTTGAAGTGTATGGCCAGCTTTAGGCATATATTACACAGGTCAGATCAATCCTATGTAATTTATGATTGACCAGCAGGCAACAGAAGCCATGATCCACTGCTCTACTTTACTTAGAAGATGTAGATTTATTTTTTCTAGCTGTAGATTAATGGTCTCTGCAGCACACGAGCCATGTTCTTACTATGAATGAATACTGGTTATAAAACGTGTGTAAGGGTCTTAAAGAATTATTCCTATCCTGTAAAATCAAGGCATGTTGCTATGATGTGTCACCATCTTAAAACAGGTTGGAGTCTGACCTCTCCTCATCGTGAAAATGACGGGGTCAGAGCATTGATTTAGTGCTCTATCCCCTTCTAATTTTTCTCTGAACAGCTGTGCTCCTGGCCGCTCCGCTGTGGGACCTGCGGCCAACCTTTTTCACTTAAATGATCAGATGTCGCTGCGCAGGACAAAACATGAAGAGGCCGCATTGCTAAGTCAGCCCTAAATAGTCTCTGGTTTCCATACTGTCCAATCACCTGGTTCTAACTTCCCAGCCCGATATTACACTGCAACACTCCTGGCCTTTCCTGGAATCTGTTCTGTACTGCGCATCAGTCACTTCTGCCTCCCATATTGTGCTGGAACATTATTTATATACTTTCAAAGTAGATAAATGAGGCAAAAATTAAGTTTTATTAAAGTAATTTTACAATTTATGTATATTACATATATCATCAATGGTAATAAAAATGAAACAGTTGGTCAATAAATGGGTGAAAAAGTACCAGTTTATTATTACTGATATCATAATTTTGCCAATGTAATCAAGATAAAACAATCAATATTCAGTGTATAGACCAGGCCACAGAAACCATTCAATTCATCATTCCTCAACCTGGCGTAAGGCTCAGACCAAAAAAACTGGTGAGGTTTTTCAAACAAAATTAGTTGAGAAAGACTGAAGTTCTGTAACAGATATAGTATATAACATAACAGTCCAACTGTGGCTCTCCATGTACTCTTCGTCACTAGCTAAAACTCATGTCAAATAGCAACATGCAGCCAAACAGCCACACAAAAGACGCCAAGGACAGTGCCATCTACACCTTATGTCGATAGTGACATGGTATCTACTGAAAGACAGCTTTGAGGGCTTCCATATGTGGTAGGTTAGCTGAGAATAGGTGATCAGTGGGCTGTCAGGTTATACACCAAAAGTACAACAGCTCGACTGCCACAAATGAAAACGTTCTCCAATACTTTTTTAGCAAATCACCAGTTACTATCTGGAAAGAAGAACTCCAGTTACAATATTTTTGAGACTCTTAGCACCATGCAGCAAACAGCAGGGAACACATAATTCAACGCATATTCTTTAATTACAGCAGTACATAATGTTCATTATAGCTTAGGAAGCAGAATTCTGCCCAAATAAGTTACATATTTTACAAACAAATTACAGTAATGAAAAATGAGTCGACAACAAAAGTACTTAAAGGGGTTGTCCCGCGAAAGCAAGTGGGGTTATACACTTCTGTATGGCCATATTAATGCACTTTGTAATATACATCATTCATGAAATATGTGCCATACAGAAGTTATATACTCACCTTCCCTGCGCTGGCGTCCCCGTCTCCATGGTGCCGTTTAATTTCAGCGTCTAATCGCCCAATTAGACGCGCTTGCGCAGAAGGGTCTTCTCCCTTCTGGTCGGTCCGGGCACGAGCGGCGTTCTGGCTCCGCCCCGTCACGTGTGCCGATTCCAGCCAATCAGGAGGCTGGAATCGGCAATGGACCGCACAGAGCCCACGGTGCACCATGGGAGAAGACCCGCGGTGCATCGTGGGTGAAGATCCCGGCGGCCATCTTGGAGGAAAAGAAGGAAGAAGTTGCAGAGAGGGGATTCGGGTAAGTAAATTTTTTTTTTTTAATTTCAACACATCCCTTGGGTTTGTCCTGCACTGGACGGGGGGCCTATGCAAAAAAAAAAAAACGTTTCGGCGCGGGACAACCCCTTCAAGCAAACAACATCATCACTAATCAATGGATTTTGCAAGTAGCAAATAACATCTGTATTCTTTGTAACACTTGAAGAATCTGGAATAGGTCTTATCTCCAAAAAGTGCCTATGCACTAAAAAGTTGTGTTCACTTACTGTAGTTTAGGAGCTTGTATGCAGAACATAAACATTATGTACAATATCAATTGTAGGGAAGCATGCATGTAGGTTTGTTTGAGTCAATTATAAGCAAGATATTCTATAAGTCTTTGTGGAATATTTAATTTATAAACCTTCTCCACTGCTCCTTGGCCGAGTTCTTTTCTGAGCTGGAGTCTGCAAAGCTGTGACAAAGTATTAGGGGTCTCTGAAAATAGACAAATTAAAATGTAATCTACAAGCTGTTTGAAAATGCCTTCCACCAAAGAAATATATACTCATTATAAAAAAAAAATAAAAAAAATCAAGCACCTAGAAGTTGTCAGAATCGAATGAAACTTTCTATGTGCGATTGCAAAGTTTATATAAGTGATTACAATATCAGAGCAAAAGGATAATTTATTGTGTAAAGCTGAGCACCTGAAGGAAGTACACTCAAGTTCCCTGTTGGGCCACCTCTATCTTGGATGCAAGATGTGATACGGGCGGGCATGGAGACATATAGGTTCTGTACGGTATTCTGTGACATATCAGTCCCCATGTGCTGTAACTGAGCCTCTAGAACATGCAAACTTGTAGGCTGTTGAAGTTGGCGTCCCAGATGGTCCCATACATGTTCTATTGGTGACAAATCTGGCGACCAGGCAGGCCATAAAAGTGGTAATGTTGTGGAGACATTCCTGTGACCCCCTTGTGTTTGCGGCCAAGTATTATCCTGCTGGGAAATGCCTCTTGGAAGCCACGATGAGAGGCAACACATAAGGCTGCAAAATATCACTGAGCTGTCATTGCCCCTTGTACCACTACTAGGGGTGACCCACTGTTGTATGTAATGGCCCCCAGACCATTACATCAGCTGTGGGGGCAGAGTGCCACTCCACAGCAAAGACAGAATTGAGGTGCTCACCCCGAGGTCTTCAGACACGAACATGCCATTGTCAGTGCCCAAATTAAACCTTGACTTGTTTCTGAAGACAACTTGGTTCCACTCTGTAGCAGTCCAGCTGTCATTCACGTCACCACTGCAAACTGAGGCGACAGTGGGTTTCGAAAGCAGTACATGTAATGGGCACTGTGAGAGCAAATGTCTTTCAGACAAGCACCTGAAAAATAGTTCTGACAGACACAGGCGTCTGAAACGATGGTGTCACCAGTCTTGATGGTGGACAACAAAACAGTCTGTGTGGCTTGTGCTTATAGGGCGATCAGACAATCCTGGTGGTCTGTCCAGCTGTCTTGAGCCCGGTCATTTTATATGCATGCCACGACGCATTCACAGGTCCCAACACTGGGTAGAACGACCCAGGTGGCGGCCAATTCAGCGATTTGACCATGCAGCTTCTCGCATTCCAATAATGCGCCCCCCTCTTAAACTCTGTTAACTGAGTGAAATCTTTTTCATTGCATCATAAAGGCGTCTAATGGTCAGCAAGTTCTACACAAGCAGAATAAGAGTAGCCTCTGAGAGCCTCTTTGTAGGCCAAGGGTGAAACCACTTTTAGGGCCTCAGGTGGCAAGACCGTTCATCTAATCACAGCACAACTCTAGGCATTTGCATATCTGCCTGAGATGTAACTGCATGCCAGGATTGGTAGCAAAAAGACAACTCCTTCTAGGGGCTTGACTTTTTTTTTTTTATAATAAGTGTATGATGCTAAATACTCTGTAAAATAATTAAAGACAAATTAAATTACAGTGATACAAGGTGTTAATTGCATAGTTAAGGATCTTTTCACATTTGCTTTATACTCTTTATATCAGAGGTCCCAATATTTTTGACAACAAAAATAGCGCAATCTGCAGTGATATTCTTGTGGTCAAAAATACGAGAACATCAGTGGAAACATGACATGCCCCATGGGTCAATAAGATTCATTGGGATCCGTTTGAAACAGATCAATCATAGTTGTCTTGGCTCAAAAATGAACAAGAGGGATGAAGCTACTGTAACGCGACTCTAATGACTTGTGTACATGATCACATATGATATAAAATTAAAAAAATATGGTAGTAATGCTTTTGTACTGAGGCTTACATATCCACCATACAGAGTCCACACGGAAAAAAATGACATTATGCCTATGCCGTTTCAGTGTTCCAGCAGAATATGATACCCACAGTATGGTTCTTTATTGTACACTCCTGCAGCCCATAATGCACATGGATTTGGCCACGAGGCCTAAAGTGATAATCAGGTTTGTGTTACTTCCGATTTCCCGCACCCAAGTTTTATTTAACTACAAGGGGTGGAACTTTCTCAAAGAAAAGGGTATCAGAATGATGCCTTACTATTTTTCTACTATCCAGTCTTCTCATCCATGCTAACTGTTTGATATATGTAATTGGGTTATTAGGACGGACCCTTCACAAATGCGATATTAAAAACAAAACTTTTACTAAGTCCCCTGGCCAAGGACTTATCTTACATTTTAACCGGCCATTAGCCAGTAGAACAAAATGTTATTGTTCTCAGTAAGCGAAGCAAAATAATCTTGTAGATACGATACCTTTATTGTTTAACAAATCAAATGATGATGTTAACAGTAGAAGCTTTCGAGGCTATTTGCTTACACTGCTAACACCATCATTTTATTTGTTAGTCATTAACTCCTTAACACTCCAGGATGTACATTCATGTCATAGAGGCTCAGGGTTTGTATGGAAGTGGATCGGGGGTGGATCCGACACATAACCGCTACAGCTCCGATTAGCACCGCCGTTGGCCGCAGCTGTTAAATAAAAACCCCAAACATATTTGGTATCGCTGCATCCGATCTATCAAAGTAACGCATTATTTACCTCACATGGTGAATGTCGGCAGAAAAACAATAATGCCAGAATTGCGCTTTTTTTTTTGGTCCCCAACCCCAAGAAAAAAATGTAATAAAGAGTGATCAAAAAGTCATACGTACTCCATAATTGTACCAATAGAAACTAAAGGATGTCCCGCAAAAAAAGAGCCTTCACAACTATGCCGACAAAAAAATAAAAAGGTTGTGGCTCTCAAAAGATGGTGGCAGAAATATTTATTTTTTTCCAAAGATATTTTATAAATAGTACAGCTTAAAACAAACTACATAAATTTGGTATCATAGTAACCATACTGAACCATAACCGAAAATGGAAAAAAGAAGAAGGCCTGCGTCCTTAAGGGGTTAAAGGCATCATATCTACAAGATTACTGAGAGCAGTAACAACCTGCAAGCATACATGCTAGCTTTTTTAAGCACCGTTTTATTTTTTCTAAATCCCCAGACAGTTTTGAAAGCACAAAGAAAAATCTATCACCTTATTACATACACCAATCTCCAAACCTGACAGAACTTACTTTCATAATATTCAAAGCATTTTGCAGTGGGACTGTTTGGCCAGGAATAATCTGAAGGCTTTTTTCCACGATTGTCCCTTGCATATACATTTCCTCCAAATTCCACTAGCATTTCAATAAGATCTTTGTTCTTCACCTTGGCAGCATGATGTAGAGCTGTTTCATGAAGTTTTGCTGCATTCACTTTGGCTCCTTTAATAAAATAACCCAAAATGTAAACGGTAGCGTATTTTGTAAATCTCAGAAACTAAACTTTCCAGCTCAAAGGTAGCACAAGCGACAACAACATGCAATATACTGAAACACAAAACAAGAAAAACATCTTCAACATAAAAAGGAGTTTCAACCCCTTAGGCCACTTGCACAGAGGCGGTTTTTACAGCCTTTAGAGGTCATTTAAAGCGCTCGCTAAAAACGCTGTAATGAGCCTCCATTGATTTCAATGGCGCTTCTTAGACAAGCGTTTTAGCGCAGCGTTTCTAATACTCACTAAATCGAACACTGTACATTAGAGATGAGCGTGCATGCACGGATAAGGCAGTTACTCGAGCGGGCATCGCACTTCTAGAGTAACTGCATTCTAGTCCGAGTAGGCTCGGGGGGCGGGGGTGAGCGGGGGGGAGAGTGAGAGAGTGTCACTCAAATGTATTACGGGAATATGTTTTGCACCTGTAATAAGGCCAGTCTGTAACCAAATTAATATTATAGATTTGTGTGAAACCAGCTTTCAGGATGCAGTGTATGTTTATGTTTCTGCCCCATTGTGTTCTAAGGCCGGCTGCACATGGCCGTGACGGGCTCCGCCGCAGAATGCCCGTCACGGCGCCCCCCAGAGACCCCAATACTTACCTCCGGATCCGGAGTCTTCCGTCCCGCATGACGCTTCGGCACATGCGCCGCAGCGTCATGTGACGCGCTGGCCGCGTCATATGACACGCCCACAGCGTCACATGACGCGCCGGCCACGTCATATGACGAGGCTGGCGGTGGGCGGGCGGTGGCGGTGTGCTACAGCGGAAGATAGCGTGACGGACGGGCTTCCATTGACTGCAATGGAAGCCGTCCACGCGTACACCTGCGGCAAATAGAACATGCCGCGGGTGAGGATGGATGATTTCACAGTGCGGAATTCCGCACCGTGAGCATTGAGCTATTAGGTTCAATAGAATCTAATAGCTGCGGGTCAACGCTGCGGAAATCCGTCCGTGGGAAGGAGCCCTAAGACCCAGAACTTTACTTTTTGTTGCCATTATATACAATAAAATACATGTCCCACAAAAATAAACTACAAAATGTTAAAGAAAGAAAGCCAAGACTTCCTACAGATACAGCATTTCTTTCGCGTAAGCTTTTTTAATTGAAGAAAATCATTGCTCAGAATAACATGTGTGAAGATCCAGAGATATAAAAATAAACATTCCAATAAGAAATTAGTAACTGTGTCTGTGGTCATTATATAGACCAAATGCATATCGTGTTTCCCCCAAAATAAGACACTGTCTTATATTAATTTTTGGCTTAAAAGGGGCACAGTGTCTAATTTTCGGGGAGGTTCTTACACTTACCCAGACGCCAGCGTCTGTGTCCCTCGCGCTGGTCCCTGCACTGCTGCAGTCCTCAGCGCTGACAGGATTCTCTTCTCCTGGTAATGGGGATTTGAATACTCTGCCTTCGGTAAGTGCTGTAATTGGTTCATCGAGCGCTGGCTTCGATTGGCTGGCACTCGATTCAATCACAGCGATTACCGGAGGCGGGGTATTCAAAGCCCTGTCACCAGAAGAGAATCCTGTCAGTGCTGAAGACTGCAGCCTGCCACAGTGCCAGAGACCAGCGCGAGGGACACAGACACCAGCAGCTAGGTGAATATAAGCAATAAGATAAAAAAGGAATACTCACCTAGCCGCCGACGTCTGTGTCCCTCACGTTGGTCTCCGGCACCTTGGCAGGCTGCAGTCCTCAGCACTGACAGGATTCTCTTCTGGTGACGGGGTTTTGAATACCCCACCTCCAGTAAGCGCTGTGATTCGATCGAGCACCAGCCAACCAGAGCCGGCGCTCGATGAACCAATCACAGCCATTCAGTGATGTCATTCACTGAATGGTTGTGAATGATCGAGTGCAGCTTTGATTGGCTGGCGCTTGATCTAATCACAGCGCTCTCTTACCGGAGGCGGGGTATTGAAAACCCTGTCACCAGAAGAGAATCTTGTCAGCGCTGAGGACTGCAGCCTGCCACAGCGTCAGAGACCAGCGCAAGGGACACAGAGAACGGCAGCTAGGTGAGTATTGCTTTTTTTTTTACCTAGTGTAGCTAGGGCTTATTTTCAGGAGAGGGCTTATATTTCAAACCACCCACCCTCCTGAAAATAGGGGTATGGCTTATGTTCGGGGAAACATGGTAATACATGACATCAGCACATTGTCACTAACGAAAAACCAGAGGCACGTATTGATATCCCAAAATGAGTACTTGACACAATGACCAGATTGCATCCAAATACAGGGCTCACTGTTCAAAGATAATGCTAAGATGAAAAAGAATGAGGCTAAATGACAGGTCACATGACCTTCACCTTAGGAAAAGCATAAATATAGACAAACAAAAAAGAGAAAGAAGAGAAGATTCAGAGAAAAAGAAGAGAAGAAAAAAGTTTATGTATTTATGTGATCCTATGTACATGCTTTCATGCTTGACAAAGACCACCCTATGGTCGAAACGTCGCATGTTATATACGATTGAGTGAAATAAAAGTTGACTACTTTTTAAATATACCTGGACTTGTTAATGAGTTCCTGAGTGCTGCATCTATTTATACAATTGGATTTATCACTGGAGTCCGCGGGGTCAGAGGCCGTTCTGAGAGCAGGCACCACGTTTGAACACTTACCAACGGAGTGGTAATTATTGGAGTGCTGTTGACTATCTATCTTTTTGGACCTTAGCGCTTTACGTCAGCACTTGTGCAGTCGCTGAAAAGACTGTCAGTCTATGTAAAAAGGCCTTTACTCTGGTAGTGGGTCTGTATATAGAGCAAATATCCTTTGCAAGAAGTGTGGACCAATCCCAATCCATGCCAGCATGTTATGTAACAATATCTAGTTGAGTCTGTCAAGAGCCTGTTCTGCATCATTAAAAACTAGGCAGGCTTGTGTTTTGTTCTTTTGAACATAGTTAATTAGTAGCGTTTTATTATCTTTAGACTTGCGGCCTTTGGCAAAGTCAACCTGATCATCACTGACATATTTGTACAGAAGATTTACTATGCTTGTTAGAAAATCTTTACTTGATTGTAGGAAAGCTGAGCCTGTGAAGACAGTCCCATCCCTACAGTTAAGAACACGTCCAAAAGTCCCAGTTACTAGAGAAGCTGAATGCCTAACAAGCAGCAGTGGATTGCAGAGGGGCTGCACTTCAAACTTAATTTACAGCTGTACACAGACTATTGGATCACCATAAGTTGTTTTAGAGGTTAGTGTCTATTAACCCCTTGAGTGGCAGGTTTACTGTTACCATGTCGTGCCTCAGAGGGCAGGTTTTTTAAATAAGTCAACAATGCAATTTTCTCACGCAAGTATTTATTTAGGAACAGAACAATCGCTTTGCAATATTTTTTTGCAAAGAAAGAATAGATTATAACAATTTTGGAAAATAAAATAAAATACAGACTTACCGCTCTGTGCTGCCGGGGCTCAGGCGCGTGTCTCCGCTCAGATCCCGGTACTGTCATCATGATCTTTCAGCTGGCGGGGATTTAAAATCCCCGCCTGCTGAAAGAACATAATCAAACTGCCGGGATGGGACCGCGTAGCGCTCAGCCAATCACACGCAGCGCTCGGTCTATTCATAGAATTCAAGAAGGAGCATGATGACAGTACAGGGACGTGAGCGGAGACACGCGCCTGAGCCCCGGCAGCACAGAGCGGCTGCATTGAAGTCAATAGGAGTGCTATGCGGTCCCCTCCCGGCAGTTTGATTATGTTCTCTAGCTGAAAGATCATGATGACAGTACCGGGATCTGAGCGGAGACACGCGCCTGAGCCCCGGCAGCACAGAGCGGTAAGTATATATTTTATTTTATTCTTTACACTTGATAGAAATGATTTTATGGGAAGGGCTTATATTTTAAGTCCTTCCCAGAAAATCACTGTGGGTCAGCCAGCTTCCTATTGCCTTCAACGGGGCTGCCGGCAGCGGCGGCTCCATTGAAATCAATAGGAGTGCTATGCGGTCCCATCCCACAGCTGTCACAACTGTGACAGCTGTGCGAGGGGATTATTTACTTCCTGCAGGGAGTCCCTTTTACTCCCCATGCAGTAAAAACCCCAGAAATTCAACGGACATCTCAGTGCTCAGTACATTTCAGCACTGGAGCTGTCCACGGAAGCCTTCCGGGGTTTAACTGCATGGTCCGTGCAGCAAGCCACGGAGATTTTCCGGGCGTGCCACTCAAGGGGTTAAAGGAGACTCTCCATTGCAACAATCAGGGCACCACACTTAGGTTATCAAAAGATGAAAAGATCGAAGAATGATCAGACCAAACTGAGGATCTAATCCTGGACTCAGGATACTAAGCCAGGATACTGAACAGTGACTAATGAAGAACAAATCTGTCTGGCTTATAAAATATGATTTATTGTATAATAATGTTTCTATGCAATAAACTCAATTTAAAAAAGCTATAAAAAACCTAAAACATCCTGCCCTAATATAATGTACCACCGTGACATGTTACATGGATATCTAATAGGTATGTGCTTTTATGTGTTTTTGGCCATTATATGTCATAAATGTAAGTCACCGACACTTATAGTTCGGTCACCAGCATTGCACATTTAGGGCTGGAAGTGGAAGGGGGTTAAATCAATCAATTGCTTGGATCAACTAGATTACCAAAATTACTAACAGAAACCCAAACGCCTCCACCTACCTGCACTAAGTAACACTTTAGCACACTCCAAATGCTCTCGTGCACAAGCTACATGTAAAGGGGTACCAAAGTGACAATCATGAGCTTCTAGATTCGCCCCCACATCGATTAGAAGTTTCACACATTCAGGATTACCTATCGTACAAAGATACACAGATCAAGAAGATGGATATTAAACATTCAGATGAAAGAAAAACATTATTACAAGCCCAATGAGTGTAAAATGGAGAAACCAAAAACATAAAAAGTTGTCCCAGAACTATAGCAGGATTACTAAATCTAATAAGGTAGAATGATTTCAGGCTCTCCTTGAACACTAACGAGGCTTACATTCTGACGGATGTCACTGACAATGTAATGGGGTCCATCACAACTAAATCGAGACTTCAGGGTTTATCAAGGCAAGAAGAACTCAGCAGACTACACTACTCTTGTGTCTAAAAATGGAGCCCCAAGGAAAAACTCACGTAAGTAAGACTGCAACCTATGTCTATTACATGTTGGCCCGATCTATAGAGTACTTATCAGTATTGTGGCGATACACCCACCACTCATGCATGCTTCATGAAGAGGAGAGGCAGTAAAAAGTGGAGGATTCACTTTAGCTCCATAGTCCAGGAGTACTTTAATACACTCAAGACTGCCTGCAGCAGATGCATCACAGAGGGGTGTACTGCCGTCAATATTTCTGGCATCCACCTATAGGAACAAGACAGAACACATCTGTTAAGACAATTATATATGATGGTAAACAAATCGGGGGACCATTTAACTAGCCATAAAGATCATTATTAGCAATCTAAACAATTTCAGGATTGTTAACCAAGTGATACAAAAGTGATCAATTTAGATCTTTCACACCTATCATTCATACTTCTGATTATTTATTAGCATTATGTGGATCCTAAGACATTACAGGCGTCTCTCCTAGTGACTAGTGTTGCCCGTCTTGATTGGCTGGGCGATAAAATCGCCCCAATTTTAGCAAAATACAATCCGGTCAGTTCAAACCGATTTTTGGCGAAGATTGCAGGAAAATTGAATTTCCCATAATACCTGCTGCAAAGTTCAGCGTGCAGCCAATCAGCAGCCAGGGTGCCTTAATAATGTCACCAAATGTGTCCTTCATTTTGCATACAGGCAGCAATTTCATTAGATGTCTGCATCACATGACCTAGCCATATGTAACAGGCACAGTGTGACCAGTGACCATTTTTCACTACAGCACAGGAGACAGAAGCTGCATCATGTTTATATGTCTATATAGCCCATGGTCTAATATTAGGACCAGATATTCTACAAAGGATATATTGCTGCTGGTGTGAAATCTTTATACCAGGGTTATATTGGAGGGACCAGAGAAAGAAGCTGCATTACGTTTATATCTCTATATAAAACGTGCTCTGTTGTTAGGGACAGATATTCTCATCCACAATGCTTATAGTGTAAGGCAGAAAACACGACCTTTAGGCCTCCTTCACACGGGCGACACTGCATCGCTGTGAGAAAATCGCAACGATATCGCATCGCTGCATCATACGATATCGCTGCGATTTTCTCGCAGCAATACCGCGATTTTGTAGCGCTACAAAGTCGCCTGTGACGCTACAAAATCACGCGACTTTGTAGCATCTGCCACTGTCAAAGTTGCATCGCATTGCATGTAAACCGCGTTTTCGTGCGATGCGATGCAACAGAGAGGAAGGCTCCATAGAGAAACATGGGCTACAAAACCTAGCATGTCGCGGGCATATCGCCGGACCTGCGAGGTTTGTGTGTCGTTTTGTAGCATACTACAAAACATCTCATGTGTGAAGGAACCCATAGACTTCTCATACATGTGATTTGTAGCATCGTAGCAACGCTACAAAATCGCGCGACTTTGTTGCCCGTGTGAAGGAGGCCTTATACAGACACAAAAGTGGCCAAAATACGCTGATGTGTCACCAGTCGTAGGCAGGCTTATTATACATATAGTTCACATATAATTACACACACAAATTCCCGCAAAGGTGTGAACAAATCGTTCCATGTAAAAGGGCCATTAGTGAAGAAGTGACACTGAGTTCTGGAGGACTAAGGCCTCCTTCCCACGAACGGATTTCCGCCGCGTAATTCGCGGTGAAAATCCGCTGCGTTGCCCGCAGCTATTAGGTTCTATTGAACCTAATAGCTCAGGGCACACGGTGCGGAATTCCGCACCGTGAAATCTCCTGTTTTCACCCGCGGCATGCTCTATTTGCCGCGGGTGTACGCGCTGACGACTTCCATTGCAGTCAATGGAAGCCATCTGCTCACGCTATCTCCCGCTGTAACACAGCGGAAGATAGCATGAAACCGCTTTCCCGCCTACCGCCGCCGCGTCATATGACGCGGCCGGCGCATCACATGACACGGCCGGCCGCGTCATGTGACGCGGTGGGCGTGTCATGTGACGCGGCGGCGGGGAAACGTCATGCGGGACCCAGAACGGCGGATCCGCTGGTAAGTATGGGGTCTTTGGGGGGCGCCGTGACGGGCTTCGCCGCGGAATATTCCGTGGTGGAGCCTGTCACGCTCGTGTGTAGCCGGCCTAAGCTATGGGAGTGCTGGGGGAGAAGTGCTTGGGGCGCTTCATTGCAACTTCAGTTAATTTGGTGAGGGGGACCCCTGGGCTTAGGGGCCGGGTTGTAACTGTGACTCCTATAGTTACACCACTGATTAAATCAGCCAATCCATAAGGTTACAAACCTGTGCACCAGCATCAAGCAGCAGCTTCACGCACTGAATGTGGCCCTGAAGACAGGCTTCGTGCAGCGGTGTAATGGAGTCCACTGTAACCAGGTTCACACAAACTCCACTTTCGATCAGCTGTTTGAGCTGCAGCGCTTGACCCTGTCGGGACGCATCATGAACTGGTGTCCGATCTAACCAGTTGCCTGTGGTACAAGAAGCAGAAATATTCTACATGAGAATTCAGTGAGGATCAGATGTGGGTGCAGCACATTGCTCTGGGTGGACAATATACATGGTGACAATACCGGTTGGTACTTTTAATTGTTGGCTCAAAGGTGCAGAACAGTCAGTTCCAAGCAGGCGACATCTTTTGGACTATTTATTACAATCTTGTGGGCTTATAATATAGTCAATCTGCTCCCAACATGTGCTCATAGTGTTCACTGCTGCATTTGTACAGTAAGGGTCCGTTTACACCAGACAACCACTGCTCAGGACCACGAGCAATCAGCTGATCCAGCGCATGCTGTGACCCAGTGTATGAAGAAGGAGCAGAAAGGCTGAGACCTTCTGTAGTGGCCAGCACTCCTAACTGCATGCTCTGCTCTCATTGATTTTAATGGGTGCTACACCTGCAATTACAAGTACCAGCCACTAGAGAGGGGTCGGAGCGATCTGCTTCTGCTCTGTACCCCATTTGTTTTACCGGTGACAGCAGATGCCGAAACAGCTGGTTGGTCAGGGTCCTGAGCAGCGGACTGCCATGTTTCCCCAAAAATGAGACACTGCTTTATATAAATTTTTGCCCCAAAAGAGGAACTAGGGCTTATTTTCAGGAAATGCCTTATACTTACCTGGCAGGCGTGGTCCGGGTTCCTCACACTGCCCTCCAGAGTCCCGCAGTCCTCAGCTGCTAATACAACATCACTTCCTGGTTACAGGATTCATAAATCCTGCCTCCAGGAAGTGATGCCTGTGATTGATTCTTAGGCAGCTGCTCAGCCAATCAATGCAGCGGTTGATGAACCAATCACCGCCGTCGCACTGTGGAGACGTTATTTATGAATTGGCTGAGCCACAGACAGCCAATTAATAAATCCTGCCTCTACAACATAACGGCTGTTGATTAGTTCTTCGACTGCTGCTCAGCCAATCAATGCAGCGGTCGATGAAACAATGAGATGGCTGTGATTAGGTCATCGATTGCTGCATTGATTGGCTGGGCAGTGGTCGAAGAGCCAATGACAGCCATTGTTTCCTGGAGGCGGGATTTATGAATCCCGTAACCAGGAAGTGATGTTGTATGAGTGGCTGATGACTGCGGGACTCTGGAGAACAGCAGGAGGGACCTGGACCAAGCCTGCTAGGTAATGTACTGCTTTTTTTTAATGTAATCTAGCTAGGGCTTATTTTGGGGGTAGGATTTAGATTTCAAGCCCCCCCGAAAGTCGCAATCAATCAGAGTAGGGCTTATTTTCAGGAAAACACAATATTATTGATGACCAATAAAAATTGCCTGAAAAAAACCTTTAAAAATACAGTATACCGCAAAAGTCAGGTATTGCAGTATACTGTACATGCATTAAGACAATTGTCAGTTCAAGTCCCCTATGGGAACTAAAAGAAAAAGATTAAGTTTTATTAATTACTAGTAAATGTAAAAAGGATTAACACCCCCTTCCCCAGTAGTCACATCAAAAAATAAACTGATATAGCTGCATCCATAAAATTCAGACGTATTATAATATCACGTTATTTATCCCATACCAATGAATGCCGTTAGAAAAAAATACGCAGGTACAGAATTGTGCTTGTATTTTAGGTCACTCTTTTTCCAAGAAAAATATGCAATAAAAAGCAATCAAAAATTGCTAAGTAACCCAAAATGGTACTAATAAAAATTATAGGTCGTCCCGTAAAAAACGACCTCTCACACAGCTGGATTGAGAAAAAAAGTAAAAAAGATGGCGACATTAAGTAATTTTTTGTTTAAAAAAGAATGTTGTTTTTTTTAGCAGTACAATATAAAATAAGTATATAAATTTGATGTCACCCTAAACGTACCGACCCACAGAATGAAGATAAGGCGCGGTTCACATCCGCATTGGACGCTCACAAAATAACAAACGAGAAAGCGCTGCATGCCAAGCGCAAACTGACTGGACCCCATTATAGTCAGTGGGGTCCGTGCGGCGCTGTTCGGTTCCGTCCAAAGATGGCGCCGTTCGGCCGCAGGGATACCCCTTTCCTGCTCCCTGAAGCAGAACGCCAGGCCCAGATGTGAAACCACCGTCACTTTTACCACACCATGAATGCTATAAAGAAAATGCCCCCAAAATGGCAAAATTGTTGTTTCTTTTGCAATTTTTTTTCAGTTTTCCAATACACTATGTGATATGATAAATGTTACCATTGAGAACTACAACTCTTCCTGCAAGTCACAAGCCCTCCAAAGCCATGTCACTGGGAGAAGTTTATATACATATATTCTATAAAAATGTTTGAAAGTGGGACTGGGGAGGAAGAAAGAAAACAATGAAAAAAGGGCTGTCAGGAAAGGGTTAAGGTTTAACATTACATCTGTAACCACATTTGGTGATGCAAACGGACTATGCCCCATATTACTATGGCCGGGCACGGCCGCCCCATGTGTACAGGACATGCGCGCTCAGCCCAGCCTGGCGGCAATGGAGATTACTGAGTGCGTTATAACACAGGCTCCTACCGATGTCTCCGATTACAGGGCCCCTCAGAGCAGCCGGCGCAGTGAATGGTGCTGCTCCGGTTTCCATGACAACGTCGACCTAGATTTACTACGCATTTAAAATGCTTCCTGTACGGACCGGCCAGAGAAAAACAACTTCGCAAAGCATTTCGGGAATTGTAGTTTTGGGCACTAATGTAATAAGGCGGTACCCTAGCGGCATGTGACTCGTATGCCTCGCGCGGGAGTGCTGGGGGAGAAGTGCTTGGGGCGCTTCATTGCAACTTCAGTTAATTTGGTGAGGGGGACCCCTGGGCTTAGGGGCCGGGTTGTAACTGTGACTCCTATAGTTACACCACTGATTAAATCAGCCAATCCATAAGGTTACAAACCTGTGCACCAGCATCAAGCAGCAGCTTCACGCACTGAATGTGGCCCTGAAGACAGGCTTCGTGCAGCGGTGTAATGGAGTCCACTGTAACCAGGTTCACACAAACTCCACTTTCGATCAGCTGTTTGAGCTGCAGCGCTTGACCCTGTCGGGACGCATCATGAACTGGTGTCCGATCTAACCAGTTGCCTGTGGTACAAGAAGCAGAAATATTCTACATGAGAATTCAGTGAGGATCAGATGTGGGTGCAGCACATTGCTCTGGGTGGACAATATACATGGTGACAATACCGGTTGGTACTTTTAATTGTTGGCTCAAAGGTGCAGAACAGTCAGTTCCAAGCAGGCGACATCTTTTGGACTATTTATTACAATCTTGTGGGCTTATAATATAGTCAATCTGCTCCCAACATGTGCTCATAGTGTTCACTGCTGCATTTGTACAGTAAGGGTCCGTTTACACCAGACAACCACTGCTCAGGACCACGAGCAATCAGCTGATCCAGCGCATGCTGTGACCCAGTGTATGAAGAAGGAGCAGAAAGGCTGAGACCTTCTGTAGTGGCCAGCACTCCTAACTGCATGCTCTGCTCTCATTGATTTTAATGGGTGCTACACCTGCAATTACAAGTACCAGCCACTAGAGAGGGGTCGGAGCGATCTGCTTCTGCTCTGTACCCCATTTGTTTTACCGGTGACAGCAGATGCCGAAACAGCTGGTTGGTCAGGGTCCTGAGCAGCGGACTGCCATGTTTCCCCAAAAATGAGACACTGCTTTATATAAATTTTTGCCCCAAAAGAGGAACTAGGGCTTATTTTCAGGAAATGCCTTATACTTACCTGGCAGGCGTGGTCCGGGTTCCTCACACTGCCCTCCAGAGTCCCGCAGTCCTCAGCTGCTAATACAACATCACTTCCTGGTTACAGGATTCATAAATCCTGCCTCCAGGAAGTGATGCCTGTGATTGATTCTTAGGCAGCTGCTCAGCCAATCAATGCAGCGGTTGATGAACCAATCACCGCCGTCGCACTGTGGAGACGTTATTTATGAATTGGCTGAGCCACAGACAGCCAATTAATAAATCCTGCCTCTACAACATAACGGCTGTTGATTAGTTCTTCGACTGCTGCTCAGCCAATCAATGCAGCGGTCGATGAAACAATGAGATGGCTGTGATTAGGTCATCGATTGCTGCATTGATTGGCTGGGCAGTGGTCGAAGAGCCAATGACAGCCATTGTTTCCTGGAGGCGGGATTTATGAATCCCGTAACCAGGAAGTGATGTTGTATGAGTGGCTGATGACTGCGGGACTCTGGAGAACAGCAGGAGGGACCTGGACCAAGCCTGCTAGGTAATGTACTGCTTTTTTTTAATGTAATCTAGCTAGGGCTTATTTTGGGGGTAGGATTTAGATTTCAAGCCCCCCCGAAAGTCGCAATCAATCAGAGTAGGGCTTATTTTCAGGAAAACACAATATTATTGATGACCAATAAAAATTGCCTGAAAAAAACCTTTAAAAATACAGTATACCGCAAAAGTCAGGTATTGCAGTATACTGTACATGCATTAAGACAATTGTCAGTTCAAGTCCCCTATGGGAACTAAAAGAAAAAGATTAAGTTTTATTAATTACTAGTAAATGTAAAAAGGATTAACACCCCCTTCCCCAGTAGTCACATCAAAAAATAAACTGATATAGCTGCATCCATAAAATTCAGACGTATTATAATATCACGTTATTTATCCCATACCAATGAATGCCGTTAGAAAAAAATACGCAGGTACAGAATTGTGCTTGTATTTTAGGTCACTCTTTTTCCAAGAAAAATATGCAATAAAAAGCAATCAAAAATTGCTAAGTAACCCAAAATGGTACTAATAAAAATTATAGGTCGTCCCGTAAAAAACGACCTCTCACACAGCTGGATTGAGAAAAAAAGTAAAAAAGATGGCGACATTAAGTAATTTTTTGTTTAAAAAAGAATGTTGTTTTTTTTAGCAGTACAATATAAAATAAGTATATAAATTTGATGTCACCCTAAACGTACCGACCCACAGAATGAAGATAAGGCGCGGTTCACATCCGCATTGGACGCTCACAAAATAACAAACGAGAAAGCGCTGCATGCCAAGCGCAAACTGACTGGACCCCATTATAGTCAGTGGGGTCCGTGCGGCGCTGTTCGGTTCCGTCCAAAGATGGCGCCGTTCGGCCGCAGGGATACCCCTTTCCTGCTCCCTGAAGCAGAACGCCAGGCCCAGATGTGAAACCACCGTCACTTTTACCACACCATGAATGCTATAAAGAAAATGCCCCCAAAATGGCAAAATTGTTGTTTCTTTTGCAATTTTTTTTCAGTTTTCCAATACACTATGTGATATGATAAATGTTACCATTGAGAACTACAACTCTTCCTGCAAGTCACAAGCCCTCCAAAGCCATGTCACTGGGAGAAGTTTATATACATATATTCTATAAAAATGTTTGAAAGTGGGACTGGGGAGGAAGAAAGAAAACAATGAAAAAAGGGCTGTCAGGAAAGGGTTAAGGTTTAACATTACATCTGTAACCACATTTGGTGATGCAAACGGACTATGCCCCATATTACTATGGCCGGGCACGGCCGCCCCATGTGTACAGGACATGCGCGCTCAGCCCAGCCTGGCGGCAATGGAGATTACTGAGTGCGTTATAACACAGGCTCCTACCGATGTCTCCGATTACAGGGCCCCTCAGAGCAGCCGGCGCAGTGAATGGTGCTGCTCCGGTTTCCATGACAACGTCGACCTAGATTTACTACGCATTTAAAATGCTTCCTGTACGGACCGGCCAGAGAAAAACAACTTCGCAAAGCATTTCGGGAATTGTAGTTTTGGGCACTAATGTAATAAGGCGGTACCCTAGCGGCATGTGACTCGTATGCCTCGCGCGCTAGATGTGGTAATGTAGTGAACCTTACACCCGCCATTTACTGACACGCTTTGTGGGAGCGTTCACTGCCGGACTTGTTTCATAACAAGCAGTAGTCTGTGGCTCGTCAGCTCTTGTGAAACTGCTACTTCCAGCAGGCAATTATGGTGTGCAGCTCTCATTGCATGCCGGAACTTGTAGTTTTCTAACAGTTGGCTACCAAGTACGCAGCTCAGAACAGCAGCCACCCAGCTGCCAGGAGCTTTCTGCTGGTTATAGCTACCAGACCAAATGTTAGTTTATCACTTGTCATAATAAAACGGGGAGACCTCTAAGAAATGTGTAAATTGCTCCATTTAACGTTTATGGGGTTAAAATACAGCGTTTGGCTGTTTCTATTCACCTCATAGAAATTAAAATGAGCCTCCAAGTCTGGAGAAACAAAGATGGCCGAACCATTTCTGACTAGCTGATGTCCACTGTACATATTATGCATCGGTAGTCTAAGGGGGCCTTCACATGGCTGGGGTGCACAAGTCGGGCACAAATATGAACCCAATTCTTTTGAATGGGGCCGTACACATGAGTGATGTTCTCCTGCATGGCACTACGATGCTATGCAGAAAACGTTCTCTCTTCCTGCGTGCTCTCGCATTGCAACGCCTATTGCTTAATAGGGCCAGCGACAGCAGCATCGGCCCCATTGAAAGTAATGTGAGAACTTTGCGATCGTCTGCCGCGGCTGTGACAGCCATGCTGGAGGTTCCCTGCATCCCTGCAGTGATGTGAGGCTGTTTTCACATGACAACACCTCTTATCCACGGGGCTTTCAAATGGTGGCAAGTGCGATATCAAGCTGTGTATCACTGCCTGATATCGCACTCACCCGTGTGTGGCTGGCCTTCACACGAGCGTATATACGCAGCTGTTTACCCACATAAATACACTGGAAACATTGAATCCAATGCATTCTTTCTGATGGCCGGCGTATTCACGTGGCTAAATAGCTGCGTGTATACGCTCATGTGAAGGCAGCCTTAGGCTTTATTCACAAGCGTTTTTACACGGCTATGTAGCTGCGTTTTCACGTCCAACTGATTATCGTGACCATCTGAGGCATTAGATTCCAATGCATTAGTTCATATTGTCGATTTTGCGCACATACACGATAGAAATCGTTGGGAGCTTTTATGCACGCCCAGAAAAGATAGTTCTGGTTCTATCTTTTGACAGATATACGCTGGCAGCTCCCATAGACTCCTATGAGAGCTGGAAAAAAAGGGGGAGGGAGTTTAGCAGCGTCCAAGCAGGGAAAAGCTTACAGGTGCCCCTATTCAGGCATTTGAGGATTTATGGTGTCCAAAGGGATTTACGGGTTGCGGCGTATTTTTTCACTAATACGTCGCACTGGGTCGTTTGGATGCATTAGAAAACGCTAATTAAGCATGGGACGTGATTGCGCCATTACTTCATTCACACGATTTAACGGGGAGTGCGGGCGACCGCAAAAGCGCATACGCTCGTGTGAAGGATCCCCCGAGTGCTTTTAGATTTTATCGTTCAAAAAAATCATTCAAATGAGCGAAAGTGAACAATAATCGTACAGTCTACATGCGAACTGACGACTGAACAAGGATCGTATGTTTTTTACTGGTCGTTCAGTTTCTGCAGGCATAAAAATCATTGTTGGCTCATTCACTTGTTCTGTTTAAACAGTGCTCATTCAGTCTTTTACATTCAATAACGTGAAAGACTAAAAGATTGTTGTTGAACGAGTCAACGATGAATCTGCCTGTCTAAGTAGGTTGCATGAGAGCGACTGAGCTTGTGGCGACACCACCCGCTTGTGCAAATGAGAACCGGCTCGTCCAAAAGGAGTCTTAAGAGACTACATGCTGCTCTGACTGGCCAACACTGCCCATGTGGACAGCACTGGTTAATCGAAGTAAGTGTGTAGTGACTTAAGGCCCTTTTACACGCTACGATTATCTCTTAAACAACCAAACAAACGAATTGCAGACATTTCTGCATAAAATTAATCACACCCAGTCATCTATATTTCCCCCCATTAGCTTAAGCTAACGTTTAAAGCTCTAGCCTGCAGGATTCCATTGTCTTTTCCTGGCATGAGTAAACAGTGTACTCATTCTATATGCAAAGCAAACACAATGAGTACATTAATAAGAATTTCTATTGAACTGTCAGTGATGGTTTTCATGCAGGATAAAAACTCATGGCTAACGGCAAGTGAATGAATAGCGCATGACTGCCTGCATTTACTCGTAACAATTATCACTCACTTTCGCCCATTTGAACGAATTTTGAGCGATAATCGTTGCGTGTAAAAGTGCTTTTAGACTAATGATGCCTACTAATATGCAGTGTACATCAGACAGGCTGCTCTTACATGGCGTATTGTCATTGCACGTCACATGCGCAATTTTACCATTCTCAACACGCAATGCTAATAGCCTATTTATTTCTATTTGGCCACTCCCACCAGGGTTTTTTGCATGGGGAAAAAAATTGCAGCATGCACCATCTTGGTGCATATACGCCAAGATAGTGCACATGGATTGTTATCGCATAGTACACAATAACAAGTATGCATATTATCGTGTACTTTCTGCGTGCTGGCACTCACGGTTGTGTGAGCCCGACCGTAGGAATACTTACCTGCAGATTTGGCGTCCTCGCTCCCGCATGACGCTTCGCCGTGACGCGCCGGCCGCGTCATATGACGCGGCGGCAGTAGGCGGGGAAGCGGTTTCACGCTTTCTTCTGCTGTGCTACAGTGGAAGATAGCATGACGGACGGCTTCCATTGACTGCAATGGAAGCCGTCCGCGCGTACACCCACGGCAAATAGAGCATGCCGCAGGTGAGGTTGGATGATTTCACGGTGCGGAATTCCGCGGTGGAATTCCGCACCGTGAGCACTGAGCTATTAGGTTCAATAGTACCTAATAGCTGCGGGCAATGCAGTGGATTTCCGCCGCAAATTACGTGGCGTAAATCCGTCCGTGGGAAGGAGCCCTTAATGCTCATCTTTTTAAAGTAAAAAAGTTGTTAAGTCGTTAGTTCAAACGACAATCGTTGGGCCTTTTCTCTGACACCACTGCATAGACACAGCAGGCATATCACTTTGATCAGTGAGACTCTTACTACTTTCCACTGCTCTCAAAGACAACTGCAAAAATAGGGCAACAGAGTGTCTTTGAAGTCACATGGAAGTGAAATTTAAAAATTCCTTTTTTCTTGCAGATTTTTAACTACTTTTATGTAAAGGTCCATTTACACACAAAAATAATCTTTCAAGCGACTAAAAGATTGAAAGAGTTTGCGATCTATTTGCATAAGGTGTTAATGGCCATGTAAAAGGGCCTCCAGGAGCTGTTTGCAGAGCCCAGCTTATGATTAATCACAAGCCCAGCTATGCACACAGCTGCATTGTTACTCTTGGGGCTGACAGCAGATTACAATGTTATCTGCTGATTCCCATGGAGATAACAGCCTGCGGTCTATTGAGTGATACTTTATCTCTCACTAGCTGAACGATGGATTTTAAGTTCACATTCAAATCATCGTTCAAATGAAAAGTGCGCGATGCACGCGTTTACATGAAATGATTATTGCTCACTTCCGGTCGTTTGAAGGAATTTTGAGCAATAATTGTTACATGTAAATGGGCCTTAACACAGCAGGAATTAACAGAAACAAAACTCAGTATTTATTACCCAGACTCTTCAGTGCTTAGAAGTATCCCATGGGTGGCTGTTGCATTCAACATGACTCAAACATAGGCCTCTGAAATTTAGGAGCACCTTATCGATTTTGAGGCCTCCTTTTTGTTAGGAATTTTTACAGGCATCATTTCAGATTGTAGAGGATATGAGGTGCCAAGACATAAGAAAACTCCTCTAAAAGACCCAGTTTTGGCTACTACACCCCAGTTAGGCCGGTTTCACACAGGCGACAAAATCGCGCATTTTTCTCGCGATGTGACAGTGCTACAAACCGCATGTATGTGAAGCCCATGCTTTCCAGTAGGTTCCTTCACATTACCAATGTTGTGTAGGCTGCTACATTTCGAGAAAAGAAATTGCATAATGCTCTGTACAGCCACGATTTGCGATGTTTTGTAGGCCATGTTTCCTCATGGAGACTTCCTTTGTGTTGCATCACATCGCATGAAAACGCAGTTTTCATACAGTGCGATGCAACTTTTAGAGTAGAAAGTCCTATTGTTTGTCCCTAAAATAAGCCCTATCTGCATAAAAAAAAACAATATATCACCTAGCAGGTGCTTCCTGCTCCGCCTCACTCCTTCTCTGGCAGTTCCTTGGCACTTGTTTGTAGTCTACAGCCAGCGCTTCCTGGTCAGGGGATTCAAGAATTCAAAGTGCTGGCTCTGATTGGTACTCGAACGCTGCGGCTCAGCCAATCATTGCAGCGCTCTATGAACCAATCACAGCTATTGCATTGAATGGCTGCGATTGGTTCATCAAGTGCTGCAGTGATTGGCTGAGCTGCAGTGCTTGAGAACCAATCAGAACCAGCGCTTCCTGGAGGCAGGATTCTTGAACCCCTTGACCAGAAAGCGCTGGCTGAAGACTGCATACAAGTGTGTCGGAGCTTCCGGAGAAGTGCGGTGGAGTGGACAGTGCCTGTTAGATAATGTATTTTTTTTTTTTTTAATTGCCCCCCCATGCCCCCAAAACCCAGCAAAAGAGCGCTACATCGCAGCGAGAAAATGCTGTGATATCGCACAGAACACAACTGAGATATTGCTGCAATTTTCTCGCAGCGATATCGCTGTCGCCTGTGTGAAAGAGGCCTTATACTTAGCGAGTCGCACAAATCTTATGCAAATATGAACCTCATTCTTTTGAATGGGGTTGTACACATGAGCGATGTTTTCTTGCATGGCAATGCACTGCAATGCTATGCAGGAGAAAAAAATCACAGCATGTTCTATCTTTTTGTGGTATCGCCCACTGTCTTCAATGTGGCCGGCGGCAGCAGTGCTGGCCCCATTGAAAACAATGAGAAAGCAAAGTGGGCCTCTGCCGAAGCTGTTTCGTTCAGCCCCACAGGGATGCAAGGCTGTTTCCATGTGAAAACACCTCACATCCAGGGCTTTCCCATGGATTGCAAGGGCTATAATTGGCCATTATTCAAGGCCTGATATCGGCCTCACCGTGTGAAACCTGCATTAATGACCTCATCCAAGGATGTTTTAACCATTTTGATCCTGCAGTTTTTTCAGGAATTTTGTATACCGCTTAAAGGCATGACCTATTTTGGCCCAAAGGACGCAACTTGTTTATTTTTCCGCCGACATGGCCATATGAGGGCTTGTTTTTTGCGTGGCAAACTGTAGTTTTATTGGTACCATTTTTGGGTGCATATAATGTATTGTAAAACTTTTAATAATTTTGTTTACAGAGCAGGGAAGGAAAACATCAATTCTGCCATTTTTTACAGCGTTAATCATGCAGCATAAAAGACGATAACGTAATACTTAAATTATTATAAATTTTTTAGGTTTTTCACTTTTATTTAAATTATTATTTTTTCTGCATTGTTGCTGTCAAATTATGCTCCTTGGACCTGTGGTTCTGTGGGTTTCTAGCAGCACACTGCAGCAGGTGTGGTTGATTTGGCTGGCTGATTATCTGGAGTTCTCCAACCAGCCAAGCACTATCGATCTGTGTACTTAAATACCTACCCTTCTTTCCTGGGTGTTAGGATGCATGCTATGCAGGTGTCTGTTCTGTGTGGCTTGTTCTGTCAGTCTTCCCTTGTAGAGGTATCTGGTTTAGTTTGGTTTCTGATCCATTTGTTTGTTGGACACGCTGTCCATGTTTGTTTGTACATCTGGTTTTAGTGTCCGTTTGTCAATGCATACCCCTTCCTGTTTCACATCATGGAGTCGGAAGGGACCTTCAGGGTCATCTGGTCCAGCCCCCTGCTCAGTGCAGGATTTACTACATCATCCCAGACAGATATTTGTCCAGCCTTTGTTTGAACACTTCCATTGAAGAACTCACCACCTCCCGTGGTAACCTGTTCCACTCATTGATCACCCTCACTGTCTAATATCTAATCTGTGCCTCCTCCCTTTCAGTTTCATCCCATTGCTTCTAGTCTTTCCTTGTGCAAATGAGAATAGAGCTGATCCCTCTGCACTGTGACAGCCCTTCAGATATTTGTAGACGGCTATTAAGTTTCCTCTCAGCCTTTTTTTTTGCAAGCTAAACATTCCCAGATCCTTCAACCATTCCTTATAGGACATGATTTGCAGACTGCTCACCATCTTGGTAACTCTTCTTTGAACTTGCTCCAGTTTGTCAATGTCTTTTTTCAAGTGGGGTGCCCAGAACTGGACACAGTGTTCCAGATGAGGTCTGAATAAGGAAGAGTAGAGGGGGATAATTACCTCACATAATCTAGACTCTATGCTTCTTTTAACACATCCCAGAATTGTGTTTGCCTTTTTGGATGCGGCATCACATTGTTGACTCATGTTCAGTCTCTGTTTAGACTCATGTTAGCATACCCAAGTATTTTTCACATGCGCTGCTGCATAGCTCAATTCCTCCTATTCTGTATGTGCTTTTTTCATTTTTCTTGCCCAGATGTAGGACTTTGCATTTCTCCTTGGTAAATACCATTCTGTTAGTCTCTGTCCACTGTGCAAGCTTTTCTAGATATTTTTGAATACTTTCCCTCTCTTCCCTAGTGTTAGCTATCCCTCCTAGCTTTTTGTCATCAGCAAACTTGATCAGTTTCCGATCAATTTCCTTCTCCAAATCAGTTATAACAATGTTGAACAACACTGGGCCCAGGACAGAGCCTTATGGTACCCCACTTGATACATTATTCCACTTGGATGTGCAGCCATTTATGAGCACTCTTTGAGTACGAACATTCAGCCAGTTGTAAATCCATTTAACAGTTACCAGCCGATATTTGGTCATTTTTTGATTAAGTAAGGTATTAGATAGTTTGTAAATGCTTTACTAGAGTCAAGATATACTATATCCACCACATTTCCCTGATCAACCCAGTCAGTGATTCTGTCATAGAACGATATTAGAGTCATCTGGCATGACTTGTTTGTTACAAACCCATGCTGGTTCTGGTTAATTACTTCATTTTTATCCAAGTACTTACATACATGCTGTTTAATAATTTGTTCAGAGATCTTTCCCGCTATAGAAGTCAGGCTCACAGGCCTGTAGTTTCCTGGATCCACCTTCTTCCTTATTTTGAAAATAGGGACATTTGTCCTTTTCCAATCTTCTCGGACTTCTCCTGTTCTCCAGGAATTTTCAAAGATAATGGCGAGTGGTTCAGCAATAACCTCCGCCGCTTCCTTTAGTATCTTAGGATGTAATTCATCTGGACCTTGAGACTTGAATTCATTTAAGTTAGCTAAGAGTTCCCTAGCCATCTCTCTGCTAATAGATAGCCTGCATTCTTTTTTTTTCTTTTTATATAAATTCCTTATTTATAAATTTTGGGGTGGGTACAGAAAGAAAAAAGGAAATCCGCTTAACCGGATCGAAACCCGGGAAGCATGTGGGAAAGAAAAACAAGAAACCGTTTCTCTGCGAACATGCAGAGCATTATTAGAATAACAAATTAAAAGTGGACGATTCTGTTTAATTATCCAAATGGCAGCAATATTTAAATTCTAATAGAAAGTATATTTATACTGAATGTAGTCAGGTAGCAAAAATGTCCTCTTTTTTCCCCCCCCTCCTTCCTCACAATCGAGAGAGTGGTTTGTCATTAGGAGGCTTATGCGTTGCTATTAAATAAAAGATTCTGTCTGTTTTTGTAGCATAGCCATTTACTCCAAGTCTCCAGATATCTATCCAGATTCTCATCTCGGAGGCATCTAGTTTTTTTCATAGCTGCTCACGGTATTCAGCTCATTGTACCATTCCTGAATGACAGGGGGGAGGGGATCTGTATCTTTCCAATGTCTGGGAATTAATACTTTGGCGGCATTTATGAGGAATGGAACCAAGTTTATTTTTCCCATGTTGCCAATAGCTGGATTCAAATTTAATAGTAGTAGTTTTGGGGTAATAGTAATTTTGGTTCATAAAATAGAATTAATCCTAGTTTGCAAGTCATACCAAAAGGGTTGAAGTAATAGGCAGGAAAACCATATATGTGCCTTTTGTTTTGAGACATCACCAGCAGAGCGAAGAATAGTTTACATCTATTTTGTTCGAAAGTTTTGTACCATCTTGATATGATCTTGTAGTTGAGTTCCTGAAAGTGCGTGGATATTAAGCTTGAGTGAGAGTTTTGTAAAATTTGTTTCACTTCTTCTGGAGAGAATGATATATCTAAATCTCTCTCCCAACTATTGCCCCAATAGCACAGGGAAGATCAGTTGATGTTTCATCTACTTTCTGAGAGAAAACAGATACAAAATAGGAATTTAAAAGTTCCGCCTTCTCAACATCATTCTAAGCAAATCACCATTTTCATCTTGTAAGCATCCAATAGCATCTTTGACTTTTTTTTGCTTTTGACGTACCCCAAAATCCTTTTTTAATGCTGTTGGCCTCTGTTGCAAGCCTCTATTCATAATTATTAGCTTTAGCTTTTTTGACACTTGTCCTACAGTTTCTGTAGCCTGCATTATATTCTACTTTAGATATTTCCTGCTCTTTCCCTTTGCTAAACATATTATTCTTCCTTTTTAACATGTGTGCAAGTTCTGTGTTCATCCATTCTGGTCTCTTTAAATGCTTCCCATTCTTCCTTCTTTTAGGGATTGTTAACGATTGTGCTTTGACAATCTCATTTCACAATATTTCCTAACCTTCTTGGACATTTCTGTCCTTAAGAACATCCAGCCATTGGATTCTTCCTACCCTCTTTCTGAGTTCATTAAAATCTGCCTTTCTGAAATCCAACCTTGAGGTCTAAGTTTTCTATGGTCTTCCTTGTCTTTTTATCCAAAATTCAAGGATAGCAAATGAAAATGATGTGTTAATGGCCATTAACACTTTATGCAAATAGATCGCTAAATCTTTCAGTGATTTTGTGCGAAAGGCCTTTAGAACTCCTCATATAAGGCTGCCTGTCCACGGCCGTGACGGAATATCGCTAGCGATATTCTGCTGCAGGGGAGGAGGTTGGGGAGCGCTGACAGGTCTCCGTGATGACCCTATCAAATAGATAGACTCACCGCGGAGAATCACAGCAAATTGCAGCAAATAGATAGAATCCCGCGAGAGAATAGCTATGGTGCCCCGCTTGTGGATGTCAGGCTGCGCTTTCCCTAGTTAGACTATGGAAAGCTTTTCATAGTGTGATCCGCGGGCGATTTATCGCTGCAGATCATACTATGACTATTGCCCGTAGACAGACAGCTTAAATGTTTTCGATTACAGCAGATCAGACTTAATTGAGGAAAAAGCCACTTGGTCTTAAACCCTATTTACACACAACGAATTAATGAGTTCTTTGCACACAAATGCTGAACATTTACACTTAAACATAAAGGCCCATGTACACCAGCTGATGATCGCTAAAAAAAATCGCTAATTGGCGATTCTTTTAGCGATAATCGGTGCGTGTAAATGTGCGCCCATCATCTGCTTTTCGGGCACTACTAGCTGATCGTTAAATTCAAGCTAAACTAAAAATCGTCCTTCACTTTTATCGGTAGTTCTCCACGGGAGAGTGCTGATAGCATTGTTTTCCCCGTGGAGAACAAAGGATCTGAGCGCAGATAATAGCCCTCGGGTTATTAACTGAGTTCAGGGAAGGCTTCATTTGCACACCTAATTAGTATTTAAGTAGCTGAGTAGCTACTTAAATACCAATTTATACTTTATGCAAAATGATCGCTCAAAGCTGTCACTCAAACTTTTGTTTGAGTGATCATCGGCCCGTGTAAACCAGCCTTAATCCTTTGAAATCCTCTCAATTTCCCTCATTAGATAAAGTAAACACTGTATATGTTGTTTGCTCAGGTGGGCGTGTGTTTATGCGAGGAATCTTTGGCCTGGAGGGTTTTAATTAGTGTGAGGATAAGCCATAGTCTTCTGCCACATGAGTAAACAAGTAGTCAGTGTGTCTAGCAGGGCAAACAATCACCCCTCCCCTCAAGTCGTTCAGCTGTAGTGGCCTGGAAAATAGGCACCACATAGCACTGTTTAGTTATGGGGACCGGTAATATAATAACCGACCCTAGGGTTTAATCTGAGTCAGTTTACACAAGGGATGCAGGTAACCTAGCAACCAGTTAGGACGTTTATTAGCCAGCTGCACAAGATAGAAAAAATGCATAGAGACTCAGATGAGGCAGGTAGCCTAGCAACCAGATAGACTGTGATTGGCTACAGACAAACAGGTCAGGTGACAGGGGTTATAAATAGCTGGACAACGGTTGCAGGAGCCAGTTGGTAGATTCTGTTCTGTATCTGTAGTCTCCTTGTGAGCCATTACTAGTCTCCACTTGGCCATTTTATGGAATTGTAGTTTTAATTTCATTTAGTAAATTTAGCTTAAAATTTTCTAAGTAAAGTTGAGATAAGGATTTTCCAGGCGTACGGCCAAGGTCGCCAAAATGTAGCATTCAGGCAAAATCGTCAATATGTTTTTACGAAATATTTACATATCTGTCAGCAATTTCTAGTTTAATTATAATTTCCTGTTATGTTTTCTTTGTATTATTACCTTGAAACTTTGCAACTGTGTATGGCCGCCTGCAGACGAGCGAAAATCCCGCCGCGGGATTTCCCGCGGGATTTCCGCCGCTGAAAGTCTGCATAGGAGTGCATTACAATACGCACTCCTATGCAGACTGCCGCGGTTTGGCCGCGCGAAATCTCGCGCGGCAAACAAACCGCGGCATGTTCTAATTTTGTGCGGAGCACGCACTCACCTGGCCGCCGGCTCCGGTCTGCGCATGCGCCGGCTGCGCGGCAGCCGGCACATCAAAGAGCCGGGGCCGCCAGGCGCGGGTGAGTACGCGCTCGCCCCTGCAGGCTCTGGGGTCGGATCGCGCGGCGAGATTTCTCGCTGCCGGATCCGACCCGCTCGTCTGCAGGCGGCCTATATAAGATGTTATGGTCAGTGCTTGTCAGCAGCTATCACCACAATAAACAGCAAGACTTATGTAAGCTTCTGGGAGTAACGCCATAATACTCCCTTTTTCTGTCTGTAAACCCCTATGTTTCTGGAATAAAGATGCAATTCTCTGCATACAGAACAACCTGTGTGTCACTGAATCTCCCAGGCCTGAAAGAACATATACTGATTCTTAACTCAGCAACATATCATTTGGGGTCCCTGGAATATCCCTAAGGGCGCATTCAGACGACCGCATATCGGCTGGGTATTCACGCCGGCCGATATACGGCGTCTCTCTATGAAGGGGGAGGAGGCTGGAAGAGCCAGGAGCAGGAACTGAGCTCCCGCCCCCCTCTCTGCCGCCTCTCCGCCCCTCTGCACTATTTGCAATGAGAGGAGGCGGGGCAGGGATGAGTTTTGGGAATTAGCTCCGCCCTGCCCCACCTCTCCTCATTGAAAATAGTGCAGAGGGGTGGAGAGGAGGCAGAGAGGGGGCGGGAGCTCAGAGCACTGCTCCCGGCTCTTCCAGCCTCCTCCCCCTGCAGAGAGAGACGCCGTATATCGGCCGGCGTGAATACCCGGCCGATATACTGTCGTCTGAATGCGCCTTTACAGTAGCTTTATACCAAATAAAAGTTAGGAAACATAACTTTGAAAGCTGGAAACAAAGAATAGGCGCAGCGTTTAATAAGGGCCAGAGATAAGCTGACATTACAAAAGTCTTTGATGTGAATCATTACATCATCACAAAAACATATAGAGCGACTTCAAGAAACTGGAACAGTTACAACAGCGCCACGAACCGACCGACTGTGAAAAACAAGCCCGACGCCAGATCCTCGAAACGCAATTCAGTTTATTCTGCTTTGGAACTTACAAACCAATTGGGCCTTGAAGCCATTAAAGGGGTTGTCCCGCGCCGAAACGGGTTTTTTTTTTTAACCCCCCCCCCCCCCCCCCCCCCCCGTTTGGCGCGAGACAACCCCGATGCAGGGGTTAAAAAAACAAACCGCTCAGCGCTTACCTGAATCCCGGCGGTCCGGCGTCTTCATACTCACCTGCTGAAGATGGCCGCCGGGGTCTGCTCCCTCCCTGGACCGCAGCTCTTCTGTGCGGTCCATTGCCGATTCCAGCCTCCTGATTGGCTGGAATCGGCACGTGACGGGGCGGAGCTACACGGAGCCTGCATTCTGCACGAGCGGCTCCATTGAAGACAGCAGAAGACCCGGACTGCGCAAGCGCGGCTAATTTGGCCATCGGAGGGCGAAAATTAGTCGGCTCCATGGGAACGAGGACACCAGCAACGGAGCAGGTAAGTAAAAAACTTTTTATAACTTCTGTATGGCTCATAATTAATGCACAATGTATATTACAAAGTGCATTAATATGGCCATACAGAAGTGTATAGACCCACTTGCTGCCGCGGGACAACCCCTTTAAGGCACACATACAATATTTTTCGGTCTATAAGAAATATGTCAGGTTTAGACAACAGCAAAGAATATTTCATACGCGCTTAAAGGAGATGTCCCGAGGCAGCAAGTGGGTCTATACACTTCTGTATGGCCATAATAATGCACTTTGTAATGTACATTGTGCATTAATTATGAGCCATACAGAAGTTATAAAAAGTTTTATACTTACCTGCTCCGTTGCTGGCGTCCTCGTCTCCATGGTGCCGACTAATTTTCGCCCTCCGATGGCCAAATTAGGCGCGCTTGCGCAGTCCGGGTCTTCTCCTCTTCTCTATGGGGCTCCGTGTAGCTCCGTGTAGCTCCGCCCCGTCACGTGCCGATTCCAGCCAATCAGGAAGCTGGAATCGGCAATGGACCGCACAGAAGCCCTGCGGTCCATGAAGACAGAGGATCCCGGCGGCCATCTTCAGCAGGTGAGTATGAAGACGCCGGACCGCTGGGATTCAGGTAAGCGCTGTGCGGGTGGTTTTTTTAACCCCTGCATCGGGGTTGTCTCGCGCCGAACGGGGGGGGGGGGTTTAAAAAAAAAAAACCCGTTTCGGCGCGGGACATCTCCTTTAAGCGTCTCTGGGGGTCTAACAAAGTGGAGGGGATACCGTACTGTGCTGGGGGTCGCCTGCAGAAGACAGTCAAGAGGCAATTATGCAACGACACTACGTGTCGACCAGCGCACTATCTTGGTGTGAATGAGTGTGTAATATGTGCCAAGCTAGAGCATGCGGCCATCTTTATAATGTGCATATGTTGTGCAATATGTGGGAGCAACAACATGGTCTTGTGCACATAACACTGTGCCCGTGTGATGAACCCTTAAACACCATGCAGTGATTGTGAATGATGATGCAGTTGCTGCGGGTCCGGCACTGGTTACAGCCCCCCTCAGCGCTGGCAGTCAGTGATGGCAGAGATCAGCTGACCGCCGCCGCACATGCTGCCAGGACTGCCGGCTCCGCCCCCTCCCTCCCACGGGGCTCTCCTTCCGGGTGAGCTTTCACTTTCTCTTCTTTTTTTCCTCCTGGCCGGATCTCTTCCTGAGGTCAGCGCCCCCCTCGGAGGACGGTGTGCTTGAGAAGCGTCAGACATTTTCTGCCTGCTGCGGGTTGCTGTGAGCGGACGCCGTGGGTAAGCGCTGCTGTGGGCCGCCGCTCTGCCTACGTGTCGCTGCGGCCGGAGCTCCCCGTCCGTCGGGCCCCGGCGCTGGGCGCGACGGTCGCTGTGCCGTCCGTCCGGTGGCTGCTCCCGCACTGTGGGGGCGGCGGGAGTGAGGTCATCGCGTGACGTCATAGCTAGCGACCCCCAAGAGTTGTAGTAGGAGAAGCTGCTGTACTGCTGTGGCTCTCCACAGCCTGGGCTGTAAGTAGGGGGTCCCCACGACCTGGACCGGCGGCTGCACATCTGTGCTGGGACCTCCGCCGCAGGCCTGACTCAGGATAACAGAGGACAAAGTGCTGCGCGTTACCTTCCCATCAGGAAATCCGCGCAGCTGTGCGGAAACCGAACAGACCCCGTTCTAGTCAGTGGGGTCCGCCCGGCGCTCGTCAGTTCTGTTCTAAGACTAATGGCGCAGAAAAGCGGAACTCCGGGCGCCGATGTGAGCGCACCGTCCAGTGTCGCGGAAGAAACCTGGGCGACATACTGACGGTGGTTATTAACCCCTTAGCGGCATTCTTATATTTACAGCGAATGGGTGCAGAGAGCAGCTGAGCCCTCTAAGTACCCTGCTGGTGCCAACTATGTAATGGGGGCTTCACAGCTGCACTCAGGGTTTTGGTTTTTGTTATTCCATTTGGGGAGCAGGAAAGGGGAACCCGCGGCCGAACATATCCGACTTGGGACGGAACCGCACAGCGCCGAACGCCCGTCACTGACTGTATTTGGGTCTGTTCGCCTCCCGCTCAGCTGTCGTACTCTTTGGCAGAAGAAAAAGCGCTGAATACAGCAGTTCGTCTACCGGTATTCTGTGCCATATCTGCGACAGAACATCTGCCAACTACTTACAACAGCTGGTATGGGGGATAACCCAATGTTTAACCCTTTTACGTCAGGGTGGATATGGGACAGACACAGAAGCCAAGCCCACTAGATGCCCAGTGAATGTCGGCTGAGTCATACAGCTAATGCATCCTGCTTATGGCTTGTGTCATGACCATTTAAAGGGGTTGTCCCGAGGCAAAACATCAAAATTTTACATTAGCCCATTCCCCCTGTCACCCCCCCCCCCCCCCCCCCGGCATAAAATAGCATTTTAAAGCGGTTTTTAAACCACTTGCTACTCACCGATGTGATGAAAGATGAACCCATAAAATTCTTCTCCCAAGATGGCCGCCGGTCCTTTCCCAGGGATGCACTGCGGTTTTCTCCCATGGTGCACCGCGGGTCTTCTCCCATGGTGCACCATGGGCTCTGTGCGTTCCATTGCCGATTCCAGCCTCCTGATTGGCTGGAATTGGCACACGTGACAGGGCAGAGCTACGCAATGACGCGTAGAAGGGGGCGGAGCCAGAACGCCGCTCGTGCCCGGACTGACCAGAAGAGAGAAGACCCTTCTGCGCAAGCGCGTCTAATCGGGCGATTAGACGCTGAAATTAGACGGCACCATGGAGACGGGGACGCCAGCAACGGAGCAGGTAAGTGAATAACTTCTGTATGGCTCATAATTAATGCACGATGTATATTACAAAGTGCATTAATATGGCCATACAGAAGTGCTGAACCCCACTTGCTTTCGTGAGACACGGCCGCAGCATCTAAGCTGTAAGAGAAGCTCCTCTTGATACAATCACAGGGAGCCAATGGATAGCTATGGCAGCCCGGAAACCAGTGAATGTTTCCAGGGATTCCATGGAATTACCACTTACAGGGCTTTTCCAGACATATACTTTTGACGAGCCATCCACTGTCTGCACAGCAGAGCCGGACATCGGGGTTGGAGCAGAAAGTCTCAGACAGCTTCTCTCCCATTGAAATCAATAAGAGTGAACCAACTCTGGGCCTTCCTGCTCTGATCCTGATGATGATGCCCGCCTCGCCACACTGACAGCGGGCAGAATGATCAGCTGATCGCTGGGTATTCCAAGTGGTGGATTCTCAGTCTACTATTGACGATCTATCATCAGGATAGGTCATCATTTGCCTGGAAACCCCCTTTAAGCTCTCTGCGGCAGGACTTTAAAAGAAGGGTTTAGGAGACTTGGCAAAATTTCCCCAATGTTTCCACTTATTGCCATTATTCCACACGACCATCTAAATCCTCAGACTGGCTTCCAGATCCATTTTTGCCGACTGGCACCACCAGTAATTATTTTTTTTCTCAAAAAATGTAAAGAATCATAATTGGCACCAAAAATAGTTTGTTTTTTTTAGTCATCAATGGAAGACTAAAAAAAAAAAAAAAGAATATCAGAACATGATGATACAAAGGAATGTTTATGTAAAGAGAGGTTTTAATTTATTTATTTTTTTACTACAGTTTATTTTGTTTTACTATATTTTATTTTGCAAATCTAGTAAAACAAACAAGTATATCAGTGCAGTATCCCCATAATTGTACTGACCCACATTCTAAAGTTAAGGCCGCCTGCAGACGAGCGGGTCGGATCCGGCAGCGAGAAATCTCGCCGCGCGATCCGACCCCAGAGCCTGCAGGGGCGAGCGCGTACTCACCCGCGCCTGGCGGCCCCGGCTCTTTGATGTGCCGGCTGCGGCGCAGCCGGCGCATGCGCAGACCGGAGCCGGCGGCCAGGTGAGTGCGTGCCCCGCACAAAATTAGAACATGCCGCGGTTTGTTTGCCGCGCGAGATTTCGCGCGGCCAAACCGCGGCCGTCTGCATAGGAGTGCGTATTGTAATGCACTCCTATGCAGACTTTCAGCGGCGGAAATCCCGCGGGAAATCCCGCGGCGGGATTTCCGCTCGTCTGCAGGCGGCCTAACTTGTCATTTTTATGGCACAGTGAATGCTGAAAAATATAACCCCAAAACAATAGTGGAATTCCTGTTCTTCCACTCCCAAATTTTGTTGTTTTTTTAGAGATGAGCGAACCTACTCGGCCACGCCCCTTTTTCGCCCGAGCACCGCGATTTTCGAGTACTTCCGTACTCGGGCGAAAAGATTCGGGGGGCGCCGTGGGTGAGTGGGGGGTTGCAGCGGGGAGTGGGGGGGAGAGGGAGAGAGGGCTCTCTCCTGTTCCCCGCTGCTACACCCCGCTCCGCCACGCCTCCCAGCGCTCCCCGAATCTTTTCACCCGAGTACGGAAGTACTCGAAAATCGCGGTGCTCGATCCAGTAATTACTCGAAACGAGTATGTTCGCTCATCTCTATTGTTTTTACATTGTTTAATAAATTACATAATACATTTCATGGTGCCATTAAATTATAACTTTTACCACAAAAAAACAAAACAAGCTGCCTATATAGCTATGTTGATGGGGAAAAATGTTGTTGCCTTTGGAGGGCTGGGATTAAAGAAGAAGGGGGAAAAAACCCATGGCTGCAGCGCCCAGGATCTCTAATGTGCAGCATACGCGTTATTTGCAGATCAGCCCCTCTGGATGACAGGTATCCTTGTGCATGGCGAGTCCTGAACGTGCGGACGTCCCCTCGGCTTTTACTCCCACCAGCAGCACTTCTGCAATACCCAACTTGGCTGGTTTCTCAGCTGCCTCAGCCAGTCCGGCACTCCTCAGCCTCTCCCTGCTGCTACCCTGGAGGGATATGAGGTGCGGAGCGTCTACCAAATCTCTGGGAAATGCAGAAAATACATTCTTGCTGAAACACATGAGGAGCAGATGCAGACTTTTATAAAGATATACTTGTTAGTGCAGATAGTTACGAAATATCAGGAATACGTAGGTTTTATCTTCGCGCAATGTAACAGCTTTCCAAACTAGTGGTGTTGTGTTTTTGTTTTTTTTTTTTGTAATTTCCGTTTTGCAGTTTCGTCATGGAAACGGCAAAACGTAAAGAAAATATTATAGTTTTCAAGCCCATTGAAAACTGAAGCGGAAGGTCTTCTTCAGTTTTAATCTGTTTCTGTATT
This sequence comes from Eleutherodactylus coqui, assembly GCF_035609145.1. Taxonomy (NCBI): domain Eukaryota; kingdom Metazoa; phylum Chordata; class Amphibia; order Anura; family Eleutherodactylidae; genus Eleutherodactylus; species Eleutherodactylus coqui. Next base: position 191,588,205 of record NC_089838.1, on the reverse strand, counting down.
TTCTGTCTCCATTTCAGGGTTTTTTTTTCACTGGATCGAAAATGCAGACTACTGCATCTGTTTCCTGTTTTGGAAACTGCATACAGATGGAGATTATATATATCTCTAATTTTTTTATTGTATTGAATGGAAGGCCGATGGGAAGACCATCCGTTTTTTGGTGGTAGTACCTCTTGTCAATAAATGTGGTTAGCACCGTTGCCTTGCCATGCTGGGGTGCTAGGTTCAAATCTTAAGGGCAACATCAACATTGAAAAAATCTCTATACAGACAATATCCATGTTTAGATTTGAATGCAGAACTCCAGCACTGCAAGGCAGCAATGCTAACAACTGAGCCACCAAGTTGCTTCTTTTACTGCCAGAGAAATAAAAGCGCAAGAAGAATAAACACAAGGAACATAAAAAGCCAATGCAGACATCACCGTTGGTCAGATTTGAGCCTACAACTCCAGCACTGCAAGGTGGCAGTGCTAATGTCTGAGCCACCGTGCTTGAGAAGAATAAAAAATGAGAACATACAATCTCCATGCAGATGTCCATAGTCAGACATGAACCCCAGTGTTAGAAGGCAACTGTGCTAGCCATTGAGCCATCAAGCTTCTTCCTCCTGCTTCCTTCTTCGGACAAGGAGAATATCTTCCCCTTCACCTCATTCTTCTTCCCATCTGGAGGAGCAGGAGGAAGAAGTAGAAAGGGGGAGGCTCAGTCATTACTACTGTTGCTTTGCTGCGCTGGAGTCCCAGGTTCAAATTTGACCAAAGACAACATCTTTATGTATTTCATTGTTGTGTGTGTTTCTTGTTCTCCAAAGGAGAAAGAAGAACAAGCATGGTGGCTCCGTCTATAGCACTGTTGCCCTGCAGTGTTGAAGTTGAAGGTTCAAATCTAACCAAGGCCGAATTCACATGGCTGTGAAAATTGCGCGAGATTAGTGCATTGTGAGACGCACAAATACATGACCGGTTTTTGTTTTTGTATTTTTTGTTTGTTTGTTTTGTTTTCCCCCACAATGCATCACAGGAAAAGATCGCTGCATGTCCTATCATTGGATGTTCCCTCGGAACAGATCACCCATTTTCAATGAGACAGGAAAATGCATCGCAGAGCATGCAATGTGCACACAAGTGCGATGCAAGGTCTCCCATTGAAAACAATGGGAAACGCTTGCCGATCCTCCGATGTGAACTCACCGAAGTGATGGGAGACTTTTTTTTTTTTTTTGTTTACAGGAAAACTCATATCTGCTGGTACATCGCACAAGCAGGATATCGGGCTGTTTCACGGCCCAATATCAAATTCGGGCCGTCTGTAGAAAGCCCAAGGGTGATGTCTGTAATTTTTTTTTCTGGTAATAAAAAAACAAGTGTGGTGCTCAGTCATTACCGTGTTTCCCAAAATAGGACCTACCCTGATAATAAGACCTACCCCCGGTTTTCGGGGGAGGCTTGAAATATAAGGCCTCTCCCGAAAGTAAGACTTGGCTAACCTGCATAAAAAAAAATCTGCATTCACCTGGTCCGCGGCGTCCCGATGGTCTTCGGTGGCACTGCGACAAACTGTGTCCTCCCTGTCTGACAGCTGGCTTTTTCCTGGTGACGGGGCTTTGAATACCCCACCTCCTGCAAAGCAAGCACTGTGATTGGCTAATCGAACCCCAGCCAACCAATCACAGCCGGCGCCCGATGAGCCAATTACAGCCACTCACTGATGTCACCCCCCCCCCCCCACCTGAAAGTAAGACACTGTGCCTCTTTTGGGGCAAAATTAATATAAGACTGACTTATTTTTGGAGAAACACAGTAGCTTTGCTTGTAAAAGTTGTTAAAAAAGGTGGTGTTATCCTTAATGAGATTTGAACCTAGGAACCCAGCATTACAAGGCAAAATCGTGGTTTGAACCTAGCCTTAAGTTGTCATTGAGTTTTCAACAAACTTTGTATACATCTGTAGTACAGGCTAGTATAAGAAAGTTTGTAACACACGTCATTGGAGATAAATGCCCCTCCCTCCATTTACTCTGACAAGCTGCTTCAATCTGCCTTGGTAGATGAGATGTTATACAGCCGAGCGCTCCGAGTGGGGGATGAACACATCTGGATAGCTGTGTTCTTCATACCCTGCCTGTCTTCAGGGAGCGGGATACAGATGAAACAGTAGTATCAGCTGTATCCTGCTGTGAACTCCTGATAAGGCTCATGGTTGTTTTTTCAGCATGCTGTCACGATGTCAGTGCAAAAGTCGCCTGAAAGTATGGGTAAGCTTAAAAACCTTTTTGGTCAGGACTAGAGATGAGCAAGCATACTTGCTAAGGCAAATTACTCGAGCGAGCATTGCCCTTAGCGAGTACCTGCCCGCTCGTCTCTAAAGATTCGGGTGCCGGTGGGGAGGAACGGGGGGAAGATCTCTCTCTTACTCTCTCCCCCCTGCTCACTCCCGCAACTCGCCACTCTCCCCTGCCGGCACCCGAATCTTTAGAGACGAGCGGGCAGGTACTCGCTCAAGTAGTTTGCCTTAGCGAGTATGCTCGCTCATCTCTAGTCAGGACCATAAAGGGGGTTATCTCTCAATCTGATATATCAACCACAATCGCTGTGGCCTCATAACATGCATCAATAAACAGAAATGTGTAGAGATGAACTTACTTTGTACTCCCACTGCGTAGATCGTCATACTGGGCGATCCTGCAGTAGTAACATGTGACTGCTTAGGCACTCCCATTTCCCAGCAGCACAGCTCTTCTCTCCTACCTGGTCCTTTCCTGTATGCTGCCTGCCTCTCCTCCTAGAGTAGGGACAGTTGTGTATGGCTGCACTATGGCTTGCAGAGACAGGTGCAAACCTTGTTCCATTAGTAAGTGTCTACTGCACCAAGTATAATTGATGATTATCCGTTCAGTCGAGGCCGACTTTTGGTCCCTTTATGGATCATCGTTCTACTTGCTTTCCTATCCTTGTCCGGCTGGGATCCATGAAGTATTTGGGCATAAATAGTGGATTAGTTTGCCATTGCGTTCTCCACCCCTCCCCATTTATCCGGGCTTGGGACCGGCATGTAGCTAGCTATACGGCTGGGTTACTAAGTATAATTATTTTCACCTTAGCAACATTATCCATCCTTCTAATGCAAATGCTTTTTACTACGATGTTCTCCATACTAACGACCGCTGCTGGAGCTGTCTGTACCCCGTTCTGACTTTGGATAGCTTGGGGGCTGTCTGTGTAACTTATGGCATTGAGTTCTTTCAAGTTACTCCGTACAGGAGCTTTTAGATTGATTGCTACAAGCTTTCGGCAGCTCCAACAGCGATTTGGTACAGCTTTAAGGTTATAGTGGGGGTAATGGGGGCATCACAGTTCATACCTTTGTGGCAAAGGGGTTCACAAAGCAGGTTGATAAAGCAATCCGTAGTTACATTTTGCTTTTCCTCATTGGTGGTTTCAATGGATGGTCTTGGGTGCACGCAGCTTTCCTGCCACTAATTCAGCAGAGCGGTCCTTACATGGACATTGGATAAAGCATGCAGAGAGGAAAAGAGCTCCTGTCTGCGCATGCGCGGTTTGCCCAACCTCTGTGCCAGGTGAGAATTTTCCCCGCTCACAGCTGTACAAAGAGTATAGCGGTGAATGGGAAAGCATCTACGCATGCTCAGCCATTGCCGCAGTGGTTAAAACCTGAGCATGCACGGTTTTCTGGCTATGACAGATTGGCTTTTTACATGGCAGGTGATAGGAGCGAATGTGCGCATGCTTGGCCAGCAAGCAAAGAACTACCAGATCCTCGTATCCTCTGGCAACCAAAAGTAAATAGAGGGCCTAAATGGGGATTTTATGGGGCTAAAAACTAGTAAATAGTGCAACTTCTTGGTAATATATTGTATCTGATGAAATTTGAAGCTTTGTGGCATAGAGTGCACTAACCACCAATGTGATGTTGGGAATACCCCCTTAATAACGTGTTAATTACATAAGCACATCCAGATGTAAACAATGGGGATGCAAGTGAACTCGCCCTTTCATGTAAAGTGTGGCAGATAAATAATGCAGTATATGTAGCACACCAGCATTGTAACATAACGGTCACTGGGGAGTGTCAATACATTAGAGGGGTTATCCCAAAATTTACCGTAAATATTACATTTTTCTGTTAGATCATGCTAAAAAAAATTACATTTGTTTTTGGGAACATTTTAGCTTTATCCCACCACCTTGATCCCCCTGTACAGGGCGATGAAGTGGTTCCTGCTATTGCATAGGGCAGCTAGTAGGGATTGGCCCACTAGAAGCACTTTATCCCCACTGGATGTATAAGGCGGATTTTCTGAGAGGGTGTAAAACACCAGGGGGCGCCGTAAGTGTATAGTAGTAATATCTAGGAGCATTTTCAATAAATGATTCCAATTAAAAAATAGTTCTGTTTAATGTGGACCAATAGGGAAATGTAATGTTTAATCCTGGCACCATCCCTTTACTAATGTGTCTAAACTGAAAATGGTATATGTGATAGGATATGAAGTGTAGTCTGAGGGAGATGCAACAAGAATAAACTAGTTTGTACATTATGGATGTATTGTTGCGGTGCCTATTTAGGATAAAATGGGAATCCTGATGTGGTGAGCATATATAGACCTCCATCTATATCCTATTGGTGTGCTTTGGTTCTCAGTAGGCTATGACCCCCGTTGATGCATTTTATAGCGGTATAGCAGACCACTCGATCGCACCATCTTTGGGGAAAAGAGTAATGTATGAGAACCTTTAATGCTGGTGCTTCTAACCACAGTTGGTCCTGTTGTGTTGCAGGTTCCCAGTAGAGCCGGTGTGACCACTCTGCAGGTATAGGAGCGTGTTCAGTATGAGCGGCCTCTAAGAAATCCCATGCATTAATGCAGGTAAAGTGGTTTGCTGTTAATTAACTTCTAGTGATTTTTGTCAATCCTTAGTTTGTTTGTTTTTCTTAAACCATAAAATACAGTTTATTTGTATGATGGCTCCACAAAACCTGCATCAGGAAGAGGATCTAATTATGTCTGACATTGTTCCCATGTGCCATGCTTTCCCAGGACGATTGTTATTTTCCTTCATTCGGAATTATCCAGTCTCACAAAGGTTCTAAATTAGTGGAAATGGCTTGATTTTTGATGAATAAATTGGTAGCTGGTTTTTTCCTTTTGTCAGTGGGTTATACTCTAGACTGTCAACACTGTTGTATCCACGCTAATTGTGTAAGACTGTGAGTAAACACCCTATTGACAAGGGGAATGGTAACACCCAGTTGTCAATAGACATTTCCAATAAGGATAATAGAGCAACGTTCTAAGTGTGTGTGTGCCATTGTTATTTCATGGTGCATACAATTATCTACTAAAACAGACATGTCAGGAGATCTGACGGATCTCCTGTAGATATCCTTGTTTGTACATCATTGTTTCATTATACTGCCACGATTTTTTATTTTTTACATTTTTTTTTTTTTTTTTTTTTACCATAACCGACTAGATTTTTGAGCTTTGGCAATATTCATAATTGGGCTTTATTGACATCTGTGTGGGAGGCTGCATTTAGAGCCTCCGGTGCAGATCCAGCATAAAATGCTGGACTAAAAAGTCGTGCGTGCAGGACATTTACGTCTGGTAAAAATGCTGGACAGGTGTAGGAACCGAACAGACCCCATTGTAGTCAATGGGGTTCATTTAGCAGGGTTTGGTTCTGTTATGAGACGGATCCGTTCATCCAGAGGAAACGGTTTTGCTGCTTCCATAACGGAGCAGGAGAACAGAATCTTTAGCACAGATGTGAATTTAACCTTATTTTTCTCTTTTAAATTCTACATAAATGTTATAATGGCAAACTAGTCTATGCATAGACTTCTTGTTTGTCTTGCACCTTTACCCATCTGACCTTTATAAAATTAGGTCATGCACACAAATCTTCTGACTCCTACAATGGCAGCCGAAGACCAAAGCATAGTATTACTGTCATTAAAAAACAAAAAAAATCTATACTTGCTTATTCCCCCCTTGTCAGTCGTCTTCTTACTGCATCTTCTCCTGCAGCCCCCCCCCAGCGTTTCTCCTTTTACCTCCAGCTGTCAGACTCTTCTTCTTCCGGTGACGAAGCGTTCATTCTCTGCAGTATCCTTCCTGCCTAGCAGGGAGTGCCGAGCTATTGCTGAGACTTTGCATGCGCACTGTGTCTCTGCATTAGTATATGATCTCTCACTGTGAGACAGCGTGCATACAAAGTCTCGGCAATAGATCGGCATTTCTTTCTAGGCAGTGAATGTTGCATTACTAGGAACATAACCTACACTGACCTGCCGGAAGAAGAATGCAGAGAATAGACGCTCTATAACAAGAAGAGGATCCAGCCGGCTTGCAGTGAGGTAACCTGGGGGACTGGAGAAGATGTGGTAAGAAGACTGCCCGGGGAGGAATAGCTAAGTATCGGGGGGGGGGGGGGGGGGTTGTTTGATTAAATGAAAAAAACCCTTTAAGCGAGAAACTGAGCAATGTGTATATCGGTAAATATTACATTTTCTATTTACCTGTCTACACTCTGCAGCATGATTGATGGACTCCAAGCCCTGAAGAAATAGCATTGTGTACTAGCTGGGATAGCCTAGCTGCTTACATCTGGCCACATGATGTCTCTCCTCAGTCAGCGCTAAGCCGGTGAATTTGATAGTCAGTCAGTGCTTTTATGAGCATCATAACATATAAATAAACAGTCAGGGGGTTCTGGCACTACTGGACCCCCCTGACTGCAGACCATAACATGCAAGGATTTATTAGCAAGATATTTTCTTGCTAAAAAGTGCATCTTATAAATTTGAAATATATGGTAATTGGATTTCAGCTTTTATTATTATTATGGTGAAGAAGGCGCTTGCACCATTATTTGTGTCTGATAGTTTTGATACATAAGGTCACAGATATGTGAAATATAAATGTATGGGGATGTTTTTAACACTGCCAGCCTTTCTCAAGGCATACCAGTTAGAATTTTCAGGGTAACATGCATTGTATTCCTAAAGCATCAATGCCTATTGGAGAATCTCAAACGGGTTCATGAAAAATGTCAGCTTGTACCTAGTTTGGTTCACTGCCTTTCTTTAAAACAATAGTCATACAAACACAAGTGGCAGAAAACTTGTATAAATCAGCTGCACTTGATATGTTATTTTGTATGAACACCATTATTTTTAACCGCTTTCCTACCGTTGTGAAGTAATATATCTGTATATTTATGTGCTCCGTTAATATTAACGTTACAGGTAAGTGCTCAACTTCTCTACAACTCACATGGAATTTTTTTCTCTTTTACCCTTCAGGCTTTTAACCATTCGGATTCCACCATGGCAGCTGACTTCATAAGTCAAGGTCTGCCTTCTGTATTGTAACTGTTCCTTATTGTTTAAAAAAAGAAAGCATGTTTGTATTGGAGAACTCTGATATGTAAGTACTCAAACCAATTGTGTACAGTATTACTTGCACTCTTAACTTTGCTGTTACATTCATGAAAATACAGTGTTCTATTAAGCAAAAAACCCCAAGAGGGCTTATATCTCTGGGAATATTCTGGCTGTTAATGTCTCTGAGGTTTTTGCTGAGAGAATATTTTTCAGTATTTTTATAACCCTTCCCAAACACTGAATTTATAGGCCATGCTTTTAAAATCAACCCCTTCCCAATAACCTATAGACTTATTTGGATACTGTACTTTAGTATCCAATTAAATGTCAATGAACCGTGTCAGGAACATATATTGCTGTACTATGCTAACAGAGAGTTACATTATACTAGCACTAAGGCTAGGTGTACACGCCATATTGCCAGGCCGCATGCTGTCTGTGTAATTCCACATACGGCCCAGTATAGCCTTGAGGCCATGCACATGGAGGTATGAAACAACCCATGGCATGTCCTGTTCTTGTCTGTTGCATTGTCCATGTCTATGTGCTGTCCAAAGCGAGTTGTGCTAAGTTCCTGCAGTTATGGCGTGTGCACCTAGTCTGAGGGATCCAAGGGTTTTTTTCCCTATGCAGTACAATAACATTATATGAAACGCACATCCTACCAGAATGCATTGGCCAAATAAAGCATCCTACAGTGCTTAAATAATACGATGATAGAGGTCACGTACTACCGCACATATAAAGCATAAATAGCCCTATCCTACATTGATAATATTTCAGTTCTGTATGGTATATTATCACCAAAGCCTATATGAATATATAGCGGACTCAAATAATAATGCCATATAGTGGCTAAATAATACCACACACCTTGCCACGTCATGTTATCATACAATGCCCAAATAAATGCACAACTTCATACACTGCCCGACTACTACTATTGCACTTTATTTATTTGAAGGGAACCTGTCAGGTCCTCTAAGGTGTGTGTGTGTGTGTGTGTGTGTGTGTGTGTGTGTGTGTTTAATATATATAATTAGTGACAGACTGCTGAAATCAGCGTATCACTAATGCTGATTGGTTTAGTGGTGGTTGTAGATCTTAAACTTTTGAAACTTTGCAGGGCTGGAAATGAGTCCAGTGAAGCTCCTTTGTATTCATACATGCGCACTCCCCCATCCTCCTCTTACCAGATGACTTATCCACAGAATGACCTGCCAATCAGCATCTGGAGGGTGCATATATGAATATGAAGGAGCTTCATTGGGCTTATGTCCAGCCTTGCAAAGTTTCAAAAGTAAGATTTGCAAATCCACTAACACTATTGGTATAAGTGATAGACTGCTGAAATTGGTGTATTTGTCACTATACTCTGCTGGGCAGCTTAAGGGGCCTGGCAGATTCTCTTTGATGATACAGTGCTCATGATGTAAGGCCATGTGAAAAATGTTGAGCAGACAGACCGATAAGACTTTTAGCAGCTTCATATTTGGGAAAATAAAGTTGATCGAAATAGGATAAATTTTTCGTGTCCAGTTTTATGGTTTCCTTTGAGAGAAGTGCAATACAACCTGTCAAACAGTTTTTTTTCCCTCCTTAAGGGTGAAGTCACACGAACGTATATCGGCTCGGTTTTTACGCCGAGCCGATATACGTTGTCCTCGTGTGCAGGGAGGGAGGATGGAAGAGCCAGGAGCAGGAACTGAGCTCCCGGCCCCCTCTCCGCCCCCTGCACTATTTGCAATGGGAAGAGGTGGGGTGGGGCGGGGCTAAGTTCAGAGAATTAGCCCCGCCCCCGTCCCACCTCTCCCCATTGCAAATAGTGGAGAGGGGGGCGGAAGCTCAGTACCTGCACTTGGCTCTTCCATCCTCCCCCCGCCCCCCACCCCTGCACACGAGGACAATGTATATCGGCTCGGCGTGAAAACTGAGCCGATATACGTTCGTGTGACTTCACCCTAATAAAGTTGCATTGTACATTTTCTCAAACATGAAATCAACTATTTTAAATGTCATCAGAAATAACTTTCCTCTGTCAATTAGTTAACTCAGGGTAGGTCAGTTTCTATGATTGGCTTGAAGTTAATAGCCTCAAACTTCCGTCTGTCTGTCTGATGTTTAAAAGCGAAGTGTGTACTGTTTTATACATTACAGGGAACCAGTCACATCACAACTAAGTTATGGTGCTGGTAGGCTGCCTGTCCACAGGCGTAGCGATATCCCGCGGCAGATCTCCGCTGCAGGAGCCGCCGACGGGGAGCAGGAGACAGCTGACGACTCTCTGCACTGAGCCTATCTGACAGATAGGCCCACTGCGGAGAATCGCGGGAAATCACAGCATGCTACAATTTGAATCCCTCGAGTGGAGAATTGCTATGATTCTCAGCTCGTGGACGCCGCGGCTGAGCTTTCCTTACAAACACTATGGAAAGCTTCAGACAGCGGGATTCGCCAGCGGAATCACACCTGTGGACATGCAGCCTTAGAGTACATTTTGTTTTTAATACTCTCTTGCTCCCTGGATCCAGCGGCGTCCCCCTTTGAAGTTTGCAAGCGGCTCAAAAATCTGACTCTTCTGAGTCCCATGGGCACTCTCTCCTATACAAGTCTATGTGAGTGCGCACAGGACTCTCTTCAGAGTTAGATTTTTGTGCCACTTGCTGACTTCGGCACTGTCAGAGCTCCTGCTATTCTTGAAGCTATCAGCACAGCAGGATACAAGCTGATAGCTCTGAGAACAAAGCAGCTGTATGCAGATAACAGCGTTCCCACTGTCTTCTGCATACAGCGGTCACCTTCATTTACACACTAATAAACTATTAAGTAGCTAATTAGCTACTTAAGAGCTTAAGCAAAGTGATCACTCAAACTGTCTTTTGAGTGATCATCTTTCCGTGTAAATGGGCCATTAGTTTATGGTTTTGTGGGGATGTGATGGATTCCCTTTTAATTCAATAATAAGGCTTAACCTTAGTGGTGCCTGCGTGTCAATAGAAAGACAATCCTTCCTATTGACAATCCTTTTTTTTTTATTTTTTTCATTTTTATTTTTTTAACCTATTCCTATCTAGTAAATTTGGAGCTCTATACAAAGAAGAAATCTTGTCTGCAAGTCTTAAGTTCCTATTTTAAAACAAATCCTGCATGGCGAATATCCAGGACAGTCACAAATTTTCAGATGAATTGAAATAAATTATTTCAGATAATTGCACATTATGACTATTTCCTTTTTTTCCCTCCAGGCTCCAGTTGAACAATGCAGGTATGTTAATTATTACTTTTTCTGTGTTTTTAGATGTGTTGAATATTGTTAACTTGTATCTAATGTATTTCTTCTAGCGCAGTATAATGCATGGAAAGGACAGCTGTATATCCGTGAGCAGTTGGTATGCGATATTACTTTACAGGCATCAAGTGCTTGCAGCATTCCAGCCCAACTGTAAGTGTGAAGTGGCTTCCTTTTTTGACATCTCATGTCCATTTTTATTTAGCAGAAGAATTACACACATTAACACTAACAGATGAAAGTGTATTGGAGCATATACTCAATTTTCTGATTTCTGCTGACGTTTTACTATTTTCTGCTTAAAGGGGTTGTCTGTACGACACCAAGCAAATATCAGGCATGAATCCTATTCTTATCAATGGGATTTGTGCCTTGGAAACTGTACAAGCCTAGATGCAGTTGTGTCTGTACTGGCCCAACGTCCAGTTGGTTAGAAGTGTGTGCCTGGGCAACTCCTTCAGGGCTCTTTCCCACGAGCGTATATCGGCCCGTCATTTTCACAGTCGGCTGATATATGCTGCGATCTTATGCATTGGATTCCAATGCATCAGATCACATAGCCGTATTCCCACGACGTAAAAGCATTTTTACGTCGGGCCCAAAAGATAGTCCTGGAACTATTTTTTGAGCCGGAATACATCGGCCGCTGCATGGGTTCCTATGGGAGCCAATGACAGCGGTTGGAGAAGGGAAGTGGGACTTTAGAAGGGTCAGTGATCCAGGGATAATTCGGATTGCCAGATTGGAGTTGGGAAGTAATTTTTTTTTTCCCCTTTCTACCTCCATTTTTTTAATTTATTTATTTTTTGGGTTTTTCTTGTCTTCCTCTGGATCACCGTTGAGGTGATAATAGGCTGAACTGGATGGACATGCGTCTTTTTTTTGGCCTTACATCCTATGTTTCTATTACTGTATGTGTCTCTTCCAAGATAAAGAAAATCTGATCAGCTGTAGTTAGTGTTCTGGCAGGAGGATGCCACTTGTAGGCTGTGATGTTGTACCAAATGTTTGGCAATTTAATATTTTGTGTTGTATCACAGCATTGATTTCATTTTGAATTTATTGTACAGTCTTTAAAAATAAATTTAACTCTGTGACTTTTATTCTTATGCTAAATTACATGAAACAGGTCTGATAAACTAGAACTGAAAGAGGTGATCCAGTTGTCTGAACTACGGAAAAAGTTACCAGGAGACCTTTTCCAGAAGACAGATTCTACAGGTCAAGAAGGTAAATGTTGTGCATTGTCTAATGTGGAACTGGTAGCATGTTGTAATGTTCAACGTTGGCTTCCTCCTCGAAATTAAGTAATCCTAAAATAGAAATGCACTAGAGAAGATTGAATACCACCGTAAACTACTCTACAGATGCTTTTTAATGTACTTATTTTAGTGTAGTATTTTCTTTAAAAGCTGCTTCAAATGCACATAATCTAGTTATGTGTAAGCACTTAAAGTGAAGTATCATGAGCTCACGTTATATTAATGCACCATTCTGTGGACTTTTATTGCTTTATTCCTTATGGCTCTCCAAGATTTAGGAAAGCCTCCTCTCCTTGTAATAGTTCTATACCACAGTACAATGACATGTGATTTGTTAGTTTTACCTGTGTTACTCATAGAAACATAGAATGGTAGAGTTGGAAGGGACCTCCATGGTCATCGGGTCCAACCCCCTGCTCAGTGCAGGATTCACTAAATCATCCCAGACAGATGTGTTTCCAGCCTTTGTTTGAACACTTCCATTGAAGGAGAACTTGCCACCTCCCATGGTAATCTGTTCCACTCATTAATCACCCTCACTGTCAGAATTTTTTTTTCTAATATCTAATTTGTGTCTCCTCCCTCTCAGTTTCATCCCATTGCTTCTAGTCTTTGCTTGTGCAAATGAGAATAGGGCTGATCCCTCTGCACTGTGACAGCCCTTCAGATATTTGTAGACAGCTCTTAAGTCTCCTCTCAGCCTTCTTTTTTGCAAGCTAAACCTTACCAGATCCTTCAACCGTTCCTCATAGTACATGATTTACAGACCACTCACCATCTTGGTAACTATTCTCTGACCTTGCTCCAGTTTGTCTATGTCTTTTTTACTGGACACAGTATTCCATATGAGGTCTGACTAAGGAAGAGTAGAGAGGGATAATTACCTCACTTGATCTAGACTCTATGCTTCTCTTAATACATCCCAGAATTGTGTTTGCCTTTTTGGCTGCTGCATCACATTGTTGACTCATGTAAAGTCTATGATCTATTAGTATATCCAAGTCTTTTTCACGTGTGCTGCTGCTTAGCCCAATTCCTCCCATTCTGTATGTGCTTTATTCATTTTCCTTGCTCAGTTGTAGGACTTTGCATTTCTCCTCGTTAAATACCATTCTGTTAGTTGCTGCCGACTGTTCAAGCTTTTCTAGATCTTTTTGAATACTCTCCCTCTCCCCCTGTATCCCCTAGTGTTAGCTATCCCTCCTTGCTTTGTGTCGTCGGCAAATTTGATCAGTTTCCCATCAATTCTCTCCTCCAGATCATTTATAACAATGTTGAACAACACTGGGCCTAGGACAGAGCCTTGAGGTACCCCACTTGATACATTCTTCCACTTAGATGTGCAGCCACTTATGACAACTCTTTGAGTACGATCATACCTAACAGTTGCCTTGTCAATCCCATATTTGGTCATTTTTTTTCAATAAGTATGGTATGAAATACTTTTTCAAATGCTTTAAAAAAGTCAAGATATACTATATCCATAGCATTTCCCTGATCAACCCAGTCGATGATTCTGTCATAAAAGGAAATTAGATTTGTCTGGGATGACTTTTTTTGTTACAAACCCATGCTGGCACTGGTTAATTACAACATTTTTATCCAAGTACTTGCATACATGCTGTTTAATAATTTGTTCAAAAATCTTTCCCGGTATGGAAGTCAGTCTCGCAGGCCTGTAGTTTCCTGGATCCACCTTCTTTCTTATTTTGAAAATAGGGACAACATTTTTCCTTTTCCAATCTTCCTGGACTTCTCCTGTTCTCCAGGAATTTTCAAAGATTATGGCGAGTGTCTCAGCAATTACCTCCACTGCTTCCTTTAGTATCCTAGGACTTAGTTCATCTGGAGCTTGAGCCTTGAATTCATTTAAGTTAGCTAAGTGTTCCCTCCCCATCCCTCGGCTTATATATAGCCTGCATTCTTTTTTTCCCCCCAGTAGCACAGAGAAGCTTAGTTGATGTTCCATCTACTTTTTAAGAGAAAATGGATACAAAATAGGAATTTAAAAATTTGGCCTTCTCAACATCATTCTTAACCAATTTACCATTTTCATCTTGTAATCATCCAATAGCATCTTAGACTTTTCTCTTGCTTTTGACATACCCCCCAAATCCTTTTTTATTGCTTTTGGCCTCTGTTGCAAGCCTCAATTTATTATTAGCTTTAGCCTTTCTGACACTTGCCCTAGAGTTTCTACAGACCGCATTAAATTCTTCTTTAGATATCCCCCCCCCCTTTTCATTTGATAAGCATATTTTTCTTCCTTATTAACATGTGTGCAAGTTCTGTGTTCATCCATCCTGGTTTCTTTAAATGCTTCCCATTCTTCCTTCTTTTAGGGATTGTTAATGATTGTTCTTTGAAAATCCCATTTCGTAATGTTTCCTAACCTTCTTGGGACATTTTTGTCCTTAAGAACATCCAGCCATTGGATTCTTCCTACCCTCTTTCTGAGTTCATTAAAGTCTGCCTTTCTGAAATCCAACCTTGAGGTCTCAGTTTCCTCCCCTTTTTATCCAAAATTCAAGTATACCATGATCACTCAACCATTCTCTCCCTGTTGGTAAGAATTAGATCCAAGATAGCAGATCCCCTTGTTTTTTCTTCTACCTTTTTTGGAAGATAAAGTTGTCATCAAGAGCGGATAAGAATTTGTTGGATCCATTACTTTTACCTGAGAGAGATTCCCAACAAATGTCTGGATAGTTATCTCCCATGATCACTATGTCATGGTTTTTTGAGAGCTTGGCCATCTGATGTAGAAAGAGTTCATCCATATCTTCTGCTTGTCCAGGTGGCCTATAGTAAATGCCTACAATGATGTCCTCTCTGTTGTTCTCTCCTTGTATTCTTACCCAAACAGTTTCTACAGAACTACCGTGCTCTGAAGCTTGAATCTCGGTGGAGATGAATGTTTTCCTAACATACAACACAATACCTCCTCTCCTTTTTTTTGGTCTATTTCTTATAAATATGTTGTATCCTTCAAACCTTGTATTCTAATCATGTGTATCATTCCACCAAGTTTCTGTGATGCCTATGACATCGGATTTGTCTTCCTGTGTTAGGAGCTCCAATGCCCCTTGTTTCCCATGCTCTGTACATTTGTGTAGAAACATTTTAGTTTGTGATCGGTGTCTCTTGCTCCTCTACTTTCCTCCTGAATTTTTTTGTCTTGTGTTCTTTTTTTCCACTTCTAATAGCTAGGTTCTCAAGTGTATTATTTAGCTGTATATTTTTGCCTGGTCTTTCACTTCCCATATTGTTCTAGTTAAAAGCTCTCCTAATGAGTGAAGCAAGGCGTCCACCAAATATATGTTTACCTGTTTTTGTAAGGTGCAACCAGTCTCTAGCAAGCAGTCCATCGTACAGGTAATTCACTCCATGCTCTAGGAATCCAAATCTTTGCTGACGGCACCATCGACGTAGCCAGTTGTTCACCTCTAGAATCCTGTTCCTCCCAGATGACCATGGAATAAGAAGATGGAAGGATGAGAAAACCTCCTGTGCTCCTAGTTCCTTCACCTTCTTTCCAAGGTCTTCAAAGTCTCTGCAGATAGTTGAAAGGTCCTTTTTTGCAGTGTCATTTGTCTCTCCAAGTATTAGTAGGAATGGGTGATGTTCTGTAGGACTGAAGAGTCTTGACATCCTATCACACATCTTTGACTTGTACACTTGGAAGACAGCACATCTCTCGTGTGGTGTCAGGCCTGCAGACAGCGGCCTCTGTTCAGCTCAATAGGGAATCCCCCCACAACCACCGCTCTCCTTTTCGTCTTTACAACAACACTTCTTTTTCTCTTGGCTTACCACACAGCTCTTTGTGGGAAGAGACATTTATTGCTGTACTTCTTTCTCCTCTGCTCTGTTCTTTGTGGGTAGAGTCATTTTTGAGGGTATGGCTTGACGCAGTTTAGGGCCCTTTTACAAGGTATGACTTGTCAGGTGCAGATACCAGACAACTCGTCCCAGGAAAACCACCTCTGCACAGCTCACAGAACATGTCTAGAACAGTCTGCCATACGATCATTGGGTTCCCCCCTGTCCATTGTGTGAATGGCCCATGAGGCTGCCATAAAGCATTATCTCTAAATTGTCCTAATGCTGGTTAATGTAGTACAAGATGCTAACCTACCCCCCCCCCCCCTATCATTATGTACAGACAACGGAATAAGAAAAATTCTACAATCAGAAAATAAAAACTGATTAGAAACATGGAAAATATTTCACTATCTGGTTTTAATTAAAGCAAAAAAAAAGTGATATAGTCCCTTTTTAATTGTTTCTCATTATATTCTACTCTCTCTGCAGTATCTTGTGGGAATATCTACTACAGCCTTTATTCTGTTGTAGCATCAAATATTGTTGGGTCTGAGCTTGACAAGTTGTGCAAGTACTTAAAGGATCAGGATTTGGTAAGAATAAGAATTAAAAAGCAATTGCAAAAAGTGACTTTTCTTAAGAACTTGTCCGGTCGGTCATTCATTTTTCAGTTGTTCAAAACAAGTAATTGACTCCGAGAACGCCACAGGTCCTTTATGGTTAACTTGACTGCCGAGCATAGTTGACAAATGACAATGTCCTGTTTGGGCAAAGAATGGTAGAAATGCCACAGCCATATGGCAGCCGATGTTACTATGTGCAGCGCGTCATTCGCTGCTGCGTCATGTGACATCACTTTTGGATTACATGTAATAGTGGCCATATTAGATATGCAAGCAAGTATAAGTGATTTCTTTAATCAAAGGAGCTCATTTACATTTGCTTCTTAACCCCTTAGTGACCACCTCATTGCCTTTTTACGCCCTGGCCTACTGGGCTTTAATCCCTGAGGACGTAAAAACATGCATCCTATGAGGATTAAATTTCTGCAGGCTCTGGACGTGACAGCCCTATGCTGTCGGTTACCGGAGGTAGCCGATATCCTGGAGCTGTCATCCCGGGCCGGCGATCACATGAAAGTCAATGGAAAACAAAAAAAGTTAGTTTCAGCTCCCCTTACGGATTGGATCTGCAAGGGGAACTGAGCATACTCACCCCTGTCCTCCTTGATGTCCTGCGGTGTTCTAGTACTGCAAGACCTGAGCAGGAAGCTGTCACCGGGAGCTGCTGTACGCGATTCCCGATCACGTGATCGCTGCTATCCAATGGATAACAGCAATCATGTAAAAAAAAAAAAAAAAATTTAAGTGTTTTTTAAAAAAAAAAAAGGTTTTCATTTTCCCTCATGAATCATATCCGTGAGGTGAGATGAAATTTAGGTACCTAAGGCCCCGGATTCTTAAAATGACACAATTGCCAAAAACAAAATCGTAATAATTTTCTTATACTTTGCTTAGATTCATTCAAAAACTGCGGGGTCAAAATACGCAGTACAACCCTAGATGAATTCGTTAAGGGGTCTAGTCTTCAAAATCGGGTCATTTGTGGGGGTTTTCTATTGTTTTGGCTGCTCAATGGCTCTACAAGTGTGCAAGGAGGCTTAAATCACCTTCAAGCAAAATGTATTTTCTGAAAGCCACCAGCTGCTGCTTTTGGTTTGGGCCCCGTTGTGCATCCAAACCGAAGATTTGTGCCACAATGGGTATGTTTCTGAACACAGGACAAACGGGTATCCATTTCGGGGTGAAAATTCTCATTTTATGTGCATTATAGAAAAAAAAATGTCTTTAAAGTGACATACTATATATACTCGAGTATAAGCCTAGTTTTTCAGCACATTTTTTTTGTGCTGAAAAAGCCCCCCTCAGCTTATACTCTAGTCAGGGAAGGCTTTAAAAAAAAACCTCCATTCTCCCCTCCCAGCCGGTGTCTGTGTCTCCAGCAGCGGTGCGGCAGGCTGCTTGAATTCTCTCCGCTGTCATCCCCCGCCATCCTCTTCGCTCGGCTCTGTCATCCCCCGCCGTCAGCGCTATGCAAGTAAGAGCTGCGATTGGATCGAGTGCCACCCAATCACAGCCGGTGCTCGATCATTCACAGCCAATCCAGCTGCTTTAAAATTCTCCCTGCTCGGCTTTCAAATCCTCTGCCATCAGTACTGTGTAAGTAAGCGCTGTGATTAGATCGAGCGCCAGCTGTGATTGGCTGGCACTCAATCCAACCACAGCGCTTACTTACACGGCACTGACAGACGACAGAGCCGAGCAGAGAGGACGGCGGGGGATGACAGCGGGGAGAATTCAAGCAGCTTGTCACACAGACGCCAGCTGGGAGGTAAGTATGGAGTTTTTTTTTTAATCTAGTATATACTCGAGTATAGCTCGGCTTATACTCGAGTCAATAAGTTTTCCCAGTTTTTTTGTAGTGAAACTTATTGTCTCGGCTTATACTCGGGTCGGCTAATACTCGAGTATATACGGTATTTGCAAAAATATGAAATTTTTATTTTTTTTTCTCCCCTAAATTTAATTAATTCCTGAAAAACTGTGGGGTCAAAATACTCCTGACACCCCTCAGTTAATACATTAAGGGGTGTTTGTTTTTTTCTTTTCTTTTAAAGGCAGTTGTTTGTGGGGTTATCCATCATTCTGACACCTATGATCCTTTGCAATTTTGGCTTGGTGTAGGAAAACAAAGTGTTCCTCAAAATGTTAATAATGTTAAATTTGTACATCTCCTAAATGGTTAAAAAAACCGAAAGTCTTTTTTCCAATGTGCATCCATAATAAAGTAAAGAGATGGAAATATATATGTTATTAAAAATTTCTATGTTTGCACATATTTGAGATGTCAAAGTGAAAATGTGAAAAAATGACTTTTTTTTTTTCAAAATTTTCCCAACTCTGACTCTTTTAATAAATATACACAAATTCCACCGGCCTATTTTTAACCGCCTAAATGAAGCACAATGCATGGCGAAAAAGCAATGCCAGAATGACTTGGAATAACACAGTTGAGGTTTTGCATATCTATGTTAAAGTGACTCATGTCAGCTTTCCAAAATTTGGCCTGGTCATTAAGGCGCAAACAGGCTTGGTCACTAAGAGGTTAAGTAACAAAATACCAGACAACATAGTTAATCTATTCTATGTTGTGTTTCTTGTTTTTTGAATTACTTTTTGATGTCAGGTGGCCGCTTTAATTTGATCTTCATTTCTATAAGCAAAGAAAAGTTAAGGGGCCACTGCAGAGATTTTTTTTTTAATTCTTTATGTAGCTAACCCTGTAGTATATATGTGAGCTTGTGTTATCTTGGTTAATTGTTTCTGTCTGAATCTCCCAACCTGTTTTGGTCATGCGACCTCTGTTCTGACCTCCCCAGATCTACTTTTATGTGTTCCCAATTGAAGTCCGTGTTATGGTCTTTGTGATGCTGTTACGTGTGCCTCCCACAGAAACTGCCTACAGGGAGAGCTAATAGCTGCATCAAAGTACAGTCAGCATGCAATATCTACATGGTGCTTACAATGAGGTTTTCTTACCTTCACCTAGGGGATCTTAAGAACAAGATTCCATGTTTATCTTCTTCTTTGCTGGTAGATTCTTAATTCTGTGTAGAACAAAACATGACCGCCTTTTCTTTCCAGTGCACATTAGTAGTGTTGGTGACTTTTACTTTCTGTTTCTCCGTAAAGTGAAACTGAAAGTTGCTTTGCGGTTGGCAAGGTTTAATTCTCCCTTTGTGCTAAAGAATACACCTATTAACCTCTTAACTGTTCTGCAAGCAATGAGAAAAGTTTTAACCCTGTGTTGCTACTTGCATCTCATTTGCTGCATTGTTCTGCACGGCCACATCCCTGAATATATGTAATGAGACCTGATAATGTCAGTGTTGGAGGTGCTGTTAAAAGCCTCTGTTGATGATTTCTTCCTAATTATAGGCTGAAGCAGTGCTACGTGCAGCGCTCTTTCATCCTGCAAAATGCCTGCTGGAAAGCAAACCGTTCCGTCATGTGACAGTTCAAGGGGGTTTCATTTACCTGTTCCCATAACCCTACAGGAGGTTCGATTTCAGAGCGCTGTATAAATGAACCATTATATGACACGTTGGGTTTAGATGAGGCCAATCAGAAGAAAGTTTTTAAAATGAAATGTCCTCCTACCTCCATATCTACATTGGTCGTAGATAGGACAGTTGTGCATCTAATTGTGTGACCATTATTGCATGATGATTAGATGTTACAGAATCTCTCCCTGACAATGCATCTGTCACTAATCCAATCAGCAAGCGGCTCTGTAGTGCAGCAGCAAGCCCTATAATGTTGGTCCATGCCTAGAACGCCAATACCAGGTCTCTATGTAGAATTGACATGTAATATGAAGTGAAAAGTCTTTTGTAAATGGTTTTTGGAAGGAGTCCTAGAACAGGACCTGGTTTGACCTAGTTCTGATTTTGATTGTTTACATAATATAACCATTGTTTCAAAAATAACAATAGCGTCACATAATTGGCAAATATTTGTGGCAGCACTTCTCTGAATGGAGCACAATTGAATTAAGATGTCTGGGAAGCATCTAGACTCCTGGCACTCTTACCATACAGAACCTGGTAGACATGTGCTGTTATTGTACAGTTTAGAATTGTGATCTCTCTATTTTTAGGCACTGATCAAAGTATTAAATGACCAAGGCTTCCTTATTTTGGTGAACTCCGCTGTACTTCGGAGCAACACAGGTAACCTTTATCACCTGAAGATTTTTCTGTCTATTTACTTTTTTTTTTTTCTTTCCCTTAGAAACTAAAAGAACCATTTATCTTGCAGATATCCGTGAAGGAAACGCAGCTCAGCTTAACGCCGCCTTCTTATTCCCTCACAAAAAGGTTTTCGATGAAAGAGGTAAAATGTCAGAATAGGTATACATTGCTACAGTGTATATATCCTGATTAGTCCAGCAAATCACTTTCTTATTTGTGGTGTTGGGGAACACCGCAAGACCATGAGTATAACTACTGCCACTAGGTGGTGGGCACTAAGCTAAGAAAGCATTCACCCATCCTACCAGCTATACCCCTCCTGCAGAGCTAAATCAGTGTTAGCTTGGTCCTGTAGGAGGCAGGCCTTTTGCTCTACAGGTCTTGCTTTTATTTTTCTCTCCCCAGTCACCCCTACCCCCTTTTAGATCGGGAATACAGGGTTGGCATTGGATGAACTTGTTTCTCTGGCTGTGGAGGGAGAACAGAGCGGCTATAACCACACTGTTGTCTGCTCTGTCTCGAGAAGAAATAGAGGCACAGTTGGGCCCTAACTCATCTGTGACCCGCCATCAACGGGGTCATTTTTCAGGACTATGTAGCGATGGCAAGCACCACCAATATCGTTACCCTTTCCAGAAAGAGTTGGTGTACTACTGCTAGACTCGGCATGTTAGGAGGGTAGGTGCATACTGCTAGACTTTGTATCTGACATGGCAACCAATCATAGGAAGTGTCAGCCACACCATTTCCCTCCCCATGGGGTGGTAATTGCATTAGTGCATTCCTCTGTAGCTGTTACGACTACGCAGTTGCAGCAAGCATCAGCAGTCTTTTTACCCCTTCAACAGGAAGGTAAGTGCAGTACTACTAGACTCTATGTCTGACACGCCAGAATGTGATGAGGACAGACAGCCACATCCTTTCCCTCCCTTCCCATGGGAGGGTAAGGTACTGCATCTAGTATCTATGTCCCATCTGTATACGGTTAGGGCAAGTACTAGCGAATTCATAACACCTACCATGGAGGCTATGCTGTACCTGACACAACTACTTGCTGTAAAGAGCGCCAGGTCCTCAGTTCCCTTCCTCAGGAGAAAAAGGTGTGATTAATGTTAATTTCTTTATATGCGCAGTTTTTGCAAGCAGCAACCACCTCATTACCTTCCTCCTTAGGAGGAATAATTGCATTAGGCCTCATGTCCACGGGGAAAATCAGGCCCGCTACGGATTCTACATGGAGAATCTGCAGCGGGTCCCTCCTGCCCCGCGGACATGAGCGCTGAAAATAGGAATTTAAAAGAATTTACCCATCCGGAGCGGACCGGGAAGGTCTTCTCTTCCTCACGGCCGGATCTTCTTTTTCGGCCGGCGGATAAACTCGTCACGCCGGCGGCACGTCACCACCGAGCTGGGCACATCCGCCGAGCCGAAGCAAGAAAGATCCGGCCGTGAGGAAGAGAAGACCTTCCTGGTCCTCTCCGGATGAGTAAATTCTTTTAAATTCCTATTTTAGGTCTCCCGCGGATCCGGACGGCTTCCATAGGCTTCAATAGAAGCCCGCGGGAGACCCGCACGAAAATGGAGCATGGTCCAGATTTTTTCATGCTCCATTTTTTTTTTAAATCCCTTTTATTGACCATCCGCGTGTATTTATCTACCTGCGGGTGGTCAATGCATCCCTATGGGGTGCGGATCCGCTGGCAGGAGAAGAGTTAAAATCCGCTGCGGATTTTAATTCTTCTTTTGCCCGTGGACATGAGGCCTTAATGCTAGAATCTGTGCGGTTATGGTACGCATCTGCTACTTCACTCTTGCGGGAGGAGACATTATATTCTGCTAGACCCTATTCTTTGCTTGTTTATCCAATTATAGCGGGTATTAGGTCAGCTCCACCTCCCCCCCCCCCCCAAGAAGTGACTTTACTTTTTATTCATTTTTTTAATTAGCATTCTCCATAACTGATTAGCTTGATGTAAGCCTGCTCACAATAAAGCCTCATGCACATGGGCAGATGTTTGCTGCGGAATTCAGAGTGGGCGTCCGCCTCCGGGTTTCGCAGCAATAACCCTCCATAGCATGTTATTGAGAAACCAATTGCAGTTTCCGCTCGCTGATGAAAAATCACAGCATGCTCCATTTTACTGCGGTTCCCGTCCAGAATAGGAGAGAATGAGGGCAAAAGTATTGTTTAGAGTTTGTAGATATAGGAAATTTGGGAACGAGAATTCGTAAGTTGTGTACCCGGTCTTTCATCAATGATATAATGTATATTTAAATTCCAGTAACACAGATTACAGGCACAAATCTACTTCTCAATGATGTATGCATATCAATGGTTGGTAAAGCCTAATAGGGTTAACATGCAGGGGAGAGGGACATAAATAATCGGGAGTCAGTTCTTATGATGTTTTCCATGTTTTCTGTTTAGAGAGAGAAGAATGGGAGGCCAAGTTCGTCAGAAAGGAACTGCCAGCGACCATAGCAAATCTTCTACCTGGCCTTCACTTTGCTATTTTAGAGTCAAGCAAGTTGCAAAAGGACAAAGCCCTTTACCCTGGTCCATTGGTAGAACAGTATTTTAGGAAATATGCACATCTTCAAAGTAAGAAAGGCAATTTGTTAGAGAGCAAGCCTGAGCATAGTGAAGCTGTATCCGTATTTTATAGTCATGGTGTTGACCTCCCTACAAAATGTAGTCAGTTGGCCTTTTCTTGCCTACAACTGTATGTTTCATCACCTGTAAATTTCAGCGTCCCACTACTAAAAATGTCCAACATTTTAGCTGAAAATGCCTCTTTATCTAGCAACAGTGACCTCTCTAGCAAAACTATAGGAAACTTAAAAAGACGAGACAATCAACCATCGGCATCTAAGCTGAAGGTGACGGTAGAATCAAAAGCTGAGAGTGGCAGGGTGCAAGGAAAACGTGCCGCTCCAGAGGAGAAAAAAGAACATTCTAAAAAAGCCACCAAAAGGAAAACTGCAAAGCGGGGAGAAAGGAAAAGCAAAAGGAAATCTAGCCATCGAGCTGCACTGACCACTGCTGAGACCGGTGAGAATCAGACTTCAAACAAAAGAAGGCGACTTCACTCTGAGGAAAAGAAACAGACTGATTCTCCAAAGGAAGCCACTGTAAAACTTGCTGCTGCTCCTTATTCACAAAGAAGAACGAGAGGTTAGTAATCTGGCTGATATGTGATGAAAAGTTGTAACCTGGGTTTATACGAGTTTGTTGTACATTTAAAGGGGTATTCTCATCTACAGGACACGCTGTAAATGTCTGATGAATGTGGGATCCACCTTTGGGAGGAGTCACGTATTTCGAGAACCGAGGTCCTGAGAAGGGCTTGAAATATAAGCCCTACCCCGAAAATAAGCTCTAGCTACACTACATGGGGGGGGAGCAATACTCACCTAGCAGGAACTGTCCGAATCCCTCCCGCTGGTCTCCACAGTTTCGGCCGGCTTCCTTGCAGTTTTGAGCCACCGACAGATGTTAGCTTCCTGATAACGCGGTTTGTAAATCCTGCCTCCAGCAAGCGATTGCTCTGATTGATTTTTGAATGTATGTGATTGGTTTATTGAGCGTTGCATTGATTGGCTGAGTTGCGGCGCTCGAGAACCAATCTGAGCAATTGCTTGCAGTAGGCAGGGTTTACAAACTCAGTTACCAGCAAGTGATCTTCTGTCGGAAGCTGAGAACTGCAAGGAAGCCTGCCGCACCTGCAGAGACCAGCGGGAGGCACACGGACAATGTCTGCTACATAAATATGATAAGACCCTGTGCCACTTTTGGGGCAAAAATTAATATAAAACAGAGTCTTCTCTCCGGGGAAACACAGTATGTACTGTACACTACATATACTGTAATCCATCTTTATGAAAGGAAAACGACAGCACTGGGTACCCAACATATAAATGTGCACACCCAGGAAACATTTGCTCCAAAAAGTCATCGCAGCATAAATAAAAAATGCCTTTTTTTTAATAACCTTATTGCTTTTTTTTTTTTTTAAATTTGATAAACCATACAACTTCTCTTTAATTTCTAGGGGCAGAAGTTTTGACAGCTGCTATTATACACGATGAGAAAATCCAAGCAAGTAAAAAGGTATCTCCAAGCAAAGCTGATGAGGAGAACAAAAGTCTGACTAAAAACACTAAAGCCATAAAGAGAAAAGGAAGAAAAATCGTACCTCCTGAAGAGCTCGCTCTTGTTCCTGACAAGCCTTCAAAACGTAAAGCATCCAATCCAGGTAAACCTATATTTAAAGCTGATGCCCGCTGTAGTATCTGAGAACTAGATGTGATAGACTGAACTCTGTGATTTATAGAGTTTTATAGCAGAATTTCTGAATAAAAAGCAGAGTAAATCTCGATAGGACTCCTAGGAGAGTCGGTGAGAGTCCTGATTACCCCGTCCACACCTAGTGATTATGTATGTATGTATGTGTATGTGTGTGTATATATGTGTGTGTGTGTATGTATGTATGTATGTATGTATATATATATATATATATATATGTATATTATGTATGTATGTATGTATATATATATATATATATATATAATATTGTGTGTGTGTGAGAGAGAGAAGCTCAATCGGCCTGTAAAGATTTACTCAGGTCCTATAGACGTATAGCTCTCTGAGCCCCTCTATCATATCCTGCACTCAGCAGTTGCTCCAGTTGCTGACACTAGTTGCTCCAGTTAAGCTTACAGTTAACTAAAATTCCCAAGTCCTTCTCTGTTGTCAGTGTTTCCCAGTGGTTTCCATTTAGTGTGTAATGGTGACACATGTTTCCTCTGGCCTTGTACATAATCTTACATTTATCAGTGTTAAACCTCATTTGCCACTTTTCTGCCCCAACTTACTCCAGAAAGGTACAAGACACAAATTGGATATTAGAAAAAAACTTTCTGACAGTGAGAGTGATCAATGAGTGGAACAGGTTACCACGGGAGGTGGTGAGTTCTCCTTCAATGGAAGTGTTCAAACAAAGGCTGGACAAATATCTGTCTGGGATAACTTAGTGAATCCTGCACTGAGCCGGGGGTTGGACTTCTTACATAACGATTGGCAATAAAATTGCAAACTGTGTCTCATGTATGTACTTTCTTTCTAAAACAGGCAAGAAAAAGATATCAGCAGGAGTTACAAGCAAGCCTGATAGCATGAGAAGGACTAACGAAATAAACAGCGGAAAAACACCGAGAGCCAGTAGAAGGAATCAAGGGAAAATAAAGAATATTACAGTTGAGCAGATCGGCCAACCCAGTGAGACCCTTAGAGATGTCAAGAAACCCTCTCCTCCGCATATTTCCGAAGAAAGCATGATGGAGAAAAGAATAAGCATGTATGAATCACATGCCCTAAATCTACTGGCTGACCTGGCCCTAAATTCATTTGGTACCACAAACCTTCCTTATATAAGAAGTGCAAATGCCTCATTGGTTGAGGAAGCCCCTGTAGAGCATCCATTGAAGGATTGTAGACTCCCAGAGCCCGAACACTTATTGGAAAGTGATAAGCCTAAAAATGGGTTGAATGTGTCTCCTCGGAAACGTATGGAAAATAGTGAAAAGCACATGTCCCCAAAAGCTCACATCGCTGCTGCCAAGGCTAAAGCCCGGTTTAATGCCACAAGTAAAATTAGCTTGGAGCATTCTTATTCACAGCTTCCAATGGAGGATATTCCAGGCAAATCTGCAAGAGAAACATGTGAGCAAACCATTCAAGTTGTCCCTGACTCTACTACGCTGGTTGATGTAGTGCTTGAGCCGTCAACAATTGACCTCCCAGTATTATTGACTAGTGACAATGTGTGCCCGGCCACGGATGACAAACCGAGGGCAGTGTCAACGCTCCAGGACAACTTTGCAATTACTTTTCACTGGGAACCAAAGTACAATTTTGATCTCGACAGCAAATTTACCAGTGATCCGTTAGAAAAAACTATAAACCGAGCACTGCATGGGTAAGTAGGCAATGGTTAATTCATATACAGATACTTTGGGCGATCAGAGACCGTTAAACCCCTTAAGGACATGGCCTGTTTTGGGCTTAAGGCTGCATGATTTTTGGGGGAATTTTCATTTCCACTTTTCAAGACCCATACCTTTTTTTTTCAGTCGACAGTTTTTTGTGTGGCGAACTATAGTTTTTATTGTACCATTTTTGGGTGCATATAATGTATTTTAAAACTTTATTTTATTTTTTTTTTCGAGAGCAGGGAGAGAAAACACATCAATTCTGCCATTGTTTTTTTTTTTTTTTTTTTCTCACAGCTCATTCATACAGCATGAATGACACAATACATTTTTTTTCTGTGGGTCAGTACGGTTATGATACCAAAAACATGCCCGTTTTTTTTGTAGGTTTTTCCACTTTAAAAACCCCTTTTAAAAATAAAAAAATAAAAAATAAAATATATATATATTATTTTTGCATTCAAAGTCACATAACTTATTTTGTAGAATATTTTTCCATGGACTGAGCTCTGTGAGGGCTTGTGTTTTTACGTTTTTTTGCTGCGCAGGATAATTGGTGTGCTCTAATTGTAGTGCAGGTCATAACAGACACGATGATACCACATATGTGGGGTTTTTAATAAATTTTCAAATTTTTTTTTTTCCCCATACAAATAGGGGAAAATGAGCAATGGCAGCTGTCTGCCCTTCCTCTGGGAACCCTTTATATACTGCGATCTACATAGATCACGGCATGTAAGTGGTTAACAGCGGGGGCGCTGTCCTCACGCATCCCTGCTGTTGCAGCGGGAGGCTGGCTATCGGTAACAGCCGGTCCCGCGTGCAGATGGTGCGGAATCTCTTCTTTATGAAACGCATGATAACATAAAACAGAAAATCCATTTGGTGGCACAGTTTGTTTCAGAAGCATGTTAAATATCCTGCAGGCTGAATAACAGTCTTGTAGAAATCCTGCAGTGAACGCAGGATACTTCCTGTGGATCAGTTTCATTTTTAGCTGGTGGTCAGTTCAGGGGCGCGGCTAAGAAAAGGAGAGGGGCCTAACATGTTTGTGTCCTACTGCATTTGGGGTTGGGCTCCAGCCAGACAATAGGCTAGGAGTGGCAAAGTCGCTTATTATGTATTTTTTGGAGGGACCCATAAAGAATCTTAATAAATTGTTGTTGTATTTTAATAAT
This sequence comes from Eleutherodactylus coqui, assembly GCF_035609145.1. Classification (NCBI taxonomy): domain Eukaryota; kingdom Metazoa; phylum Chordata; class Amphibia; order Anura; family Eleutherodactylidae; genus Eleutherodactylus; species Eleutherodactylus coqui. The sequence goes on along the minus strand of NC_089838.1, from coordinate 191,560,436 downwards.
AGTATGAGACAAGATAGGATCAACCGGAAGGAAGACACTGTCTTTTTTAAAATTTGTGTTGAGAATTTTTGATGGCTTGCGTTCATTTTAAAGTGACCGTTGAGTCCAAACCTGAAGTTTGACCATATTTTGCATATTTGGTTTCTTCTATGTCTATACTGATTCCATTCATTCGGTCCTTGGTTCCACTCTACACAAGGTGACCGCTGCTGTCTCAGACTTCCCTATGTAGACTGATACATAAAAGTCTAAGACAACCCTCCCCAGTCCCTTAGCCTGCAGTCTCATTATTGGTGTTTCGGCTGCAGCTAGTCCATCTGAGGGCAGTGGAGTGGGCGTGTCTTAGACTTTCCTCCAGTACTCTTCATAGGGAAGTCTAATACAGCGGCAGGCACCTTGTGCAACGGAACAGATGCAGCTTGGACCAGTAAGGCTTCAGGTATGTTGTTGGACATTTGCAGTGTATAGTCAAATTTTAGGTTTGAAAGGTCGCTTTAATGTATCCAGTTTTGCCATAATCTGCAGTCACAGCCTTCTGAAGGAATGTTCTTAGATTTGCTTTTATAGAAAACACACTTTGCAGTTTCCCCAATGAAATCTGGGGATAAAAATAACCTGACAATGACTAAAATGCAATGTATGGGGTAGGCTATCAAAAAATTAAAATGCATTGGTAAATATGACCTGGCTTTGTGTGACTACTTACTTAACCTTTTCCAATCCAATTTCCAATGCAAGTTATGAGTGTTTCACATCAAAAAGATCATTCGTAATAATCCTGTAAATATGTGTATATTGATCTTACATACATTTAAGTACTTCTATTAATTTCTAATTTCTTTAATATCTATCCCTGTAATACAGTGCCATCCAGAGGCATCCTATCACTGCATACAATGTGTATAGTGTATGTTTCTAACGCTATGCAGGACAGCTCTCCAATATTGGAGAGCTGTCCTGCATAGTGTTAAAAACGTGTGGGACCTTGCCCGATAGCGGAGCTAAGCAGGGAAATCTCAATGTCGGACGAGGTCCGACACTGGATTGAAAAGGGTTAAAATGCACAGACTTCATCTTGTGGAAAAAGTGTATTTGGCTTATCTATTTGGTTTGCTTTTCTTTATTTTTAGGCCATGGAACTACCATTTAAAAGAGAAAGTAGAAGATGTGAAAATCATCCTGCACATGTGGATAGCGCTGTTCTACAGCAAGACTAACAAGCAGATTAGTTTTAGTTCACGGAAGGTGGTGGAGCATAGCAATCCTGCGAAATATGTGTCCATCAACACGGTCCTTGACCCCTTCGAATTTTATGAACTTGTAGAGTCTGATCATGTTCAGTCTGCTGATGATACCACAGTAATTCTGCCCAAGGGGAAAAAATCTGAAGCTCTGTCCCAAGTAAATCCACCAAAATCAATCATATCTTGTAAATTGACGAAAAGTGACACTACGAGTCTTCAAGATTTCACAGTTCCCTCTAGTATTCCAACAAAGGTGAGTGCACTTTATAGTCTTGAAATTTTTGTACAGGGGACTTGGAGCAGATTAAATGTTAATGTGCTGACCACGTTAAAACTGGATCAGTTACAGTGAAGTCACCCATAATATCGAAAATCCAGATAATTATTATATATATTATAAATGTATTTATTTATTTAATTTTTTTTTTTTTAAATGTCCGTGTTCTTTAATATTCGATGGGGTAATGGGAAAACTGTTCCCGAGCACAGTAGACTATGCTCAAAACGAGGATAAAGCATTCTCAATCTGTTGCTGTAGAAAGATGTTACTTTGCAATGATCTTACGGGTTTTTACCTGTCACATAGGTTGAAGGAATGTTGTAACAATGTATAGTTACTAGAGATGAGCGAGCGTACTCGGAAAAGCACTACTCGCTCGAGTAATTTGCTTTATCCGAGTATCGCTGTGCTCGGGTCTGAAGATTCGGGTGCCGCTGCGGCTGACAGGTGAGTCGCAGGGGAGAGCGGGCGGGAGAGCAGGCGGGAGAGAGGGAGAGAAAGATCTCCCCTGCAGCTCCCCCTCCGTGCCGGCACCCGAATCTTCAGGGACGAGCACAGCGATACTCGGATAAAGCAAATTACTCGAGCGAGTAGTGCTTTTTCGAGTACGCTCGCTCATCTCTAATAGTTACCGAATGACTTGTATCCATTAAATCACTCTTCTGTATGTAGACAGTTGATAAATTATCTTATCCTTTTCTACCCCCAGAATTGTGAGATTTCAGCAAATTGAATTTAAGAGGGGAAAATGCATAGTAATGTACATAAATATAATAAAATTTCATTTATGATCATAATTTTCAAATTGAGGACAAATGTTTCAAAATTTATTAAAGTTGTGAAAGGAGCGAAAGCGTGGAGCATTTTGTCAATAGGACAACTTTTCTGGTTGGTGTTGCCTCCATCTCCATGCTTGCCTAGAAACATTTCCTTAGTTCAATCAGATTGGAAACAATTGTTCATTAGTTGGTCAATGTCAACCTTTTTGTACCGAATTACAAAAGCCTAGTATAAAGGTAGCTTCATTTAGCTGGGCTGACATCCACTTCTCCACAAGTTCCTAGAAGCCATGTTAGTCTGGCTCTTGCTTGGGAAGTCTTTTGTAGGGGAGGGCTTGACAACACTAAAGAGGGAAAATCAATGTACCGGTAGAGGGGAAGAGCCAAGGTAAACGGGCGCACACGGTAATAAGTGAATGAAATAAGGCTTTGCTAGTTCACATAATTGTGAAATCGTTTTGTATTTGTTCAATAATCAGATTAATTTGGTTTAAGTAATCGAATAATCCACTTAAATAAGATTAAGTAAGATCTGACAACTGCACAAAAAAATCTGCATAATGTCATTACAGGATTATAACATAAAATTGGCAAGTGAGATCTTCCAAATGTATAGGAGCAATGAGCGTGCATGTGACATTGCTAGTCTTCAAACAAGTATGACGTGCAAATTGGCACCATCCAGCGGAGGTGCCCAAACACCAGCAAATGTAATGCCAACAATCTTTGGTACCAATGTTCCCACTGTGTGTTACATCGGTGATACCGACCTTTTTAACACTGAACTTGCAGATAAATCAGAGAATTGCATGGACATTGGTGGTTTTCCTTCTGAAAAGGTAAAGGATCCATGTGTGTCTCATAAGTCAGGACGTTGCAAGCCTTTTGGGTTATTACAACACGCATTCGTTTAAAGGAAACCTGTCCCCTCCAAACATCTCCATAAACTAAGTTACGGGAGCCGGAGGATGTAGTCGGTCGGTGGTGACAGGTTCCCTCTAACATCAGCTTTATGATGGAAGCAGGAGTGGGCTTGTGTAATGCTCAAACTGTGCCATCAAATCTAAATTGCGCATTTATCTAGGTCTCCCATGCGAAGGGGTTATGCGCATTTATCGCTATGCATATAGGGCCTATAAAAACTGAGCCCAATCTCTTCAGGTCTTGGGCACAGCTCATTACTAAGTCTTCATATGTGATTCTTGTCATACCGACGATTCAGATGATTCTTCACTTCCTTCTATTAACTCATTTCTGACCAAGCACCGTAAATATACAACGTTTGGTCCTGTATTTTAAGCCCAGCGTAAATATATGGCATGGGTTTAAAGCTCCTGCAGCCGACCAAGTCAGGGTTTCTACGCTTCTGTCTTTTCAAGCCTATATAGCTGCCGTGCTGTTTTCTCTTATGGAACCTGGTGATCATGTGACCCCTGGCATGGCTATTGTAGCACTATAGGGAAATTTCCCCCTGTAACTTGTGCTCCTATGGATGCTCCAGCTTCAGTGGGGAAAAAAAAAAAAAAAAGGAAATGTCTCCCAGAGGTCTAATATGACATCATGGGGATATAGCTGTTAAAACTAAAAAAGTTACAAAAATGAATAAAAAAACAAAACATATATAATATAAAAATATCATCAAAAAAATAAAAGAATTGTTGATCCGGGGACTATTCCAATTGTCAGATTGAAGTGAGTCAGGAAGGAATTTTTTTCCCCTTAAATGGGGAAAATTTGGCTTCTATCTCATTGGGGTTTTTTTCTCTTCCACATTGAGGGGTAATAGGCTGAACTGGATGGACATTTGTCTTTCTATTTCGGCCTTACATACTGTGTTGAAGAAAAAGTCCATAGTTGGCACCGTACAGGTTGTATAGCAAGACGTCCAAAATGAAATGATAAACTCTTTCCTGTACTTTTTTTTAAAATTAGTAATTCTAAAATTAACTATAAATTAAACTTTTTCCCTTTTTTTTGCTAATTTTGCTAATTGAACGAAATTAAAAAAGGTATTAAAAAAAAGAAAATAGTTTGTGAGGTTGGAAGTTAGGTTTAGAAGTTTGCAGCAATGCAGGGAAGGGTGCCCTAAATGTCTGTTGCAAGAAGTGCTCTCCTATATGCAGAAATCACATTTTCTAAAGTTGCTTTCTCATACATGAAAGCACTTCCAGAATATGATATGTAGAGCATGTTTTACTGTAGCACTACCCCCTCCCATGTCCGAAATTGGGACAGATACTGTTTTCTAATTACTGCCTGTTACAGCATAGAGCCTGATTACTTAGTTTGACACTTACGCCGGTTTCATGTACAAGTAGGAACCCCATTTATTTGAATGGGGTCATACACATGAGCAAACTTTTCCTGCATGGCAACAGGATGTGATGCTATACGGGGAACCTATTGCAGAATGCTCTATCCTCCTGCGATATTGCTCATCGTTGTCAAGGGGGTCGGCAGCGACAGCGCCGGCTCCATTGAGAGCAATGGGAGAACTCTGCGATCCTCTGCTGCGGCGGCGATGGAGGAAATCCCTGTCATGATGCAAGGCTATTTTCACAGGAAAGTGCCTCGCTTTACTGGGGCTTTCACATGGTGGCAAGTGCGATATCGGGCCGTTAATCACCACCCAATATCGCCCTCGCCTGTGTGAAACTAAGGCTGTTATGTACACAAGTGCTAGTGGCTGCCACGAGCGCTCATGTTTTCCTGACAATTGCCAGACTGAACTCGCACCCACAAGTTGCACTATTACATGAGCATTAACCATGTCGTGTAATGGCACCCTAACTGAAATATTTAAGGTTATCTTGTAAATTAAAAATTGTAGCTAACTTCCCCCCCCCCCCCCCAAACCTCTGAGCCCCCCCACTGATTGCTAGAACGAATGGGCAGAAGAACTCTGCTTAGCGCTGTGCCCGTTAGTATGTTTCTGCGAGTGCTGTATGGACGCCATAGACTTCGAACAGGCACAACGCTCAGATGAGCACTGCTGACATATCATATCATAGCTAAAGAAAAAGGCAGAATTTTGGAAAGAGTTTGGAAATAGTTTAGTAACCCTTTTAAACAATATTTTTTACTGAATTTTTAATATTTAACTTCTTTTCAACGACCTTTTAAAGACAGCAGATGACTAATTGTACCTGGTACCGATTACTTGGAATATATTAATGCTGCCTATAACTTTATTCCAATCCATTGTGTCTGTATGTTTTGTTACTCCTAGGCAATGGAGCATAAATATTTCAAGGATTTCTCCAGCATAAGCGATGCGCAGAAGTCAGATGGCTCACAGACGGACCGTAAAATAGGAAGCGCCAATGTCAATGAAGAGGAGCAAAATGTTAAATTGTGTGGAGCTGCTGGAAGTACAAGCCAAACACACGGTGACATTTTACATCTGCATCGTGTAACACTGCCACCAACTACTGGGGACGGTCACAAAACTGCTTCCAACTTAGACATTGCCGACAAGAAATGGGAATATTTGTGTGCGGAAAGTAAAACTATTCACAGTCCTGAGATCCCAACTGCAGATGACGTAAATAAGGGCATTGCAGATGAGGATCCGGCATCCGTGGAGCTCTCGTCTGATCGGGATGAGAACTCGGGACATTTGGCACAAGAAGATGAGCTCGCTCCTTGGAGTGGGAGTAATCGAGATGTCGGGATTTCTCCAAGTGTTGGCCATCACAAGACTGCTGACAGCCAGGACCTACAACCAGCCTCTCTTCTGCTGGGATTAAAGGACAACCTAGTTATTGCTAATAAACCGGGGGAATCTCCTAATATTGCTCTCCAGAGTACAGAAGGCACTGGTGGTCAGATGGCCATAACTGATGGTGGTAGTGTGGTGGAGGTTGGCAATCTCTCGGATCATAATGATATGACCACTGTGGATTGCATGAAGAGCTGTAACACAATGGATCCTTTGAATGGAGAAGTAAGTGTCGGTTTAGCACGAAAATAGCTATAAATACGATTCCCTTTTTATTTTCTATACATTCTGTAGTACTCCTAACTTAGAAGGTAAGAAAACCTGAAATCCTCCAGATACCAAGCTTTGGAGCTTGGGCTAGCTTGGAGAATGCCATCCTCCTTCCTAGGGATTGGGCAGCACTTCTGTACACCAAAGCCATCATACTCTGACAGCTAGCAGAGTACTTCTGGTTTTATTGAAAGTGGGGAATAGTGGTTATTATATATTTAAACTATGTATAGTTGTATATTTATACTATGATTTGTTAGAGAGCAGTCAAATACATTTTATCAAAGATCTGGTTTGTCAAACATCCCCTGGAAGTCACGGTATGCAGTACAATGGGATGAGATTGAAGTGTAGTCAAATAGAAGCCCGAGGTCAGCAGCAGGAGGTATCGGTATGCAGTACAATGGGATGAGATGGAAGTGTAGTCAAATGGAAGCTAGTGGTCAGCAACAGGAGGTATCGGTATACAGTACAATGGGATGAGATGGAAGTGTAGTCAAATGGAAGCTAGTGGTCAGCAGCAGGAGGTATCGGTATACAGTACAATGGGATGAGATGGAAGTGTAGTCAAATGGAAGCCAGTGGTCATCAGCAGGAAGTATTGGTATGCAGTACAATGGGATGAGACTGAAGCGTAATCAAATGGAAGCCAGAGGTCAGCAGCAGCAGGAGGTGTTGGTACAATTGCAGATGAACAGGAGGAAGAGGAGCTTGATCAAGGTGGTGGATCACAATCACGCACTGGATCTGAGGCACGGTCAGGCTTTTATAGTAAGTCCTAATTAGTAGCAGGGCAGAGCCAGGACAGGGAGACAGAAGGTAGACTTAGCAAGAACAAGGAAGCATAGAACAAGACTGGGTTTCAGCAAGGCCCTATCCAAATCTTGGATAACCCAGGGAAGAGAGCTGCTGACTGGAATGTTAGAGGTCCTGCGTTCGAGTCCTGACAGTAAATTTAGTTCTTTAACATGATTCTAAGCAGTTTTTTTTTTTTTTTAAACTTCGAGGGTTTTGATAATTGTTTTAAATGGTAAACATTTGAAGGACTAGTATTGTGTCATTTATGTCTTATCGTAGGTGCTTAAGCGTGATCAAGACTCTTCAGGGATTAATGAAAGTAATCTAAGACCCCAGGAAATGACGGTGGAGGGACTGGAGTCTAGTAGCAATCCTGATTTATCAAAAAATAAGCAATCCAATTGGAGTGTGGATTATAATAGGAATTGTACTGAAGAAGGTAAAAGAGACTCTGTTGGAAATGAAGATGGGCAGGAAAAAGCATCGGAAAATGTCTCTGATGAATCGGGGAAGCTGGTGCAATCAAAGGATGTGCATAACCCCGCTAAAAAGGTCTTAAATGAGGTAGGTACCACAGCGTATGATTTATGTGATGTTTTGAAGGAAAGATGAACATCTGATGCGTTTTCCTCACATTCAAACAACCTATATGTCCCTAGTGTTTAGTCTCGTTACCAGGCTCTCCAGTGTAAAACCTGTGTTTCCTCTAGGAGAGTTGGCATGGGAATTTGGTAATGACAGAGGTACCCTCAGGGAAGTCATTAGTTATTAGGAAGAATTTCAGTCTTCCAGTAAAAATATTTTTTACTGTTTTTTACTCTGGTAAATATCCTGGCCATTGCTTAGTGTCACGTTCTGCTCTCTGGCAGCCATCCACTGTATTGTGGTGCATTCAACAGTCAGAAGGGTGGAGTGCAGTTCCAAGTGGGCAGTGCATTCTCTCTACATCGCTACAGAATATGTTGGTGCTACATAAATGTGTAAAAATCTGATCAACGTTCTGATGTGTGCTGTGGGTGCTGTAAACCCCAGCTGATTTGAGTCAAAGTCTTCGCTATCTTGGTTGACTCGCTGAACAAGTTCAACAGTGGTCTGGGTGCCTTTCTGGAAAAGTAGATTAAATCCCTTGTAATACTATATTTTACCTAATTACCATGACTCGACTCGAAGGAAATATTCCCCCTAGTATGGAACTAGTTATCACCCACCTCTGAGTCAACTTGATAGGATTTTACATTGAACTTAAAGTGACCCTCCAGTTTTAAGACAAAATTCTGTCCTAGAACAAGAGGGGGCAGCTCTTATTAAATCTGCAGTTGTTCTGCTCTTCACCTTTCTGATCCGTCGGTTCCAGGCCCAATTTTTGGCCATCCAAGATGGCCACAGCAATTTTCTACGTATTGTGCACTGTTCTGAGTGGCCAGTGCTGATCACATGAGCAGTGCAGCTGTGGCCAATCAGAGCATTGGTATAGTGAATCGAAAGTCAAAACACTTCCAGTGCACTGCGGAGGATTAGGTAGTCTGAAGATTGTGTTGGCCATCTTGGGGGTCTAAAAAAAAAAAAAGACCTATAATAATTAGTGGATTGGAGAGATTGCAGAGAACAACTACTGCAGGTAATCTACCACCTGACCCCTCTTGTCCTCAGAATATTTTCTCGAAATAGAGGGTTGCTTTAATGGACCAGTGTTTAACACACACACACGAATGTTTTAAGCTGAACAATGACTGTTCATCGTAAACAGCAGCCGCTCAGTACTGAACAGCCGCTGCTTACAGTGAATGGAGATAGGCGGTGGAGCAAGAGGAGAGAACTCTTCTCCAGCCACTCCACCTCCCTGCTGGCTGCTCCGTGAGCGGGCCAGCAATATTTTCTCCTGTGTATCAGCACGGGAGTGAGTATACATGGGGACGAGTGTCGGGCATCGTTAGCCTGACACTCGTCCTGTGTAAAAGGGCCTTAAAAGTGTGACCCAGTGTCCTCTGGCAAGCAAGCCATACGAAAATATCTCCTCACAATAAACAGATGTAACAACAGTTTTGATACAGATGGATGAGCTGGTTGCACATTTCATAGTACTTCTGACACTGCTGACAATAGCAAGCATGATGTTTGTCACTTCTTTTCTACTTATGCCTCTCCTTTTTTGGGAATTACTCCTGTCCCCCCAGTAATTTAATTGTTTGTATGTATATGGATGTGTATATATAATTGGTATGTAAATAAGAAAAGTTTTTTGGTTTTTTTTTAATTTTACTAATAAATTTAACTTTACTTAAACTTCTGATCTTAAAGGGGCCGGATATGTGTACTACAAGCTCCAATTGTGAGTCAGAAAATGAACCTTCTTATGAGGTGAGAATAGTTCCCATGTAATAATTTCTCACAACTCTGTTTCTCTTTACTTCATACTCTTCTCTATAATATGCAAAAATTGCCAGTTGTAAACTGACGTGATTGTGTGATGTGGATGATAAATCTTGGGCATCTGAAGAGATCTGTGGGAAGGATTTGGCGGTTGTATGGCTAGTTATTTGTAGTGGTGGTCTTCAACAAGTGAATATACATGCCATATGTAGCTGTGACCCCTTCCCACCACGTGGCATACTATAATGTAATATTAGTTTCTAACTCATTTCTAAAGTCAGGATTGGCTGCTCACACCAGAACAGGAACAATGTTCTTTTGATTTTGCCCTTGAGTCGCTGTCACCCTGTGCTATGGTCAGGCCTTTACAACAGGCCTCTGCACCAGCATTTTTACTACTGGTTTATACTAGTCACACTGATGTTTTCTGTTTGATTCTTGTTGGTAAGTTACTAATTGTTGAAATGTGCATCAACACCCTCTATTTTGTTTGACTGTAGCTAGAGACTCCTTCACCTATATGGTCTATGTAGGTATTTATTTTGTTTTAGTTATGTTCATTCTTTTGATTATTCCAGATGCGTTCTACTGACCTCATGAGCAAACTCGAATTAAGTCAGAGCTCTGATGATGCGTCTGACATGGAAAGTGCAGCGAAGAGCTGTACCATTGATTGTAAAGCATCTGGTGAACAGGAGAACATCAATAAATCGTCGAAAGACTCGTCTGAGAAAACTGATGGAAAAGAAGAGCACAGTCGTGGAGATTATGAAATTGGTACATCAGTAGCACATTCCATGCCTGTGATAAATAGGGACAAGTCTCTCTTTCCTGAAAGGGATCTTAATGTACCGCAAACAGATGGACAAGAGTCCGGTCGTGTTTCAGAAGCAAGCAAGGTAGGTATTATAGAAAGATCTTTATCTAATGTTGTAAAGGCCTTTTTCTTATTAATTGGCTCTTCCTACCTAGACAGCTTCTGTCCATGCACAATTGTGCTCACACATCTATTAAAGTTGCAATCCAAATTATTCAATCCCCATTGAAAATTTATTTATTTTTTGCCAATATTTACAAAATTTTAGCTGTTTGTAAAAAGAAAAAAAAAGCACACCCGAAGCTACTAATCATGGGCTCCATTAGTTGCATCAGGTGTGCTTGAGATAAAACCCATCAAATAACCTGGACTGCCTAATGGTATTGACAGTGAGTTGTGCCAAATTTATTGACAGGTGCATGTCTCTTTAATAAGCTTTACGCATTTGAGATTGTCATAGGGTCAGAAAATGCAAGCATAAATTTGTGTCAAAATGTGCTCCATTTTCTGGATTTACTATTAATAAACCTGTCTAAGGCTGTCTGCACAGGAGCCCGCAGCGTAATCTGTCCGTGTGCCCAACTGGCATCTGTAAGTACCTGTCAGTTGCGGAAGGGCTGCGGGTCCAGACTGCTTCCATTGACTTCAATGGAAACTGTCCGCACAGAATCTGCTCAAAAATAGAAAATGTCCCGCTCCTCCCCGCGCGGAAAATCGCAATTTATTTCCGCTCGCGTGCAGAAAAAAAAAACGCTTTTTAATAGCATGTTATGGGCGGTGTCTGCTGCAGAATCCGGAGGCGGCCGCCTGCTCCAGATTCCACAATGCAAATCTGCCCGTGTGCAGCCGGCTCTCTCTGTAAGCCATGCCCCCTTTGGGTGGGTGCAGAGCAGAGAGTGAAATTTGTATGCAGTTTTGAGACACATGATGATTTGTCACCTCTTTTGGTGCAGTTTACACTAAAATCTGCCTCTAATACATGGATCCATTCTCCACTAAGTGCTTTATCTTGAAATACTTTCTGCATAATTTTGGGATCTAAAACGCCTGGGGCAAATTTATGAAACTGTCTAAAAGTAAAACTATCTTTGATACTCATGGCAGCCAATCGCAGCGCAAGTTTCTTTCATATTCTGCTATGAAAAATGTTTCAATTTCAGTGCACGTAATTTACTTTTTTAAATACTGGTGGAAGACAAGCAGTCATGTTAAAAGAAGCTTATTTTTCTTTGCTTACTTGAAATATATTGCAAATAGATTTTCTTAATTGTATTTTATTTCTTAAAAGGCGGGTGAAGCTGAGAATGAAGTGCCAGAGAAAGCGTTCCTCACCCTGAACTCGGCCCAACCTGGTCTCGCTGATGATGCTGACCATCTCAATGTAGTAGCCACAGATGAGGGAGTAAAAGAGACGGAACCATCAAACCATGATGTGAACCTGAATTCTGACGGTGTGGCGGGAAGTCTACCTGAAGCCTCCAGAAGAGAGGTTTCATCTATTCAAGGGAAACCAGCTACAGATGATGCAGTACCTCTTGCAGAAGACTCTGACGACGAAGCCTGCTTAGTAGGTGAATACACAATGGCTGGTGCCAAATCCTCTGAATTGGATGGAACTTCTGTTTTAGAAGACCTGGATCTAGAAGGCAGCAGTGAAAGATGTTCAACGGAGGTTTCTTTCCTAAGCGAAAAGCATGAAGGTCATGTCCATGAGGAAGAAACGGCTGAAAGCCAAAATTGCCTGCTTAAACCTCAAGCACCATTTCAAGGAGAAATGATAAAAAATAACAAAAGTTCTGTGGAGAACAAAAAGCAGGAAGAGCACCTGCCTGGTTCAGAAGTCAAAGAAATGCAAATTGATGCTTTATTAGCAGAAGTAGAAACTCAGACGTGTCAGGCTGTTGTAAATAATTCTGTAAATTCAGGATTAAGCAAGGATTCCCTAGAGGGAAATCCAGAGAAGTCCAATGAAGAAACTCTGCCGTCAAATACAACAAATTCTGTCAGGTCGCAGTCAATGATACAGGGCAGTAAAATGGATTCTGAACCTGTAGAAAAACAGCAACCAGACACCATGTATTTGTGCTCATTGGTAACACCAACCAAGACAAGTTTAACACCCAGCAGCAGGAATTCAAGTAACAAGAAAGAATTCCTGTCAAAATTAAAGCGAATATGCCTAGGTTCCACGCCTGGCCATATGGTTAGTTCTAGTTCTGAAAATTCACTGTCTCGGGATGAAAACTGCATCGCTGGTGGCTTCACAGGAAAGAAAATTGAAGTTATAGACTTGGTAAAAACTTCACTTTCACAAGAGGAAGGTGAAAGCACTTTGGAGAATTGTGATGCTGTAGCTGAAGAGCCTCCAGTAGACCATTTATTGGCAGAAGAATCTGTCATTACTACTGTAGACTTTGTTGAACCAGAAACCCTTGAAGGAGAGATGCCTTCTCAAGATAACTGCCTAATATCCCCATCTCTTGAAGATGTATCTGATGGCATTGAGCAGGACCTTTCTCTAAACCTACCTGATATTTGTTTCATAGTAAATACAGGGAGTATAAGTAAAGAGCAGTATGATCGCTGGTCTGAAACTTCTGACGAAGATATTGAGTATATCCGTTCATCTAAAGAACCTCTGCCACACCAAGAACCTTTGCAGGAAGAAATTCATACGTCTTCTAGTTTATTCCTAGATCAGGAACAAACTATCACCGATAAGGCAGAACAGTGCTTTAGTAGGCCGCCTGATTCAAGTAGTGGTGTATATAATAAACAGGATGAATATTTGTCAAGGAGTCTCCAAGATCTCGACCACCACCATGAGAATGTTGTTGTAACTAAAAATACGAAAGACCCTGTTAGAGCTGTACAAACAATCAGCAAGGAGAGTTCTTCTAGGTCTGACCTGGACTACGCCTTCTCTAATAGAAGAATGGTATCGGATGACCTTACTCAGAACACTCTTGACATGGAAAATGTGCGTTTCGCTTGTAAGTTGAAGGAGACTTTACGAAAGTCCTCCACAGATAAAGTTATTCATGGGTCTACTTTCCAGACAATGTTTGAGTCCAGAAGGATTCTCAGCTGTTCAAATTCTACAACCAAATGTAGAAACCCTCTTCTTATCACTATGCACTGCCCACACCGCAGGACAGATTTTAGAAGGCATGGCTACCGGTACCCAAGCGCTTACAATAGTTCACCCTACTATGAGGATGAATTATGGAGTAGACCGGTTACCTATTCCAGGACTATCAGAAATGTTAGAACTCCTAGATATTCTCCTTTTCACTTCAGTCGGTTGCGGTATGAAAATACATTGGACAAATCGGATACTGACATTTCCGTCATTCTTAACGAATGTGTGCAGTCCAATCACTTAAAGTTGAGCAGTATTGGCTTGGGTAGCACTGCCATAGACAGAACTCCAGCCAGTCAGCTGGAAGAGGAGGTTGGCTGGCAGGCAAGAAGAACAAGTGTACCGGTCTCCTCTAAATCCCATTCTGTTAAGAACATGATATCAGACCTGTGTATGAGCCTACACTCAAGGTTACAGAATGTTGCAAGAGTTTCTGAGCAACAGATTTCTTTTTACATATATGAGAACGATGATGCTGATTTCATCTCCTCAGCTAAGGTAATTATCATGCTGTCTAATATGTTGTTGTATACAGACTGAGATCACATGTGCATAGCGTAACACACCAATCAGTTATAACATTAAAACCATCTACCTAGTATTGTGTAAGTTTCTCTCAAGCTGCCAAGATAACTCTGGAGGCCCTGGACTCCACAAGACCTCTGAAGGTGTCCTGTAGAGCCTGGTACAAGAGGTTAGCAGCAGGTCTTTTTTTAAGAGGTTTTTGGGGGTTAAGCGTTTTTTACACAAAACTTTTCACCATGGCCACAACATAACAAATGACTCATGTTCTCCTCTCCCCATTTGTACCCTGTTGGTGGGTTGGTCTTCCTGGTGATGTCATGTTTGCTGGCTGCAGTCAGCGTGTGCCTTCCCATAAACAGGCTGCCACAGCCATTGGCAAAGCTCAGCAATTATTGTTGAGCTCTGTCATTGGTTGCAGCGGCGGATTTATAGGATGACACCAAGAAGAATCATCCTCTGGTGGGGGACGAGCAGGGAGAGGAGAGTATTAGCTTTTGTTATGTTGTGGCCATGGAGCTGGCTTTAGGCAAAACTTTTAAGTTGTGGGTTGAAGACTTTGTGGGTCAGACTTCAGACAAATTTTTTTTTTCCCAGCACATCTCACACATGCTCGATCTGTCTGATATCTGGGGGAAATTTGGAAGTCAAATTAACACCTTGAACTTTATCTTCCCCAAGCACTACGGTAGATCGGTGTTTCTCAACTCCAGTCCTCAGAGACCTCCAACGGGTCATGTTTTCTGGACTTCCTTAGTATTGCACTGGTGATGCAATTATTGTCGGCGCCTCAGACCTTGCCACAAGTGTTCTTACTAAGGGATATCCTGAAAACCTGACCTGCTGAGGTCCGTGAGGACTGGAGTTAGAAAACATTATGGTATACTGTGGTCAAGAAGGAGTGTAGACGGTTTGCACTAATGTTTCGGTGGTGTGTGTGTCCAAATAACATTCACATGAATGCTAGAATTCCCCTTACAACATTGCCCACAGTATCATACTGCCTATTCTGACTTGCCTTATTGCATCCAAGGGCCATCTCTTCCCTGGATAAGCGCTATGCATTCACACCTCTGGCCATTCATATGATGTACAAAAAGAAGATTCGTCGGACCAGGCTGCCTTCTTTCATTGGTCTATAGTCTAGTACTGATGCTCACGTGCCCATTGTAAGAGCGGAGGTCAGCATGGGAAGTCTTTCAGATCTGTGACTATGCAGCCTCATACACAGCTAATTGCGATTGAAAAATAACAAACTGTTGACATGTCATGGGGACATATCAAAAGTGTTTATTGGTGAGGGACTAGGTGCTGAGACCTCCGCCGATCACTAGAACAAAGCAGCCGAAGAGCCAAGATGGGCTCATAAACGTCAGCTAGTGAGCTCCCACCGATCCAAACCTTTAACATGCCAGAAGTTTTTTGAAAATACAATTACAATTTAAAGGCTTTGGCCCGCCAACCTCATTTATCACACATCCATAGGATCCACAAGTGTATGACCACTGGGTTTCTGCCTGCTCAGACCCCACTGATCATGAAAGTGGGGGGAAGGGTGTGCGTGTGCGCGTGCGTTGTGTAAATTGAGCGGTGGTCAGCAATGCCCAATATATCGCTCTATCACTGTCTTTGGGACTGGCTGAGCCTGTTAATAGGTAATCCGTATTGTTGGTGCATCAACCTCTTATGATGTAATGGCTGATTGATGAAAGTATTGTTAGAGGTTTTGTCAGATTAAATCACGCCTTTCCCCAAAAACAAGTTTGGGGGCACAGAAGTCCACAAGGTGATGTAAGAAATGTTTTTTCCACAGAGCTTATTAGTAAAGGACGGCCACATTCCCGCTGATCCGCAGGACTTCTTGAATAGTGAGCATCCTGAATCGCAGCAGTTTTTAGTCATCATAAAAAATGAGGATGTCTTTTCTTCCATACACAAAGTAAGTTTTTAGGTTTTATAGAATATTATTTTCATGCTGTTATCTATGTTTGTGATGGACAATGTATTTTTAAAAATATATTTTCATATTTCAAGCTAGACTGCGCCTTTTCACATTTTTGCTTACCTGGGGTACTGCCTATTAGATATTTGGGTCTCTTGTCCCTCCATTTGACAATGGAAACTGTACTTTCATACCTCCTACTGCTTGCTAACAAATAACCTATTCTGCAGCTCTGCTGCACCCGCTGTAGGTTGGCCCATTTTAGTGGCCTGTAACCTACAGAGGGCCTCTGATCTGAGGGTCCTTTTACATGGGCCGACAGTCTTTTAAGCTACTGTTCCCCCAACTCCAATCCTCAAGGACCGCCAACAGGTCATGTTTTCAGGATCTCCTCAGTATTGCATAGGATATCCTGAAAACATGAGCTGTTGGTGGTCCCTGAGGACTGGAGTTGGGGACCCCTGTTTTAAGCAACTGCACGAGCGCGTAACATCACAGCTAAGGTTGTTGGCATTTGTGCAGTGCTTTCGAACTGAAAGGCCGGCCACTCATTGGCTTCTCATCAGCTTCTCGCTCCCCGCTAGGCGCTTCCCGTAGGAAGCGCTTTGCAGGGAGTGAGAAGCCAGCGAGTCGTCACACAGCATGAGAAGCCTGCGAGTGCTAACAAGGTAGTTTAAGCTGACAGGAAAGTTAGCTAACGACAAGTGAGCGATAGTTGCGCTTTCACACTGAACGATTATTGTTCACTTTCACTCGTTTGAATGAATTTTGAGCGATAATCGTTGTGTGTGTAAGGCTGGGTTCTCATGGGACGTATTCGCGGCGGTAATCTCACCGGGATTTCCGCCAGGAAAGCGCAGCTTTAAAACCCGCAGCACTTAGCCGTAGGTTTTGGAGCCGCTGGCCGCATGCTTTTCCATTGCGGCCAGCCGGTTTCTCCAGAGAGAGAAGCGTGGCCACAACGCGAAGAAAAATAAACATGCTGTGGCCGGGAAATCCGTGCCGCAGCTCCAGCTTTGCCGCAATGGATTGTCCATCCCATGTGGACGAGATTTTTGACAAATCTCGTCTACATGGCTGGCTAATCCCGGGATTAGCGGCCGCAGTGAAATTCCGCAAGGGCTTTTCTATGGCAAATCCGCCCTGTGTGAACCCAGCCTAAAATGTCCTTAACAGAACTGTTCCCTGTCACTTCCTGTACGGATCCTTCCTTTGCATATGTGAGTTTTTAGGTCCTCCTATATGCCAAGCAAATGTTATCTTGTAGGATCATGGTTAAAACAAAACAAGTAAACCATGGGGTCTTTTTTTTCTATTCTCTTTGTGTCTGTCAGCTATGGAATAGTCTAGTCTGTTCTAAAACACCAGAAAAAAGGTTTACTGAAATATATACTGGCCCTGCAAAAGTAAATGGGACACTCCTCCTTGCCTCCATTGCATGAATAATGCCCTATAGTTACATTTATGTATATGCTGGGAGCTTTTCCTGTCTCACATGCCAAGCGTAGACTTCAAACATGATGTGGACAACTGCCAAAGGCCCTTTTACACGGAGTGATTGTTGTTCAGGTAATAATCGCATTGTGCAAAACGGACTGATGTATCGGTATAAATACAGCCAGCAATCATCCCATGTGCTACAGCGGAAGTATCGTATGACAGACAGTTTCCATTGGCTACAATGGAAGACGGCCGTGTGTTTTTCCATGGCAAATAGACATTTCCTTCACGCTGCGGTATTTCGCGGTAGAATTCCACAGTGTGAACATTGCAAGGCAAAAAGCTATTGGGTTCAATAGAACCTAATAGCTGCGGAATAACACCGCGGATTTCTGCTACGTGAAACGCGACACAAATCCATCCGTGGGCGTTAGGCCTAATGGGCTGAAACTTCATGCTGCATAGAGAAAGCTTTGAAGCAGTCATCTCCCTTAAGGTCCCCTTTAAATGGACCAATAGCTGCCCAAGTAATCTCTCAAACAAGTGATTATGAGCGACTGTTGTCCCGCGCGCACACACGACCCGCGACAGGGCACTGAGCGAGAAGTTGGTCAGTAGTCGCTAGTCTTCTATTTCAGTGAGCTGAAACCGAATAGCTACTTAGCGACTTCTCACTACATGTAAACAGGAGTTGTTCAGCCTTTGCGTGAACGCCTGTCTGCAGTGAATGGAGCTGGCTGCTGGAAGAGATCTCTGGCGCACTCTCCATTCTCTATCAGACTATTGCTCCTGTGTGAAAGCAAGGAGCATTAGTCACTGGGATGGCTGTTGTACTGTGTTAAGGGACCTTAACATCCCAGGCATATTTACACTGAAAGGTATAAGCTGTGACCCCATTGTAAGAGTCAATGGGTCTCCTCATGTCCATTGTGTGAATGGCCCATGAAGCTTCTGTAAAGCCTTTCTCTGAATGCTGTTGAATGTAGCGTAGGCAACATGGCTGCCCCCATTGTCTTGTATAGAGAACAGAGTAAAAAAAATCTACAACTGCAAAATAAAAACAGGTAAGAAAAATTGAAACTTTTCTCTGTCCGGTTTTAATTGATAAAAATTGATGCTATAGTCCCTTTAGCAAAGCCTAATCTACCACTGCTCTAGACATTGCTAACTTCTATCTCTCGAGGGGTCATTGAAACGTAACATTTCTCGTCCGTATCATTGGGGGCCACAGCCTAGACCATGGGATATAGCCACTGCCCTAGGAGGCGACACTAAGCAAAAAAGTGTTAGCTCCTCCCCACCTGGCTATATCCCCCCTGCAGGCACTCAGCTAATTAGTCTTTAGCTTAGTGTCTGCTAGGAGGCAGACGTGGCTATTCGCGGGAATCCGGGGAGTCGGGGCTTTTCCCTGGCTCTACTGGCCTCCCGGGGGAGACGCAGGCAGGGGGTGTCTCCACCACTACTGCGGCGTCTCACCCAGAGAAGAAAAAGGGGCCCGACCATGCAATGCGCATCTGAGTCGGTTACCCGCCAGCCATAGGGCTCCCCCTCCCTGGAGTAGCGCACTGTCGGACGGTGACGCGTAGGGGGCAGCACTGCTGGAGTGGTCGACGCAAGGCAGGCTGTGGCTCCCAGGAAGACACCCCCCTTGGGACTATGGACGGCGCAGGTATTCCGGCGCAGACAGCGCATACCTTAAGGAGCATCAGGACGCCGGCGGTGGCAACGGCGGGGGCAGCGGCAGCGGCGATGACAGCGGCAATGACAGCGGCGATGACAGCGGCGATGGCAGCGGCGATGGCAGCGGCAAAGGCGGCGGCAGCGGCAGCTCTCCCGCCCAGGGATAGAAGCTTGCGTGTTGCAGGACGCCGGGGCGCTGGCCGGCAGGCCACTTCCGGGCACGGCGCTCCGGGGGGCGGAGCGCCGTCGTCACGGCCGGAAAGCGTCACTTCCGGGTCGCGGGGGACGCTTCCGGGCCAGGCCACGCCCCCTCCGACCGGGATGAGTTAAAAAGTCCGCATGGACAGAGAAATGGCCGCGCTCCTGGGCACTTCAGTTGCTACACCTCTGAGCCCAGCACCTGCAGCTCTCTGAAGCACACAGCAGCCTTCCAGCCGTGCAGCCCTGCAGCCCTGCAGTTTTCCTCGGCAGTTTCCTTCTGCAACGCAGAAAGCACCCGGACAGCAGCAGCACCTCCTGTCTCGGGCACCAGCAGCAGGAATAACTCCGCAGCAGTCCCTGCCACAGCACCTGCCGGGTCACCAACGCCGCGAGATCGTATGGTACACCAGCGTCGACTTCCGACAGCATCCAAGCGTCAGGACCAGAGGCTCCAGCTGGACCAGGGGAACCGCAGAAACAGATGCTAGACCGGGTAAGCCCTGCCCAAGGCAGCACTTTGCGGTGTTCTCCCCTTGCCCTCCCCGTCCCCCCTGCAGGCATTCCTGTAACGGTACTTAGCTTACCCGCTACCTGGGAATTGTTTTCTGTTGCCATGTCTGACCCTAGATCAGAGGGTTCCAGCCCGGCCGAGGGGAGGGTGAAGCGTGGCGCTTGCACTATCTGCAGCGTTAAGTTCGCTTGCGGTCAAGTCGACCCCCGCTGCGCTAGATGTGCCGCGGTGCGTGCAGCTCCAGGGACCCCGGTGCCCCCCGCCGCCCCTGTGGAGCCAGGGCCCGAACCCCAAAGGGCAAGGTCCCTGGCCGCTGCCGTTTCTGGCTGGGCCATATTCTCTGCGGCGATTTTTCGCCGGTTAGAGTCCAGCTCAGACACGTCCTCCTCGGAATATGCACGAGGGAGGGCACGCAAGAGGAGGAGGTCCCGTAGCAGCGTGGACACTCCCCATAGATCGCGCCATACCGGGAGGTCGTCTAGACCCTCAAAGTCCAGACTATCCAGGGACTATCATGGCCATCATGGGTCCAGGGAGTCCGTGCATACTAATCATAGATCAAGGCATTCTTCACGGTCCCGGTTATTCTGCGAGACCAGCCCGGGCTCGCCATGAGTCCCCTCGAGCATCTTGCTCATGGGCGCCCCGGGATACGGCGCAAGCGGCAGGCAAGGGCAGTGGGTCTGAATACTACGACCACTCGGCAGGCTCGTCAGTTTCGGAACTAGACGAGGAACAGGTGTCGCCTAGCCAGCCTAATATACGGCCTGGTAATATCCATAAGAGAAACCCGCCAAGTAATGGAAGAAACAGTGGAGACGCCTCCTTCCGCGGTGTCATGTAGACAGCGACAGGTCTTCCCAGACCATCCGGATTTTTCGGAGGTCCTTAACAGGGAATGGCAGAACCCGGATAAGAAATTTAGGCAATCCGGGAAGACTCGGAAAAGTACATATCCATTCCCAGGGGGCCTGAAAAAGGGTTGGGCGGTACCTCCGGTAGTTGACCCGCCAGTTTCGCGACTGTCTAGAAGTTCAGCACTGCCAACAGCCGAGGTAGCAATGCTGGCTAATCCTCAAGACAGGAAGCTGGATGAGTGGGCAAAAACCGTGTTTTAAGCCACAGGCACCGCCTTACAGCCGATGTTTGCGACCGCATGGTCAGCAAGGCATCCATAGCCTGGGCCAAGCAGCTACGGAGAGACACTGTAGCAGGCTCTCCACCAAATGGGTTGCTCAAACCAACAGACAACGTCATACAGGCAAACAAATTTGTATGCGCAGCAGAAATAGATGCAGCCAAGTTTGTCGCCCGGGCGTCCGCTGCATCGGTTGCGGCAAGGAGAACTCTCTGGCTGAAAAAGCTGGTCAGCAGATACAGCATCCAAGATGGCCCTAACAAAATTGCCATTCGAAGGAAACAGGCTGTTTGGACCTAAACTGGATGACATGATAAAGGACGCTACAGACGGCAAGAGCACGTCGTTACCACAAATGCCGGCAAGAAAGGAGAAGGTTCCACTAAAAAAGGAAACCATTTGTTGTAGATCCTTTCGGCGTTTTTCATCCCGCCCAGGGTCGGGGCAGTGGTCCTAGTCTACAAGAACCCCGACGGACGCAAAGAGGGGCCCCTCTTTCAAAAACAAGGCAAACTTGGCGATCCCGACCCGGAACATCTAAAACAGCGGGATCAGAAAGCAAGGCATGAGATGCTGCCCCCACCCAGTGTCACCACGGGGGGGGGGGCAGGCTCTTCCAATTTCGGGAGACATAGGGGAGGCGCATGAGCAACAAGTGGGTGCAGGAAATTGTGACATCCGGTTACGCAATCGAAGTCACGACTCTCCCACGGAATGCATTCTGCAGGTCCGGAGTGCCTACCACCCCGGAAGGAGTAGCCAACCGACAGCAGGCAGGGCGGAACCTTCTGGCACAGGGGGTTGTGAAACCGGTACCAGGGGCACAAGAAAGGCAAGGGTTCTATTCGAATCTTTTTTCTTGTACCCAAAAAGGACGGCAGAGTGAGGCCGGTACTGGATTCAAGGAGGTTGAACCAATTCATCAGAACAAAACATTTCCGGATGGAGCCAATCAAGTCCGTGATAACCTCCATGCAACCAGGCGAATTGCGGTCATCAATAGATATCAAGGACGCTTATCTCCATATCCCGATTCGGGAAACACATCAAAAATTCCTTCGTTTCGAAACACAGGGAAGGCATTTTCAGTTTACGGCACTGCCATGCGGCCTGTCTACCTCTCCAAGGGTCTTTACGAAGGTACTAGCAGCAGTGATGGCGCCGCTCCAGGCGGAAGGTATATCAGCCATTCCATACCTGGACGATATACTAATAAAGGCACCGTGGGGGACGGCAACATCAAAAGCTTACACGTCACGATGAAGATTCTAGAAGAATTCGGCTGGATAGTGAACCGCGAAAAATCATGCCGAATACCGACGCAACACTTGGAGTATTGGGCATGATATTCGATGCCAGCCAGCACCGGGTCCGACTACCTCAAGCAAAGGTAGACAAGCTCCGGCAGGGGGTCCGGTCCCTAATACAGGGGAAACCGTTAACCCTCAGAATGGCTACCCTGGGCCAGATGGGGCAGCATTCGAGGCGGTTCCGTTTGCCCAGTTCCAGTCAAGGAAACTACAACACTTGATATCGGCACGCTGGAATAGGGTCCGGATGACCCTGGAACAGCGAATCCAGATAACCCCTCAACTCCAAAAGTCACTGAAGTGGTGTCGGGGACCTGGGAGACTTCAGGCGGGATGGCCTTTGAGCCCAAGTCGCTGGACAGTAGTGACGACGGACGCCAGCCTTTCAGGTTGGGGCGGAACACTAGGGGACCAGTCGGTTCAAGGAGTGTGGTCTCAAAAAGAGACAAGGCTACAGATTAACATCCTAGAGTTGCGGGCCATCTACCTGACTCTCCGACACTTCGGGCCCAATCTCAAGAGAAAGAAGGTACGCGTTCAAACGGACAACACCACAGCGGTGGCCTATGTCAACCGACAAGGAGGAACAAGGAACGTGTCGGTAATGAGCAAGGTAACAGGCATACTAGCGTGGGCGGAGAAGCATCTGAGCTCGATGTCCGCAGTCTACATTGCCCGGAATAGAGATAACTGGGTGGCGGATTACCTAAGACAAGAAACAGTGGATCCCGGCGAATGGGGGCTGCACCCAGAAGTATTTCGGACGATATGCCGGAAGTGGGGCTCGCCAGACGTGGACCTCAGGGCGTCCCGACTAAATTACTAGCGACACTCATTTATGTCCCGAGCGCGGGATCCACGAGCAGCGGCAGCGGAGGCGCTGACCATTTCGTGGGAGGAGTACAAGCTCCTATACGTATTTCCACCCATTTCTCTCATACCGAGGATCCTAGGGAACATCAAGCAGGAAGGATGATCAGCAATATTAATAGCACCAGACTGGCCAAGAAGAAGCTGGTACGCGACCATCATAGAAATGCGGCTCGACACACCGTGGCATCCTCCAGAGCAAAGAGACCTGCTATCCCAGGGGCCTTTTTTTCTACACCCAAATTCCAAGTCTCTACATTTGACGGCTTGGCCGTTGAGAACGAGGTGTGGAGGAGGAAGGACTATTCGGAGAAGGTTAGCCAGACTATGATACGGGCCGGAAAACCAGCCTCATCTGCAATTTATTGTAGAGTCTGAGAAGCGCTCCTTCACCTGTGTGAGGAGGGGCGGGTACAACCGATACAATTGTCGGTGGCCGGAATTCTTGCATCCCTACAATCAGGCCTCGAGGTAGGATTGAGGGTAGGCTCGTTAAGGGGACAGGTGTCGGCATTAACGGTACTGTTCCAAAAACCAATCGCAAAGAGGATGGCAGTACGTACATTCCTGCAGGGAGTCGTCCATACGACACCCCTGTTTAAACCCCCGGTCCAAACTTGGGACCTTAATCTCGTGTTGGACACTATGACGGGCCAGCCGTTTGAGCCGCTGAAGGAGACTACTGGCCTGGAAAGTGGTATTCCTCGTCGCCATTACGTCAATCCGTAGGTTCTCGGAGCTGGCGGCTTTGTCTCTACAGGCGCCATATAGGACCGTCCATCCGGACAAAGTAGTGCTGAGGCCATCACCCGAGTTACTACCAAAGGTGGTATCTCTGTTGTCAGACTAATGAAGAAAATTGTCTTGCCTTCTTTTCGTCCAGATCCAGTACAAAAAAAAAAAAAAAAAAAAATATATATAATAATAAATGCTGCACCACCTTGGTCGTGGTAAGGGTGCTGAGGATCTATGTGAAAAGAACAAAGACGTTTCGTAGGACCGACACCCTCTTCGCTATTCCGAAGGGGACCCGAAGGGGCTTGGCAGCCTCAAAAGTCATCCTATCCAAATGGATAAGGTCCCTGATAACAGAGAAGTATCGCACCTCAGGGAGCTTGCCGCCATGTCGGGTTACGGCCCGCTCCACACGGGCGGTAGGGGCTTACCGGGCAGTCCGTCACGGAGCCGCAGCCCTTCAGGAGGGTAAGGCAGCCACCTGGACTTCCTTACATATGTTCTAAAAATTTTATAAGGTCCACACAGCTGCATCATCCGACGCCGCTCTTGGCCGGAAGAGCTTGCAGACGGCGGTCGTTGACCGCACAGCCGAACTCTGAATGCCCACCCAATATATTGTTTTCGGGACTGCTTGTGGACGTCCCATGGTCTAGGCTGTGGCCCCCAATGATACGGACGAGAAACAGATATTTTTGGTATAACTTACCGTAAAATCTCTTTCTCGTCGCGTTCATTGGGGGCCACAGCACCCACCCCTTATTTATTTAGGCGGTTGCTGGAACTTTCTGTTCTTCGGTCATGGTTCGGCAGAAAATTGTGCCAAAGAGGTTGTTTTTGGTATGTATAAAAACATAATATGTATAATCGTACTCCCACTGGCTTCCTACTGCTTGCAGACAGACTAATTAGCTGAGTGCCTGCAGGGGGGATATAGCCAGGTGGGGAGGAGCTAACACTTTTTTGCTTAGTGTCGCCTCCTAGGGCAGTGGCTATATCCCATGGTCTAGGCTGTGGCCCCCAATGAACGCGACGAGAAAGAGATTTTACGGTAAGTTATACCAAAAATATCTGTTTTTTGGTTATTTTACTTTAGTTTCTACAAAAGCTTCTTTTCACCATTCTGTTTAGTCTTTTCTCTGTTAATGTTTTAGCATGGGATCAGGTTGCTGTTTGAGAGGTTTGGCAATGTGATATGTACTGAAATATTTGCTCTTTGCTGTAAAGGCTTAAACATGGAATATTGGGTGAGGCGTGGGAAAAGAAAAAAAAAAAACACGCCCTCCGATGTTTTTCTAAGGCTGGGTTCACATGTCTGGTAATCCAGAGAGTGTGAAAGCCATCTCGAGTGGGAATGCCGGATGGATGCGTTGCACACGGCTAGAGATGAGCGAGCATACTCGCTAAGGGCAATTACTTGATCGAGCATTGTCCTTAGCGAGTACCTGCCCGCTCAGAAGAAAAGATTCAGCTGCCGACGGCGGGCGGGGTGCGGCTGGGGAGAGCGGTGGGGAACGAAGGGGAGATCTCTCTCTCTCCCTCTCTCTCTCCCGCTCCCCCCTGCTCACTGCCGCAACTCACCTGTCACCCGCGCCGGCAGCCGAACCTTTTCTTCCAAGCTGGGAGATACTCGCTAAGGACAATGCTCGATCGAGTAATTGTCCTTAGCGAGTATGCTCGCTTATCTCTACACACGGCATTCCCTCTGCTGCTCTATGGTATGATATGGGACACAGCACTGGACCTTCTAACTAGCTGGATTGAATAACGCTGCAGTCAGTGTTTTTTGATCCAGCACAACCATGCCAGAGGGAAATGCGCCGGATCACTGGACAGGTGTAAACAAACTTTTTAGGTTTTTGACTGACTGCCTGTGAATCATTCAGCAATCCTTCACCTTCTATAAATCTTTTTGTGTCTATATAAAAAATTTCTTTATATACTTGTGTTACTTAAATTATAGCCACGTTCTCCCTTCAGATCCCGTATTTGATGCAACTAAAGCTCCTGCCTAATGTAACCTTTGCTGGTGTGGACAGTCCGGAGGATTTGACAGAGTCTGCATACGAAGTGCTCTTCCAAGTCGGTGGCTTTGTGGCTTCCGATAAAAGTGTATTGGAAAGCATAACACTGGGTGAGTGTTTTATTTAGGAGTTCATAGTTTAAATGGTATATCCTATAGCCATGCCATTAAAGTCTGATCAATCTAGTGTAGGCCCCTACTGTGCCTGGTCCAGCTGATGAATGGGAGTGACACAGGAACAGCCAAGTGGCTCCCAAAGAAGTCAATGGCCATTATGGAAAACGTATCGCCCAGCAAGCTATACTATTTCAGTGGCTTCTGAGTTGCGGAAACAGTATAATGAAGCCTGTTCGGCTGCTTTCATAAGCCCTGGCTGCCACTACTTGCAGCCAGGCCAAGGACAGTGAAGGCCAAAACTAAAGAGGTGTGGGACCCTGATCTGTCACATCTGTCCCGTGTATATGTCTTGATGTGCTATATATTTCTCCGATGCACACTGCAGAATGGGTTCAGTTGTTAAGATTGGTTTAACTCTGTGTGCCATTGTATCTCACCTTTCTTTTTATCACATTTCAGGAAAACTAAAGGAAGTTCTTGCCATTTTGGAGAAGATGAGCAGAACGTCTCCTTGGAAGTGGCTAATTCACTACAGAGAAAATCGGAAGCTTAAAGATGATAAAAGGTTTCTTTCTGCCCATAACATTAGGAATATTCTACTGTTCTGTAAAATATCACAACTAGCTAGACGTCCTACTAATAACTACTCACCTGTCGCTTGTTCTATCTTTGAACCCCTTCCTGCATTATCACATACGTTTTCTTCACGGGAAGGGACTTCTTTCCGGATCGTTCCATCCGTACATGTATGTAATGATTTGTTCAGCCGGAGGATCACCTGCTGTGATTAATCGCTGCCTACCAGCACTAATTGACAGGATCAAAGAAAACTCCAGTGCTGTCTAAAAGAGCAGACTACTACAGGGCACACCGGCATCATGTAGTTGAGGTTGTATAGCAATGCAGTCTTTAAAGCCACAGTCAAAAAGATTTAAAGTAACAGAACTTGTCAGAAAGGTCCCTTGAAAATGAATAATAATGTGTTCCCCTGGTTGGACCGCCAACAGTCAACTGTAATCTGGGAGGAAGCATGTAAAGGGCCATTTACAAACAAATTTAATTGAGTGATAATTGTCCCGTGTAAACACAAAAAAATCATTTACTCACTTCTTGTTATTGCTGACTTTCAGTCAGAATAACAAAATACTGCTGGATCGCGGCTTCTCGTTCCATGTAGAACTTTAGCACTTCACATGAATTCTGTGTAAACGCTCTACACGAGCGCTAACGCCCTTAGCAGTGACGTCGGCACTCGACTGTCATCCCATCTAATCTTTTTCTACAATCACAGAACTCTATTCATCATCGTTATCTGAAAAAGTACATGTTGGGAATGAAAACATTTCTTACATAGTATGTTAGGCCAAAAAAAGACATATGTCCATTTGGTTAGCCTTTAACCCCCAGCACTTAAATATCAGTGCCCAAAACTGCCCACAATATTCCATGTGTGGTCTGACCAGTGACTTGTACAGAGAAAGAGCAAGGTTCTCGCCATGTGCCTTTAGACCTCCTTTGATGTGTTCCATGATCCTATTTGCCTTGGCAGCAGCTGCCTGACACTGGTTACTCCAGTTAAGTTTACAGTTAACTAAAACCCCCAAGTCCTTTTCCATGTCATTGTTTCCCAGTGGTTTCCCATTTAGTGTGTAATGATGACATGTATTTTCCTGCCCATGTGCATAACCTTACATTTACTTCATCTACAAGCAGGAGCCGTCCGATATCACGTTTCAGGTTCTTCTGTGTTAGAATATGAAGGACATCGGTCAGGTAATAGCTAATGAGCTATTGGCTATGACTAAAGATGAACCTACGCTTCCCACGCGATATGCTGATTCCCCTCACCTCTACCGAAAGTCTGAGACCATTAAACAGTTCATTGTACATTTGTGCCATCATTGATTCAGCTGGTTGATTTTTATTTTTTTTCCCTTTTCTCAGGGCCGAGGCTCGGACAAAGATGTCTCTGCTTAAATCTTACCAGCAGTCAAACGTTATTGAAATCCTGCCTTACCACCAATGTGACAGCAGATCTAAGGAATCGTCCAATGAACTTTCCTGCCTCCTCAACCTCCAGTATCAACATATCCATTCTAGGCTCGCTGTCCATTTGACAGGTATTCTTACTCGGCTCCAGTGATGCCCAACACTTGATCAGCCTTGTCTCTAGAAACCATGTTTCTCCCCATGGTTGCATGGTTTTTTTTTTCCTGGGTTCTCCACTGAACATGTTTTTGGCATGTGGGTGGAAACCGGATAAGTTGATTGGCTACCCATAAAATTGTCACTAAGCCCCATCCTGTACTGTGATTCGCAGTCAGTAAAAAGGCCAGAGCACATATTGAGTGCCGTGTTCTCAAATGCAGAAGCGCTACTTGAATGATGGCTAGGTAACTGAGTGACATCGTTAATGATAGTAACATAGTATGTAAGGCCGAATGAAGACAATGTCCATCTAGTTCAGCCTGTTTATCCTCCTATGTTGTTGATCCAGAAGAAGGCAAAAAACCCCAAGAGGCAGGAGCCAATTAGCCTTTTCGGGGGAAAATTCCTTCCCGACTCCCTAATGGCTATCAGACTAATCCCTGTATCAACCCCTAATAGTTCCTACCTGCCGTATACCCGGATTAACAATTAACCTAAGATTTATATCCTGTAATATCCTTCCGCTCTAGAAAGACATCAAGTCCCCTCTTAAACTCCTCTATGGGTTTTGCCATCAACACATCCTCAGGCAGAGAGTTTCACAGTCTAACTGCTCTTACAGTAAAGAACCCTTTTCTGTGTTGGCGATGAAACCTGCTTTCTTCTAGACGTAGCGGATGCCCTCGTTACCGTCGCAGTCCTGGGTATAAACAGATGATGGGAGAGATCCTTGTATTGTCCCCTAATGTATTTATACATAGTTATTTGATCGCCCCTTAACCTTCTTTTTTCCAGGGTGAATAATCCCAATTTGGATAGCCTCTCTGGGTATTCCAGTCCTCCCATTCTGTTTATTAGTTTAGTTGCCCTTCTTTGAACCCCCTCCAGCACTGTAACATCTTTCCTGAGCACCGGTGACCAGAACTGTGCGCAGTATTCCATGTGAGGCCTGACAAGTGCCTTACATAATGGAAGGATAATGTTCTCGTCCTTCGCCCCTATACCTCTTTTAATGCACCCCAAGACTTTATTTGCCTTTGCAGCAGCTGACTGGCATTGGTTACTCCAGTTTAGTCTACAATCCACTAGTACCCCAGGTCTTTTTCCATATCACTTTTCCCTAGCAGTACCCCATTAAGTGTATATTGGTGACATCCGTTTCTCCTGCCCATGTGCATAACCTTACATTTATCAACATTGAACTTCATTTGCCGTTTTTCTGCCCAAGCCCTCAGCTTATCTAGGTCCATTTGTAGCCTTACGTTGTCCTTCGTTGCATTGATTATATTGTATAATTTTGTATCATCTGCAAATATCAATATTCTGCTGTGCAGCCCCTCAATCAGGTCAATGATAAATATGTTGAACAGCATGGGGCCTAATACTGAACCCTCTGGCACCCCACTAGCAACGGTGGCCCAATCAGAGTATGAACCATTTATTACCATTTCTATCTCTGAGCCAATTCTTTACCCAATTACACACGTTTTCACCCAATTCGAGCTGCCTCATTTTATATATTAGCCTATTATGAGGCATGGTGTCAAATACTTTAGAGAAGTCCAGATATACGAGATCAATAGACTCTCTCCCAGGTCCAGCCTAGAGCTTACTTAATCGTAGAAGCTGATCAGATTGGTCTGACATGATTGACCCTTCATGAACCCATGCTGGTGAGGAGTTATTCCGTTGTTCTCCTTAGGGTATTCTTCAATGGCGTCTCTCTGAAACCCCTCGATGTAGAGGAGCATTGCAGAAAAGTCACAATCTGCAATGTTCTTTGAATGTTTTTATATACAGATCACTGGGAACCTTGCTAACTTCAGCTATTTGTATGATACAGTGCTGAAGCTCTGGTCACCCAACAGTCTGTTTACAAGTTGGCAGCAATGACATTGGCTGCTGCGGTCATGAGCAGTACCAAATCAGTGGCGATAGTGGTCACATACCATACTCCTGGCGTCATGGCTCCTATCATTGAGCATTCATGCCAGAACTATACAAGTTATTGCTGTGTCCACCGATTATTTACAACTAGCCAGCACGTAACCGCTGCAGTGAGAGAACGGGTGTGCAGCTGGGCCTTCTGCATTGGATCTCCTGGAGAAACGAGGGAAGTGCTTATTCCTTTTTTTTTTTTTATTTGATACAAATGGCCGCTGTTGGAAATCTAATAAGCTTTTTGAAACAGAACATGAAAAAAATGATTAGCAATATATTTTTTCCCCCTTTCAAACCATTTTCTCTAAATAAGACCTAATATTTATTAGGAAAAGCTCTAGAACTCCTGCAGATTAAAAAAAAAAGTGGAGCGCACACCAATAAATAATTGTGCAACTTTTTAGGATTTTGCATTCCAAAAAATAATCTTGCTCCATGCACAAAAGGCCCAAAACACTCCAGTTAAGAAAATGCTAAGTGCCATGCATGTATGCACTACCAATATAGCTTTCTTTTTTTTTTCTCTTTTTTTATTACAGGCACAACGTCTACGGTTACTGAAGAGTATGAGCAAAATGGAATCCTTGTCTATGATGTGGACAGTTTCCTAAGAAAAATCCAGAAAGTGGATTCACAGTTCCAGGCTTCATCTTGGTGAGGACGCTTTGTACAGAACCTTGGTAAAGGTTGACAATGTAGCCATTTACTTTTAGTGTCAAAGGGAATATCCATATTAGACATTAGAATTGCTCAGGCTCAGTACCAGTCATTGAAACGTTTGGACATATTGAACCACCTTCACGCCTGCCATGAGCATACCCATAGATAAATCTTCCTAAGTGTTGTCATAGGAATAAATCAGATAAAAGGACCTGTAAAATTATAACTATTTTTGCTTGGGGACAAAGCAGACATTTCCAAAGAAAGGTTTTCTTCATTTCCTCAAAGGTTTTTACTGACAAGTAGGACAGGGCACATAATGGGCATCTGATAAAAAACCGCATCTCTGCTGCAGTCATTGTTCTTACTGCCACACTCGGGACATAGGGGGGGGGATGTGACTGATCTCCTGGAAGACATGTAGAAGACTTCTTTTATATATTTATCAGTTTTGATTACAATATTGGCCAAATGGTATCAAAGGAAAGGTAATTCTAGGAGGAATTATGTAGTTATTTGTGTGTATGTTCTATTTTTATTGCTCGTTTTTTTAACTCTAAAAGATTCATTTTACCTTTTTTTTTATTTTGTTTTTCCCCCTTTTCAGGTCCTGATGCATCGGGAAAGTAGCTTCTGTTGGACACATTACTTGATAGGCTTTGTGTACATAAGCAAAACCCATTACACATGCTGGTCCCACTGAGGGATGTGCTAGGTGCATGCAAGTTTGTTTTGCAGTTAAAACTTCTTTTTGCTTTGACTTCTTTTTGTCACATTGCTGTTCATATTTTGTACTAGTATGTAGGAAACTATAGAGATATCCAAGGATAAGGCTGGTTTATATCTTTATCTGTGTAGCATATAAACAACTTTGCTCAACACTACAGATGATTGAAAATAGAAAGCCATGTCATGTTGTTTTTTTAATCTTGTTCGTTTTTTTTTTTGTTCTTTTTTTGTTCTTTTTAAAGTAGTTTTAAATTATTTGCTTTCTTAGCTATTCTACTATCAAAATCAATATGCTTTGCAAATTATTTATAAACCAAAATGTTAATGTTTCTGTATGTCAGTTTAAGTATCTATATGTATATTTTTTTTGTCCTTTTTCAAACCCTGTAAATTTCTGTATGCACAACATTAAGCTATTACAAATAGCTTACAGCCAAGCTAATAATGTAATATAATGTATGTTACAAATCCAATACTTGTACATTGAGCTGTACTAATGACATATTTACTTTTATTTTTCCTATTTTCTAAAGGTGTTAACTTGCCATTGAGGGTATAGTTAGACTTTGTAAATCTAAAGGTTTATAGTGCTGGGGAGGACCCTTTATTAATACTTTTTTTTTTTCTATTGACTATGTACAGTAAATGTAACATTACTGAGCTGTTTGAAAGTCTTTGTAACAGTTTTATAAATAAAGTGTGCTCCGTTAAATATCTGCATTAAAGGCATATTCATCATTAAAAAAACAGCCTTGAAGCCTGTCCAAAGCACTTTTAGGAAACAAAAAAAAAGATAATTAGATGTTTAGTCGAGGATGCAGAATATTCAAGTTACAGCGGCTGTTTAATAAAAACACAAAAGTGGGAGGGGGTCCTGCAGCTCTTTAAGGCTGGGTTCACACAGGGTGGATTTGCCGTGGAAATTCTGTCTGGAATTTCGTCGTGTCAAATTTGCCTGCGGCCGCTAATCCCGGGATTAGCCAGCCATGTGGACGAGATTTCTCAGAAATCTCGTCTACACGGGACGGCAAATCCGCCGCGGCAAACCGGGCACTGCGGTGTAGATT
Organism: Eleutherodactylus coqui; assembly: GCF_035609145.1. NCBI lineage: Eukaryota > Metazoa > Chordata > Amphibia > Anura > Eleutherodactylidae > Eleutherodactylus > Eleutherodactylus coqui. The sequence continues at coordinate 191,527,981 of NC_089838.1, read as the reverse complement.
AGCCGGCTGCAGCATGCTCATTCTTTTTCAATGTCCGCTGCGGCTGGCGCTCCCATAGAGGAGAGCGCGGCCGCACTATCCTCTATGGGAGCGCTGGCCGCAGCGGAAGAGTGAGCGGCCGGGCCACTTCCAAACCCGTGGCTAAGGGTGCTTTTACATGGGACCGGGTATTGCACAACAACGTTGCAGGGTATGCTCTCTTGCAGAATACCGTATTCTGCATCAAATCTGCAGTGCTAACGTGGATTTTGATGTTAAAATAGCAGAATTCTGCCAGCAAATCCACATTTATATGTGCAGAATTCCAGGATGGCATATTTCATCCCATGTGAAAGCACCCGTACTCTTTAGTCATTAACGGTTATGCTGTCCATTCCAATCACAAGCTAAGCCATCTAATTGAGCACATGAGTAGTGCTGGTGGCCTCTAGGATCTGTCCACATAAGTTGTCTCAAGCACACAATATTGTTAAACAGGCCATGTGCTGAATAAAATGGGATTGTTCCCAGCAAGAGAAACAAAGTAATCTTGTAGATTTGATACTTTTTAATGGCTAACAAAAGTCCTGTTTTTCCAACGTAGAGGCCCACAACAGGACATTTACTGCAGCGGATCAGGTACACAACATTGGACATGGAACATGTGAACGTCCCCAGGATCTTATAGTCCGGCTGTGTGTTGGGGTTCCGTATCCTGTCAGCATATTTGAGCAGATCTTACAGCTCCTTATCTAAGGCCGCCTGCAGACGAGCGGAAATCCCGCCGCGGGATTTCCGCCGCTGAAAGTCTGCATAGGAGTGCATTACAATACGCACTCCTATGCAGACGGCCGCGGTTTGGCCGCGCGAAATCTCGCGCGGCAAACAAACCGCGGCATGTTCTAATTATCTGCGGGGCACGCACTCACCTGGCCGCCGGCTCCGGTCTGCGCATGCGCCGGCTGCGCGGCAGCCGGCACATCAAAGAGCCGGGGCCGCCAGGCGCGGGTGAGTACGCGCTCGCCCCTGCAGGCTCTGGGGTCGGATCGCGCGGCGAGATTTCTCGCTGCCGGATCCGACCCGCTCGTCTGCAGGCGGCCTTACAGGGATAAGTTCCTTTTTGTGTGTCGGAGGGCAATGCACTCCTGATTTATAAGGTTCCCCAAAGTTGGAGGTTGCCTGTAACATAGAAGTGGAGGATCCGGGAATATGGTTTTCAGACTGTCATCCTTGTGTAGGGTATAATTAAATCACCGTAGAAGGAGAATCCAAAAATATGTTAAACTGGCCTTCACAGATATGATCCTAAAATATAACTTTTAATAAATACATTAAAAATTGGGGCCAAAGGGGGCGTGGCCTGGACCATGAGGAGCTAAGTCGCACGTAGCAGGAGCTCCGTCCTTCCCACGCCAAAATAAGTAAGAAAAAGGCATCCAGACCTTCCAGAAATAGCCCAAAAGCAGGAATGGGCAAGAAGAAGAGAGGAGAGAGCACACCAGGAGGCAGAGAAGAAGACGCGGGACCGCTGGATCGTTTTATCAGGACCGCCGGTGAGCGCCGCAAGCAGCAGGAGGACAACGGCGGGAAGCGACCTCCAGCGACACAGACGGAGGAGAGAAAAGGGAGAAGACGCCGGCCAGCAGAGGACGAAGACTCCGGTCGGAGCGACAACTCCCCGATCCAGGCGCCAAGGGGAGCACCGCACGCAACCCCGCCACCATCTGCAGCCCAGCCGAGCGGAATGGCGCCGGAGGAAAGCGCGCGAACACGTGAACACTCCGAACCGCCGGACACCCACCGCGAGCCGACATCGAGCCCCAGCTGCCCCCCGACATCAAACAGCAAGTACTCACCATCCCCGGCGGCTGCGGGGCGCCCGGGGCCGGAGCCGCAGCCGCAGAGCGGAGAGGCCCCGCCGGAAGTGCGCGCACGGCCGCCATCTTCTCGAACCCCGAGACCGGAAGTGAGCGCACGGCCGCCATCTTCCCCGAAACCGGAAGTGGGGAGAGACCGGGACGCGGCGGCCGGGGGGACGGCGGGGAGCAGCGAGGACACCCGGGGAGCCGCAGAAGAGCGCACAGGCACAGGGGCGGGGAGCCACATTAACCCCTTAACCCCCACTGAGAACAACCAGACACCCACAGGGGGAAGGGGCGCCGAGGGACATAAGAAGGGGCAAGCAGAGGCCTTTAAGCAGGCACATAAGCCCCTGGAGCTCCCCCAGGAAAGTGAGGAGGAGGGAGCAGATCCCTCAGGATCACCACCAAGGCCCCAGGGAAATAAGGGGAAAGAACCCCCCATAGATCCAAGAGACTCCGAGTGGTGGGCCCCCCCATCAAAAGATCATGAGGGGGGAGCGCACATGAGACAAGGGGCAAGGAGGAAAGAGCTGCCATGCACACCTACGCCCCAGATAAGGGGCAACAACAAACACTCTGAACGACATACTCCCGCAACTGCAATCTTAGCTCAGCAAGACACACCAAGGCCAGGAAAGAGCAGCATGAGTACAAAATCGCATCAACCCCAGGGCGATGCCAGCAACCAGATACAGTCGTCCGAATCAGACTCGGACGATTGGAATTGGAAGGAACACCTCCGATCCATTCCTACTAAAAGGGACTTAGACAACCTCTTTGCTCAGTTTGCCTCATCCCAAAAATCCGCGCTACAGTCCCTACAAAAAGAAATCCACCAGATGGGACAACGTCTCCTGGAAACAGAAGAGACACAAGAACAAGTGTTCCACCGAATAGACGAGCATCATGATGTCTTATGTGAACACGCGAGCCAAATCGCCGAGTTAGCAACCCGATTAGATGACATAGAAAATCGCCATAGGCGTAACAACTTGAGAATACGGGGACTAAGCGAGGAAGTCGAGAACAAACACCTAGAGGCCTGGGCACAGAAATGCTTCGGCGATCTCCTGAACAGAAACCCGAACAACCCAATCGAAATGGACAGGATCCACAGGGCGCTGGGCCCTAGATCAATAGATCCTGCAAGACCACGAGACGTGGTGTGTAGGATCCACTTCTATAAGGAAAAAGAGGAGATCCTACGTCTGCTCAGATCCAAGGGTCCGATAAAATTCGGCGACAGGAACCTACGTATACTACCAGATTTATCCAAAAGAACGCTCCAGCAACGCCGAGCATTGAGACCCCTACTGTCAATCCTCAAAGAAAAAGAAATTCCATACAGATGGGGATACCCATTCCAGCTGATAGCAGGCACCGGGCAAGAGACAGTTATATTTAGATCACTAGGCGACTTACCCAGGTTCCTCACAACATTGAAACTTCCGATGGTCTCGCTACCAGAATGGCAGAGAACAAGCGCACCGACTCCACAACCCCCTTGAGACCAGTGGCAAGTAGCTACCTCCAAACGTAAACAGCCACAAAAGGATGATAGGGTTCGCCCACCAAGAGAACATCCCAAATGAGTCCGGCGTGACCAAAGACCTGCATGAAGCCCTACCGAACCCCGAACGACATCAGCAGAAGAGAGGACCCGACGAACCCATCATACATAAACACCGCCCTCAGCGACAAGTCCGAAAACTAGAGAGAAAGTCTCGGCCCAAAACGCATAAAGACCGCGGAAAGAACTATTAAAACTACCATACAGAGGCTGACTATCCACACCCCCAGAAAGGACATAAGATCATAGACACCCAATTGCTCTTCCACATGTTGAACCTCTTTGTTGCAATTCGTCTGCTCTCCTCTCTTTTCATCTCAAAATGCGCCCCTCCTAGGCGCAACGGAAAAGGGGACCTCTCTGGGCTCTCCCAAATAATAACAAACTCCTCTTACCTGCTCTAACACTCATACATGCACTCGACACATCCCCCTGATTTCTATACCTTTCCATGCTTACTATACCTATCCGTCCCTCTCATGCTTCTCTCGTGAAGGTCTGGATGCCCACCATAATGTTTCACAACAGATATGGGGTGGGGAGGCACGGCTCGTGGACTTGACTCACCCAGCCTCCCTCCCACTAGGGACCGCAGCATCACGTTGCTGCATAGACGTCAGTCGTCTATTAGTTCTAGAAGGTTTACCACAGCGGATTACGACAGTAACAATTGTTTCGTTATTAATGTTCATATGTGGCTTTAAGTTTTCCCTCCTCCCCGCCCTGATCCACCCTTATGTTTGGCCCCTATCCCCCCCCCCCCCCCCCAGCTCCAGGCGACACCCATGGGTAAGACACAGGGCCAAGATGCCCGCACAATATGGTCAACTCACAACATATTCCAATGGCTAATCTAACAATATGCTCCTTCAACGCAAAGGGCCTTAATTGTCCCAACAAGCGCAACCAGGTGCTGTACAGGCTCCACAGGAAAAGGGTGCTGATAGTAATGCTCCAAGAAACACATTTCCCGCGTACCGGTACGCCGGACTGCAGTAGAAACAAATATTATACTAAATGGTTTCACTCCACGCACCCTGAAAACAAAACCTGTGGGGTCTCTATAGCCCTGCACAAGTCATTGGCCCCAGAGGTGCTGGCACAGAAGTCAGATGAAGAAGGACGGTACATATTCATAAAGATACTTATTGCTAACAAAATTTTCACAATTGCCAATATGTATTTTCCCAACCAAGGACAGGTGGGGTTCGCCTCCAGAGCTCTCCGGGGACTCTCAGACTTTGCAGAGGGGACTCCGATCGTGTTAGGAGGAGACTTCAACATGTGCATGGAGCCCCGACTGGATTCCTCCACGGGACGTTCAGCACTATCCAAAGCTGCTATCCGCAAGGTACAAAAGACACTCGTGAGTATGGACTTGATCGACCTATGGCGCATCCTCCATCCGGGTAAGCGAGATTATAGTTTTCACTCCACAGCACACAACTCGTATAGTAGGATTGACTATGTATTCATTTCACATGGTTTGCTCGACGGGGCCCCTAGGTGCTCTATGGACATATTTCTATGGTCCGACCACTCTCCGATATATGCATCCCTGGGCTCGGGGGACAACACGGGGGGAACACGTACATGGCGTCTTAATGAGAACTTACTTAAAGACACCGCATGCCTGCACGACATTAAGAAGACGATAGAAAACTTTAAAAAAGATCACGAGTCAGACCCCACCAGCGCCCCAATAAAATGGGAAACTCTTAAATGTGTGTTGAGAGGAGTTTTCATCTCACACAGTGCGAGGATCAAAAAAGACCATACCGCGCGCCTCACCCAATTAATAAAAGAACTCAACTCAAAAGAAACCTCCAATAAAGCAGCCTCTTCCACTATCCTCCAAGCGGAGATATCGGAACTCCGGCATAAAATACTAGATATCTTGGACCAAAAAGCTCTCTGCAGAAGAGACAAATTGAAAGCCGGATACTATGAATATGGTGATAAGAGCGGCAGCTGGCTCGCCAGAGCATTACACCCAAGGGCGACCCACCCACACATACACTCTATTAACTCCTCAGGGGGCGGGCGGGTTCACTCCCCACAGGAAATATTGGAGGAATTTAGACTATTTTACTCCAAATTATATAACATACGCGAGCCGGGGGCCGAGACAGAATATCAGCACACGCAAAAAATAGCGGAATATCTGGAGCTCTACGCCCCCGGGTCCCTCCCACCGGAGGGATCCGAGGGACTAGAAAGAGATTTTGAATCAGAGGAGTTCAGGCGGGTGCTCTCAGAAATTAAAGTAGGGAAGAGCCCGGGCCCGGACGGGTTCCCCCCGAGATTCTATAAAATATGCGGAGACCTGATTATAGACATGATGCTCCAAGCATTTAACGAGGTATCAGGGGGATGTCCCTTCCCACCCCAGGCCCTCCAGGCACATATAGTTCTGATACCCAAACCAGGAAAGGACCCCCTGTCATGCGGCAGCTACCGACCAATCTCACTCATCAACTGCGATTTAAAAATTTTTTCCAAAATGATAGCTAATAGATTGAATCCTGCAGTCCCCCGGATTATTCACGGGGACCAAGTGGGTTTCGTCTTGGGGAGAGAAGCAAGAGATAACTCCGTAAAGACCCTGGTCCTGATCGATCGGGCTAGAAAGGAGGGGACACCATTATGCCTGCTGTCTGTCGACGCCGAAAAAGCGTTCGACAGAATCAGCTGGAAATTCTTAGAAGCAACTCTCCGGAAGGTGGGACTTGGCCCCAGAGCAATAGCATGGATAATGGCCCTTTACCATCGCCCCTCGGCACAGGTCAGGGTCAACGGTAAGCTGTCAGCCCCATTTGAGGTCGGGAATGGCACGCGACAGGGGTGTCCTCTATCCCCCACCCTATATATTCTGGTTATGGAGGCACTTGCAAACGCCATCAGGAATAATCCATCAATACGCGGAATACAGAGCGGAAAGGAGGAACATAAACTATCATTATATGCGGACGATCTCCTGCTGTATGTTACCGAACCCCGCATAGGCTTCCCCAATATTATGCAAGAGTTTGCCACCTTTGGTAAGCTCAGCAACTACAAAGTAAATGTTCAAAAGTCGGTAGTTCTGAATATTACGATCCCACAACAAGAAGCCAGGAACATAGCCACAGCTCTCCCGTTCCATTGGGGAAGAGACTCAATCAAGTATTTAGGGATCCAGATCCCATCCGATCCAACTCAAATATACGAATTAAATTACAAGCCCCTGTTATCAACTCTGAAAAGAGATCTGGAGGGATGGGCAGGAGGGTCACTGTCATGGTTCGGTAGGATGAATGCAGTCAAAATGGATGTCCTTCCACGGCTCCTATATGTATTCCAAACCGCACCATGCAACCCCCCGAAAATCTTCTTTGACAGATTGAGAAGTCATATACTTCGTTTCATATGGAGGGGAGGATCTAAAAGGCTTAGTTACAAAAGCCTAACCAAACCAAAGTCCAAAGGGGGGGTAGGTCTCCCTGACATACATCTCTACCATAAAGCCACAATCGGTACCCTAATATTAGATTTATACCACCACAGGTCAGATAAATTATGGGTGCAAATAGAAGAAGAGAACAATACCCTCTTACCAAGAGGGGCATTCTGGATTCCGAAAGGGGTTAAGGGGGGAAAAGTGGAGACCTCGGCCCTGATGGTCACTCTCCTGGGGGCATGGAGGGGGGGATGCCGGACATCCATCCCGGGTGCCCTCACCCCATTAGTAGGAAATCCACAGATCCCGGCAACCCTGGACACTCGTAGTCTGGGATTCTTGCCCTGTGGAGCGGAAGCAAGGGTGGGGGAGGTACTGGATGCTCAGGGCCTCCGCGACATGGCGAGCTTACAGGGGAATGGGGGGACTCCCCCGGGCTCATGGATGCAATATTTGCAGGTTCGCAGCTACTTGGGTAAGATAAGACCTGAAAGAGGGTGGAACCTGGACCTCACACCCTTCGAGAAACTGTGTGTCATGGAAGAGGCACCTAGACATACTGTGTCATTATTATATAGTCAAATACTAGAAGAGCGAGTAGGTGACCACACCCCCCAGGTGGATTACCGCTTGGGAGGAGGCGCTGGGTCGATCCATCCCCGGAGAGCTCTGGAACAAGGCATTCCAATACACCCACAAGATGTCGGTGTCTAGTAGGTTGCAAGAATTGAATTTTAAAATCTTATCAAGGTGGTACATGACACCGGAAAGACTCCACTCTCTCTTTCCAACGACGCCAGACACTTGCTGGCGGTGCAATGGGGGAGTGGGTTCGATGCTACACATATGGTGGGAGTGTCCCATGATTACACCCATATGGAAAGATATAGAGAAGCTGTACGAGAAGGTGAGCAGGGAACCATTGTCCCTGACGCCGGAGGCGGCACCATTGTCCATCCCCCCACCCGGCACCCACTCACTTAAAAAAGGCCTGTTGAAATTTTTCATTATGGCCACAAGACAAGTAATTCCCAGATTTTGGAAACAGGACATCGAAATTCCTAGATGTGCGTGGGTGGGGGCGATGGACGAAATCGAGCGACTAGAGAAACTGAGGACACAGGACGACATAACTAGACACGAGAGCTTTCATCGCACCTGGGCGGTTTGGATAAGCGCACGCAACTCACAGTCATTCACTAGGTGGCTGCAGAATGGCAACTATGAGTGATGGCCCACACCATAAGTGGTAAAGCTAACCAGGGGGTCCAACCTGGAGCACTCCCCCCCCGCCCCCTCCCCTTGACCCCAACCCCCACATCCTACCCTTCCCTCTGCCCTTGTCTGTCAAGTAATAGAATGTAACAATTATATCTTAGTGGTTTTCATAAGTTCTCTTTTAATGGTTACAACAATAAGATGTGAAGTGGAATTCACGATTCTATCAGTTCTTGACATTGTAAAGTTATATATATACTGTAAAATCAATAAAATATATTGAAAGAAAAATTTGGGCCAAAAAGACAAACAAACACTCGAGTACATATATATAGTGTGTGGACAGTAGTCACCCCAGTATCATGTAACCCAGCTTGTGAAATACTATGGCACCCCAAAATGATGGGCGCTTAGGTTACTTATTGGGAATAAACTAGCTTGTGGCAAATACAACTAGTTTATTGTGCGGGGTGATCTGTGTCTATGACACTATACCTAAACGGGTAATCAAAACTAAATGATAATCTGGATGGTTTTTATGGTTCTTGGTTCGACGCGTTTCTGCCGTTTAATCGACTCATCAGGAACCTATCTTGAACCAGTATCCATGCAATATATTATGATTATAAAGTAGCCATACTATTATAAGGGCATGGCTTACACTGTACCTGTAACAAACAAATAGCGTCTTAGCTAATGCAGGAAGCTAAGCTCTCTTTCTTAACAAGTGGGCTAGGTGTCTAGTAATCCCTAGTAATGCCAAACCTAATCCTGGGTTGTTAACCCTAGTGGTATTAGAACACCTGCCTAAAATGAATAAGGAAAATAAGCTATCTAGATATATCCCTAAGGTGTAGTAACACTGCAAAATAACCAAATGGTCGGGTAGCGTGACCCTAATAATATTAGGATAGGCAGAGCAATAGGCAATCTAGATATTTCCCTAAGGTGTAATAACACCACAAAATAACCAAATGGTCGGGTAGCGTAACCCCCAGCCTTAGTGGTAGACTGGAGGCATCTGATCATTACACGGTTGTGTAAGGTATGATGGAGTTTCTTTGCAGTCTTCCTCAGTACCTCTAACTGTTAATTGTAGGTCACTACTCGAAATACACAACCATTTTCTTCCTTCTGTGTATTGGAGTAGCTGTTTTCTGGTTATCCTGGTTATAAAAGCAAGCTTGCTGGGACATGTGGTGCTTCACTTAGTCTCCAAATAGCATCATTCTTCAAAGAAGAATAGGGACCATTCTACAGTGATCCATTGGTCCATTGCTCCCCACACCAGTTCAAGATTGGGTAACCTCTGCCTGGCAGCTAGCTTTCCTGCTATTTTACTCCTCCTGCGGTATTTTATTTTTTTGCAGCAGTATGGTACAATGTTTAGTATTTTTAAAAAAACAAACAAACAACCACTGACTGGTATATGGCATTATAAATGCTGCAGAGCTGAAAATTCCAGACAGTGATCAGCCAGAGCCATATACTATGCGTGCTCTCGCTGCATAACAAAATTTTACATGTAGGCAGTTTGAGTTGTTTTGCCCTAACCGTATCCCATCACAGCAGGTGGCTGTAGAACCTACTACAGGGACCCCTCCTACTCAGCCCTCCACAGACGACCAAACCCGAATGGTCTCGTTCCCTGTCATAGGCATTCTCAGACTTTACCATGGCGTCTGTCATTTTAGGTAGGTTGGGCTATGTTATTAGTCCACCTCTTCAGAATGTATCTGATGGAGATGACTCTGTTGGGCAGGACTCCTCATGGTAGATTACAGAAGTGAAATAGACCTTCTTGCTCACTACACTTATCCAGATTTCCTGCATCGTCTTCCCAGGACGCACTCACAATCTGCTTCCGGGCACAATAGTCGCTCAAAGAGTGAATAGTCTGACTCCACCTCCGATGCAGACCTGGACGAGAAACAGACTTCCAAACTTTCCATTATGTTGGACGACCTGATAGCCGCCATGAAGGACACTTTTTAGCTATCAGACCAGACATCTACATTATCGGTGGCATCTTTTTCCTTCAAACATTCTAATTGACTTCCAAACCAAGGAGTGGAACATTCCCGACAAACTCTTTCCTAAAACTAAGCATCTAGACCTCATGTATCCTTTTCCAGAGGTGTTCGTGAATAAATGGTAGTCTTCATCCACCTGTGTCCCGTTTGGAAAAATATACCACTCTTCCTAAAGCAAATGCCTCATCTATTCAGGATGTGCGGAACAGGAAGATTAAATCTCTAGCAAAAACGTTTAAGGGAGAGGATTCGACACATGCCAGTTTTCACCTTTATCTGGGTCAACAAGACCACTACTGAATGAGCCCAATCATATCGCAGTTATTCTTTCCAGGTCTCCTCCGGAAAAATTGTCAGGCATGGAGCATCAGATAAATCTGGTGGGAAAGTTTACCTGTGAGGCTTTCCTGGACATGCCAGACTCTTAGCTTGCGCCTCTGTCGCCACTTCCCAGACCTTGTAGCTAAAATCCTGGGGCGCAGATACTTTCTCAAAAAAAAGTCCTTAACAAGCATTCCTTTTGTTGGCTTGTGACTGGTACCAGATTCTATGAGATCTGAAGCCACATATAAAGAGTTCTCACCTGCCTCAGATCCAAACATGCGATAGCTCCACAGAAGAAAAGATTTCAATTAAATTAATGTTGCTGTCGCAACTCAAACAATAAGGTATCACAAGAACAAAAATGAAGGCCTTCCTGACATCCACGACCACAACCTATGAAGTCCTCTTCCACTAAATCTTTGTCAGGAAAGGTGGCCCCCACCCAATTCTTACAGGGTAAGGGGACGACTTTCCCTATTCAGGGAGATTTGGTTAGCCCATGTTTCAGATGCCTGGGTTTGGGAAGATATTTTAGAGGGTTACGGCATAGAATTTTTGGTAAGATTTTCCCCGATCGCTTCTTCAGATCCAGAATTCTGTGGTTTCCTTTAAATGCCAGCACCTTTACTTGTGCAATACACAACTTATCTTTGAAGGCGTCATTGCTCCAGTTTCTCCTCCTCAATGCATTACGAGTTTTCATTCCAACCTATTTGTGCTAGCCAAGAAGGATGGCACTGTCAGACTAGAAGAGGTTAAATCAGTATGAAAATGTCCATCACTTCTGCATGGAGTTGCTGAAACCGGTCATTGCATCCATGGAACTGGAGGACTTCCTATCATCGATTTGATATCAGGGATGCCTATCTTCATATTCCCATCTGTCACAAGCGGCAATGATTTCTCCAATTCTCCGTCCGGTCCAATCACGCTCAATTCACAGTGCTTCCATTGGGATTGGCTATAGTCCCAGTAATAACCCTCTTCCATTCCAAGGGGATAATGGCCATACATTATGTAGGCAACATCATGATAAAAGTCCCAACACGGCCGGCCAACTTGGAGAGTCGCCACGACACACTGTCCAGGTTTGGGTGGATCATCAACCAGCCCCAGTCATCCCTCACACCGTTGCAATGTCTGAAATTCCTGGAACTCTGCTTTGACATGGTTTTAGCTTGTGTAATATTGCCAATGTCAAAACTACTCCGATTCCAGAAGCAAATACGCTGTTTGCAAACTCTGAATCCTGTGACCACCAGTCATTGCATGAGTGCTGGAACTGATGGTCTTCTCCTTCAAGGCCATTTCGTTCTGCTAATTTCATGCTCGCCCTCCCCAGTGGACCATCCTATCGAAGTGGGACAAAGCTGTGGATTTTTGTGATCAGAAGATCTGAATACACAGCATTCCCTTAGTTGGTGGCTGGATTCCCCACAGATCTGCCTGGGATGCTCATTTCTGAGTCTTCAATGGCAGGTACTCACCACAGCTCGGTGGGGAAAGGGGAAAGTTGTACGCTGCAAAATCTTGTGGCATAAGATACTTGGAGTGAATCGGAACAGACTGCTGATAAATATGTTGGCACTACGGCCCTTTCTCCTGTCACTTCATCACCTTGCACTACAGCTCACTCAGTTTGGGTACAAGCAGACAGTGAGATGACGGTTGCATACATAAATCATCAAGGCAGAAGCAGTGAATATCTTGATCTAGGCTGAAGATCATCTTCCCCTGCTCTCGACATTCTACATACCAGGAGTAGAGAAGTGGATAGACAACATCCTCAACGGGGAGATAGTTGATCCACGAGAATGGGAGATACATGCCAAAGTCTTTCGAGCACTTTGGCAGCTTCTGATTGATTCTGGACACCATCAGATCACCGGCTACTTAGCCCCACTTTCGACAATCTTTTTGACCAGGTCTCTGGATCCCCAAGCTAGAGTGGTGAATCTCAGCTCTTTCTCTTCTCTGAATTTATCCTTAAAACCATGATGAAGGCAAGAAAGCCTTTGTCTAGGGTTTACCATTGCATTTGGAAAAGTTTTATCCTATGGTGCAAACACCTATTTGAATCTATGGTCAGCCGAGAGCTGAAGCAATTATCAGTCAATAAGACATATGGGAGACAGAATTTAACACCTAATGAAATGAAAGCTTTAACAACCATCGAGAAAGATACAAGTATTGTTATCAAACCTTCTGATAAAGGAGGAAACATTGTTCTACTCGACCAGAAGCAGTATCTTGAAATGTGCTTTTCCCTGCTGAACGACAATGCCACCTACAAAATTCTTCAAAAAGATCCCACAGACGAGTTCTTGAGTGAACTGAAAGAAATCCTGATACGAGCTAGGGATAAATCACTTATTAGTGACAAGGAATTTGCGTATATGTACAATACGAGCCCTCAGATTGCCACCTTTTATGGGCTCCCTAAAGTACACAAGGGGTTATCCCCACTCAAGGGGAGACCCATCGTTTCGGGTATCGACTGTCTTACACAGGGCGTTAGTAAGTACCTCGACCAGGTACTGAGGCCCTTCGTCGAGGCACTTCCGGCCTATACAAGAGACACAATGGATGTCCTTAAACGTATTGAGGGCATCCATTTGTCCCAGGAAACAAAATTCGCGTGTCTCGATGTGGAATCCTTATACAGTTCTATCCCTCATACACAAGGCCTGAAGGCAGTGGAATTTTTTCTTAGACAGAGAGGGTTACATCTGAAAGAACATAACATCTTACTACTTGAACTCCTGTCATATGTACTGAAACACAACTACTTCCTGTTTAACAGGAAGTTCTTCCACCAGTCCAGGGGTACGGCTATGGGGAGCCCGTGTGCCCCCAGTTACGCCAATCTGTACCTGGGCTGGTGGGAGGAAGTGAAGGTGTTCAGTGAAGAAAATGAAAAATGGACGGTATTTGTAGAACTGTGGATAAGGTTCATCGATGACATCCTTGTACTGTGGACGGGCTCTGAAAAGGATTTTTTTGAGTTTGTGGAACATTTAAACAGAAACGATCACAACCTCTTTTTAACAGCAGAGATCGACTACGATAAGATAACATTTTTGGACCTGGCGATCTCACGTACAGAGAATAACTGCATTGAGACCACTATCTTTCGGAAACAGACGGCTACAAACACTCTGCTCCATTGGTCCAGTCATCATCCGATCCAGTTGAAGCGCGGAATACCTAAAGGCCAATTTATTAGAACTAGGCGTAATTGCTCCAATGAGAGCGACTATAATCTTAAGGCTGTGGAGATGCATAGATGATTCCGAGATAGAGGATACCCAGAAGGAGTCATCACAAAATCAGAGAGGATGGTTTCTGAATTGAGGAGAGAAGATCTACTGGAACCCAAGCAAAAATCCACATCTGAGTCAACGCGAATTATCGGGTGCTTCGACGACAAATCACAAGAGGTTCGAAATATACTTACGAGACATTGGGATATCCTGATGAAGGATAGTGATCTGAGAGAATTCTTGCCCAATAGGCCCCTTGTAACCTACAGACGTGGTAGAAATCTGCGGGACAGACTTGTACACAGTCACCTGTCCCATATACCAATAAATCCAACATGGCTTCCAGTTGAAGCCCCAAAAGGCTCATTTCCATGTGGTAATTGCAAAGCATGCAGATACATGCAAAAGAGTACCACCTTCACAAGCCCTTCCATACAGAAAACGTACAGCATTAGAGAGTTCATTAATTGTCGCACGAGCGGAGTAATATACCTGGCTTCATGTCCATGCCCTCTGGTATACATAGGGAAGACTAAACAGCAGCTACGGCGTCGGGTGCTAGCTCACATTGGGAACATCAATAGAAAGGAGCAAACAAGCTTAGCAGTACATATGAAAGAGGTACATGACAGTAACCCGGATCTGGTGACATTTCGGGGCATTGAATGTGTTAAGGACAATGGAAGAAGAGGTAATTTGGACAAAAGGCTATTACAGAAAGAATGCACATGGATATACAGACTGGATACATGTGCACCTAAGGGCCTGAATGAGACCCTTTCGTTTACCTCATTCATTTGAAAATTATGATAACATCAAATTATATTATTATTTACATTGTTCCCTACATATGACTGTGCATCTAAGGCATGGTATTAAAAGTCCCCGGAATGATACTACGGAAATGGGACTAATTTATCTCCGTTTCCTTGTTTGTACTTTCTTCTATGAAAATCTGCTGAGACCATGAGGCCATGACTAACTATGTATACACACAGGTAACGGTGGCCATAAAATAGGACTCTTATTAAGAGTCCATTCCAACTTACATGCGCTACTGCATCCTTTTTAAGTGAGGGCATTATAGTTTAGGTCAATTATGTAGTGAATTAAATTACACTCTGGTGGGATATTCCAGCTATTATCTATATCAGGCTGGATGATTAAACTTACCTTTATGTGTGCAGGGATTCCGATATAAATTAGAGAAATCAAGACACGGAGATTTGTGACCTCTTTTATTACTGGATTGGGGACTTAGATGTCTCTAGGCATAACACCTACCCCTTCATGTCATTTTCATCAATACAGGACGTCTCCGGTATCAGGGATGTGTCCAAGTACTGGACAAATGACTAAGTCCATGTAGAAACCCCAGGCGCATGCGCTAACCCATCAGAGACTAAGTCTTTATTTGGAGGGTCTGCGCATGCGCAAAGATACGTGAATATGGGAGGGGCTTACCGGCTCCCATTAACTATGGTTATAGATGATTTTGACGCCGCGACGGATTTCGTCGCAGTATCTTCGCGCCATGCGCATGCGCTAAGATACGAATATGGAAGGGAGCGAATATCTACTCCCATAGGCTGTGGATGCCGATGACGCTGCGACGGATTCCGTCGCTGTGTGTTCGCATCACCACGCAACGTCCCCCCAGTGAGACAGGGCGCTGGCGTCATGACGTGGCACGGCCGTGCGTGATGACGCGGTCACGTTGCACGAATAGAGGAGATGAGTGGGAGGTACTCGGAATGATATTTTGATCATACAACGACGGACTGACGTCACAGGGGAGGGTGTGTTGCTATCCTAAGGACCTGATTGGGGCCAGAGACAGCCCCACATGACCAATATGGGTGGAGCTAGAAGTATTTAAGTTGGAGCCTTAGTTTCACTTACCATTGCTGCCTCTATCCATGTAGCTGCTTGTGCTACAAGTTGTGCCCTGAACCTATGGGCTGTTGCACTCAAATCTATTTAACCCTTACCCTCCACTGCTGCATCTAGTGGAGTGTTGGGCATATGCTATCAGAATGTATGAGTTAGGTCAAAACACCTGCTCAAGACTGAGAGACTTTTTCACCTTAGTCCCAGTCTTGGAGCATTGTTTTCTGTCCTGATGAAACAACAGGCGTATATACCTGTTGCGGAAACGCGTTGATCAGAAAGAGATTAACTAGAAAGAGAAGAGAGAGATAGAATCACTAATATAGCTGGTGCAGTAATAATAAGGAGTGTACTGGATGCAGCGGTATCAGCCTGCATACTGGGACACTCAGTGCAGTAATACAAATATACGTGCTGAATAGATGTACCTTATGCAGTAATATCAATCTGCATGCTGTTACACAAGCACCGTTACTGAGGGCTAGCGGAATAAAAATATACCTCTTTGAGTACTTACTACCTAGGAAGTTCACCCTAGGGTTAACAGACTGTGAACCTTAGAGGTGATAATATAGTTCTGCCCTGCTCTATAAGTGAACTCTGATACATCACACCTAGGACAAGGGGAGATGAAAGAGGCATAACCTATAGATGCATTGTTTGGTATAATCTATAGACACATCGCCTCTCTACAACCTTGAACATTATCTGCCATATACATACTATAACTAGAGATCTGTAGCCACATGTGAAAATACCATGATGACGTGTGACATATAGACAGTAGGAGAAGTATGTTCTAGTACTGTGTGCCTGAGGAGTGTCTCAGGTTCCAAACACAAGGTTATGCTCATCACCCTTGGGTGTTGGATTTATTTTCTTTTAAATACTCTATGTATGTATTCATCCATGAATTTTATTTAATTATTGAATAAACGTTACGTTTTACGTATTAGTCAGACAGTTCTTCTCGGGGATAAATTTCGAATTTTGTTTGGAAGTACACTGTTGCCACGGTGATAAGTTGAGTGAGGTTCTAGTTAGTTTTTTTGAGCTGTAAGGTGGTCTTCTTGGTAGTGGTCCCATCCATCGATTCCAAGCTCAGTCTTTCATCAAGACAAGGTTGTTCCCCCCCCATTCCCTCTTTCCTACCCAAGGTGGTATTTAAATTCTATGTTAATAAGGACATCATTCTTCCTTCATTTTGCTCCTCTACAGTTTACCTGAGAGAATGCGCTCTTCACAAACTCAATCTTGTGCGAGCCTTGCAGACCTACCTTTCTTAGACTGCTTCTTTCAGACGCTCTGACTGTTTGTGATTCTTGGACGACGTGGTCTTGCGACTTCCAAAATGTTCATCTCTTGCTGGATATGATCAGCAGTGGTAGAGGCCTACTGTGTCTAGGGCAAAGCGCCTCAATGCTATGTAATGGCGCAATCCTTAATGGTGTTTCTGCTATTCAAGTGTGTAAGGCCACTACATGGACCTCTTTGCACACCTTCTCTAAGTTTTACCACGTGCATACTTTTGCAGACACCTCCCTCGGTCGACCAGTTTTACAGACTGCTATAAACGGACCACATGCATCCTTTACTTTTCCTCGTCCCCGAGGGACTGCTCTGGAATTGTACCACAGTCTGCAGCTGAGTCTACTAATGATACAGATGAGAAAAGATTTTGTACTTGCCAATAAAATCTTTGTCTTGTTCGTGGAGGGCCACCACACCCACCCATGCTGTTTTAGTACTTTCACCATGTGCAAGTGTTTCATTGTTGCACATAGTGCTAAGCAGTTACAGCTTTGACAATTTTTTTTTGTTATGGTTATATCGACTGTTTTCATATTCTACTTGCCTGTTCCTACTGCTTGCATACAAACTGATTAGCTTGGTGCTCACAAGAGGGGTATAGCTAGTAGAAGGAGTTAACACATTTTATGCTTAATGTCCCCCTCCTAGCGGCAGAAGATATACCCACAGTCATCAGTTGTGTCCCCCCCCAATGAACGAAATGAGAAATATTTTACGGCAAGTACAAAAATCTTGTTGTTTAGATGCTTTATTAGTTTTAGCGAGAATACAATAAGTCACATTTTGGACCTGTAGGCACTCTGTATACCACCATTCAGGCTCTGTATAAAGCAATGGGCCTCATGGCGGTATACATCTTTTGAGTGCATTTAATGCAAAACATAGCAGAGGACTTTCTGATTTATAGCTTATTAGATTTGGCGATGATGTATACAGCTAAATATTCATGCTGAGCTGTACTGCCTTTTCTATGTGTTACACTACAAAGGCTTGCATTCTAACACACTGGAGGTCCTATGAGCCACTGTAAAAAAATGGGAATGATCCAAAGAGATTGACTAGATGTGGCTCTGCAGGATTGGATTTACCAGCTCCCTGTTATAAAGAACTCATTCTATCTTCTAGCAATCCCAATTGAGGATTTGACTTCATGCGGAGAAATGAAGGGTGCAGTTTTCTTCGTTACCCCACAGCTGTCCCTTCTGTGGAGTGTGGGATATGTGGAGTGGACCTTTAACTAACACACACACACACACACACACACACACACCTTAACAATGAAGATACTGGCCTAAAAATTGGGTAGGTCCTGCTAAAGCTCTGGCCCATTCAGACATTGATTTAATATGACCTGCTGGGCTAGTTTCACGCAGGCAATTGAGATATCGCCGCAAGAAAAGCACGGCAAAAATCAAGTCTATTCCCACAATTTGAGCATCGGCACAGCTTTTTCCTCGCAGCATCGCTGCAACTTGCAGGATTTTTAAGTGTGAAAGTCAAAAGGGCTTTAATGTTTAAAAAAAACACATTGCACAAGAATCGCACTTTCATGCTTTGAGATGCAATAAAAAGGAAAGAAGGTGGAGATGCAAAAGTGAAGGAAACCATTGAAAATCATTGGTTTCATAATTGTGCGTTTTTCCTTTCTCACATTATGCAATTTTATCACCCACGTGAAACCACCCTTAACAGAAGATCCTTGGGGTCATTTACACACGGCTGAGAAAATCGTGCAAGATTTGTGCATTGTAAGACACACAAACCCTGCACTAATATGAACCCCATTCTTTTGAATGGAGCCATACACATGAGTGATTTTGTCCTATCTTTGGGCATGCCATTGCATCGCCCATTTTCAATAGGGCTAGCAAAGCATCACACCGGGTGTTAGGTGCACATAAGTGCGATGTTTCTCATTGAAAACAATAGAAAACACACTGCAATCCTCCCCAAAAAGTGATGCAAGGCGGTTTTAACACCAGACAGCCTCACATACCTGGGGACATCACACGTTGGCAAACGAGAGATTGAGCAGTTTCACTGCTAGATATTGCACTCCGTGTGAAATTAGCCTTGTGAGCTGGGACCTCCATCTGTTCAACGCACCTATCTAGCTAGCATCTAGGGAAATTAGAACCCAAGTGAACACCTTGAGCTCCATCCTGTCCCTTAAACCATTACTGAACAATTCTGGCTGTGTGGCAGGCTCATTATCCTGCCGAAAGAGGCCACCAACATTAGGGAAGAACAGTTTACACTCTGGAAACCCCTTTAACATGTGACATATGCCACAATATTGGCACAGAGAGCCAACCAGTATGTGGTTTAAAGTTAGGCAATAGAGTCTAGCAAGATGCACCAACTTTATCATACAGCATTAGCAACCATGATACTCTAGTATGTAACCTTAGGGTTGAATGTATTAGTGACAGTTTAAAGGGGTCGCTAACATTTTATACTATTAAAGCAGTATCTGCTTATCTACACATTTTTGCTACCCGATTGTGAGATTATACCCATGTGTATGCGATAGCAGCAAGAGGATTATGGAATAGAAAAAGGGCGAGAATCACCCCTCAGTTCGCTGTAGTGTGGGGTCAACTTGTATGTCGTATCTTTCTAGCCCCTTGCCTGTGGATGTATTACATTTTCCTTGAAGGCTTTTCTTGATGTGCTGGCCTTTACTTAAGTGTCATTTTTTTGCTGCCAACACATCCTATAGCCAGACTGCAGCTATAATCCCCCTTCCTCAATTTACTGTCCCATATCAAAGGGCAACAGAGGTCCTTGTAGAGTTCCCTTTCTCTGCATTCTGTAGAAAGGTTCTGCCTGCCTAGAAGGTGCCAATGTCTCATAAGGCATTACAGTTTCATATACTTGCCTGTACAATAGGTGACCAGGGATGGCTGCACCTGCGTACAATCATTCACTTAAGACTTGTGCTAACTTCAGTCTAAACTAATCACTGCCAGGGCAGACGCATTATCGCGGGACCTGCAGTCCTGCAGCTATATTCCACCTAGTGTAATAAACTTTTAACGGTTCCCTTTAAGTTGGCATACTGTCCTCAGCTTACTTAAATCTGGGAAGGTTTATGTAGTGTAATTTCATAACCGTATAATGTAACCTTCAACCCCAGTGCTGTCATCCAGGGACTGTACACTATAAGTGGAGGGACAACTGTCAGATGTCAACACACAACCACAAATGCAATAGACCACCTTACATGTTTCCACAATTTGGCTTTACTTTTGCAGTACAGACATGAATTTAATCCCTATTAAAGCAACATTTGAGGGTAGGACTCAGTCAAATCAATACTGCTCTTCTGTTTCTTCAAGTGAGGAAATAAATGCAAGCACTGCCTGCATAATACTATTATCTGTTAGGGTGCCGATAAAACAGAAGTGTCTACAGCCAGCTGGTGTCAGGTGGTTTAAGACTCTGCAAGAACACCACACCAGGAGCTCCATGTTTCAGAATGGACCAACCATAAACTAATACAGTAATGGAGAGTAATAACTGAGGTGCTGCTCAAAATACTTCCAAGCTTCTTCTAGCAAATCAGATTAACTGGTTAAGCATATACATACATATGCTTTATTCAGTATAGCGAGCAGAATCTAAGTTAAAATAAGAATAAAATGTCAGAACTTAACTGCATGAATTACGCCTACAGTCAAACTGAAAGATCAGATCCTTCCCATATAGTAAGCTAGACATGGCAGAGTAGTTTGGGATATTGACAGTAGCGCGGCACGGAGCAAATACCAGTGCAGTATTCTTGGTTTTCAGTTTTTACAAAAAGCAGGCCTTGCAATATTGAATTTCATACAGTGATCCTAATTTCCAAAATGTGTTTTGTAGTAGATTGAGGAATTCTTGCAAACATGATGCATGTTTCTATTGGTTATCCCCATAGATGTCCACCTTCTTGCGTTTCATCTCCTCAAAATCAAATTCTGATCCAGTCATCCTCTTGTAGATGTCCTTGATGTCATCGCAGGTGGTTTCAAAGTGAGTTGTTGGATCATATGTGCGTGAAATAAAGATCTGGAGAGAGAGTGACCTCCGTTAACGACTGACAAATGGCAGAATTCAGACACACGCACACACACACACACACGAAAATGGGTCAGTTTCCTTCGAGAAATTGCATTACTCTTCCATGAGCTGTGTGCAGCATAGTCCGTGGGGCCGAGCTAGACCAGCCCATGGACAAGAGTGGCATTGTTTCTGGAGAGACAAAGGCCCTATTCTTTCTCTCGAGTGCTGAAGCCTCTCATGACATGCAATTAATCTCTTACTTGCACCAGGCAGGTTTGGATGAAGTTTTTTTAAACCAAAGCAGAAGTGGATTCAGCCTGAAAGAAGTAGAAGTGCTTCCTTTATTTCCCCATTCCTGTTGAATCCAATTGCTGGCCATCCTGCGATGTGGTTGCTCTATATCCAAATTCTCCACACCACTTTTCAGTGGTTCATTGTTATTGGCAGTGAGTTTTTTTGCTCAAGAACTAACATTTGATGGGGATTTTTTTCTGCAAACATAGTGAGACCCGATGGGCACAAAACTATCTTTGTTGACACTTTGGCTTGTCCCTTTTTCTCCCATACCTGGTGGTATGGTCAGTTCTATAGGAGACCTGCTCCCGATATGGGAGGGTCCTTGTGAGGGCAAAGACGTGATCACCGGCAATTATATGAACTTGAAGTTTACTTTTACATCCAACATCACTCAAATATTTTGGATGTCACATTAAACAGCTGAAAACTCAAGTTAATGACATCAATCCTCTATTTCCATAGAAAGCCAGGGAAGTTGTAATTAGTATGATTGTTTTCATTTCTATTTTTGGTTGTCTAAAACCTGGGCGAGTCATATAGTCCCAAAAATACAGTAAGTCAATGGACCGTCTGTGTAATACCAAACAGGTCCTCCAGAGCAAGAGCTGCTCTTTGCTACCACTCTCCACTTTGTAGTCATCAGTCCATCCCCAGCAGTCCAACTGTCGGAGCTAGAAGGGCAGTTTCACATACTGCATCAAAAATTGCCATTAAGAAATCTACATTTTGGGACAAAGCTGGAACTGGTTCCAGCAGGAAGGAAAAGTCCTTTTTTATACTTCCTATTCCCTTTAAATCCACTTCTGGCTTTGGCTAAAAAAAACTGCATCAAGATGCCCCCAAACCACCACCCTCAAGGTGGCATCACTTGGGTTCTTATAGCAGTTTTTCACAATTTTTTTTTTTCTTTAAAAGCCTGAAGTGGATTCAAAAGGAACGGAAAATATAAAAGGACTTCTATTTCTCCTTCCTGCTGGATCCACTTAGGTCACATTTCTACAAACCCCTGCTGCTTAGGCATGAGAACAGCTGTGCATACAGGAATGCTATAAAATGTGAATGAGGCTATAGTTCAGGTTCAATAGCACTCCTTTACCCTCAGCCAGCAGATCTGACGCCAACTAGCTGGTTTCAATCTGTTCTGGGGAGGTTTCTGGGGATGTGACACTGAACATGATGGCAGCTGCCAAGAGAGGAATGCATGTGCCAAGTTGTCCATTCGCATCATAGGTACACGCTGTAATGACACCTACTGTAACTTTTTTTCTGGCCATATTTAGCATTCTGATGGGTCCCGTTACAGGCCCAGTTGTGTATTGTTTCTATTGTTAACAGTGCTGTCAGAATCAGCATTTAGCCAAGGACAGGAAGTCTGAGATGATCACTGGTGGATTGTTATAAGAAGGAACATTGATATCTGCAGGTGTAGTGAAGAAATACGTCTGCTATCCTTAAATGACAGACGAGTGACTTATGAATATACAAACTGGTATACTATGGTCTTATATGGAAGAGTACATAGTACAAAGAACAGATAGTTACAAAGAACACAGAAAAGAGTCTAACACCACAACATCATCTAGTAGAGATCAGACATTGTTGCCAGTAGCACCATTCTTGGGTCAGAACCCCAGGTGGAGATTTCTAGAAAACTTACCTGACTTTCTGTTCCCAAGTCAGTTGGAGCATACATGTCATTAACGCTAACAAACCTGAAGGAGGCGGAAAGAAAGTTACATTAAATCAATTATTAAGACTGCATAGAAAGACAAACTGCCAGCGCGCCCCACAGGTCAGCATTTTATTTCTAGATAAGATGGTAAGTGGAGGCATATTATATATAATGATAAAAAGCCAAATTCTATACACTTCTGTCTGAAGTGTATAGATATAAGCAAAGCCTCATACGAGGGGCAAATCACTTCCTGATTTTAGGCTCCACCCCTGGTTTCAGCTTTTAAAGGCTGGGGGCATTGTATGAACACGGCCTCATTTGAACCAAGCTGGACAGCAGAGGAGTGAAGGGTAGACCACATTCACAGCGCCGGGTGTGAGCAAGCCTGGTAAAACTGGGCACAAGACACAAAGCACATGAACACTTGCCCATGTGCTCTTGGATGTTAATGGACCCCACACACCTTATGTCCGATAGTCTTGTACGTTTTCATGCGTGGAATAGTACATGCATTTGTTTTTTGGACCCTAAAGAGAGCTGGTCAGCAGATCAGCGATTACAACTACGGCTCTATAGTATGAGGGTGAATACAATCGAGTGGTATATTAGAAAAAGATTACTGAAGGCCAGAACAGATATTAAAGGGCCACTACAGTCATTTTTAACCATTATATAGCTATCCCCCCAGTGTTACCTTGGTTACTCTTTTCTATCTGAAACTCCTGTTCATTTCCCTCAGATGGTGATGAAATTTCAATTCTAACCAACTAAGATCTTCTTGGGGTGTATGGATTCATTTTCTAGACCAATTCTCCGTTTATGTGATGCTGTTATATGGCTCTACCACAGTAACTGCCTACAGGTGGACATAGCCAATCCCTGGCAGTGTTGATGATGATCACAGTTATTATAGAGGAGATCACAGCTCATCCTCCTGACTGTATATTTAAAGTCCGTAGCTTATTTAGGTAAATATAGAAGGTAATAATTAAAATGTCCCCCCCACCTGGGAGGCAGAATGGTATACTCAGCTAAAGCATCATGGGATTGATGTGAAACTTTAAAGTTAAAAAAAAAAAACAAAAAAAAAAAAACCACACACTACAATGATGGTAGCTGATAAGTATCAAACAGGAGGATGTACTGCAGGGAAACAGCTGAAATACACAGAGGAGACCTATAGGGTGTGACAGGCATGGGTGAAAAAAAAAAAAAAAGTGTGTTTGCCAGAATGACCGTTCAAGGCTACATTCCCACAAGAGAGAATATCACGCGAGTTCTGTGCGTTTCGAGGCCCACAAAACTCACGCAAATATGAACTCCATTATTTTGAAGAGAGGCATTTCACATGACCAATTTCTTATCCCGCACAGCAAGTTCTAATTTTGGACGTTCCATTGGAAGGCTTCATCCGTTGTATTCAATGGGATATGTAAAGACATTGCACGGCCCTTGCATGCCTTGCGATGTGAGGTTTTCCACTGAAATCAATGGGAAACACTTGCGATCATCTGAAACGCATGAAACACGTGCCGGAGGATCACAATTTCAGAGAAGTGATGCGAGGCGTTGAATAAAAACCTCTCATCGGCGTGTAAAACGCACATTGGCAAGTGTGATGTTGGGCAGAGTTTCTCAGCCCAATACAGTTTGCCTCTGTGAATCCGGACAAAAGAAGAGCAACTCTACTTACTTCTGATCGATGGGTTCCAGGAGTTCAAGTGCAGGTCTGATCTCCTTCTCTGGATCATTTGTTTCTACAGTAGTGCTGGCTATAGCAATGTACTTCCCTTGTGCCGCCACATTGTGTGCATAGGAAATCATGCACACATAGATGTCTGAGGGAGTAACAAAACACAATAGTATAGAACGTGGCAGGTCATACAATTCTATGCATAGACTGTGAACACATCTCAAATCTTACCAGATTTCCTGTTGACTTGGTTTTGAGGAATGATGATTTGACAGGAATCGGCATCATTTGTGTTTTTTATTGGGTGACTCAGGATACAAATCACACGAATAACCTGCCCCACTTTAGTAACACGATTCGTAACATAACTGGGGTCACAAATCAGCTGCTTGCATCGGGCGATCTACAAGAATGAAGGAGATGTTACTTACATCATTTAACAACACGGCAAACATATGGCTGCTGTAACCAATGTATGCCTCAATACACAAAGCAACAGATCAGCTCGCCACGACACAAAC